>NC_090195.1:36064424-36415280 GCF_024679245.1 Pseudorasbora parva
ACGAGTGACAAGCGACACTTGTTAACTACATTACAAGAGCCGAAATCAATCATAAACAACATCTGTCTCTCGTCACACCCAGAGCAGTTGTCAAATACAATAATTTCCTTCATATACATATATTCACACACATTGCTTAACAGCCCTCTTGCCTCTCCACAGGCCTGAATAATTCATAACTCGCACAACAGTGTGTCTGTGCCCAGCAGTAAATGATACCATCCCTCTGGGCATTAACAAGCTTTCTCAGCATAACAAGTATGTTGCTATACCATATTTGACATGTTTCCACAATCTGTCAATGCAGAGAGGCAACTGAAGCAGGGAAGTGGTGTAAAGTTGGTACTCACACAAAATGTATTGTGTACCGGTGGATATGTGTGCAGAAAACCGGTTCAGAATGGGTTCAGTGGGCTGAGGAGATGTTAGGAAGTAAATGATGAATCCTGCATGTGCAGTTAAGGATCTGTCACTCAACTAATGAACTCTTCCACTGAGCGGAGGGAAGAACTGTCACTAGATCAGTTTGTTCTGATGAAAAGAGTGGATGAGTGAATGTACCGGGCAGCATTTATTTTATTTTATTTTATTTTATTTTATTTTATTTTATTTTATTTTATTTTATTTTATTTTATTTTATTTTATTTTATTTTATTTTATTTTATTTTACTTTATTTTATTTTACTTTATTTTATTTATTTATTTATTTTTTATTTTTTATTTTATTATTTATTTATCATCTATTTTGTTTTATTATTTATTATTTTATTTTATTATTGTTTGTTTTATTTTATTTCATTATTTGATGATAATATGATTATTAATCTTATTTTATTATTATAAAATATAATACAATTATATATATTTACTTAATATTTTTATTTAATTTGTTTTATTTTATTCACTACTTTTCAAAAGTTTGGGGTCAGTACGATTTTTTTATGATCTATCTATCTATCTATCTATCTATATCTATCTATCTATCTATCTATCTATCTATCTATCTATCTATCTATCTATCTATCTATCTATCTATCTATCTATCTATCTATCTATCTATCTATCTATCTATCTATCTATCTATCTATCTATCTATCTATTTTGTTTTATTATTTATTATTTTATTTTGTTATCATAAAATATAATAAAATTATATATTCAACTGCTTTGGGTTACATCAAGATAAATTAATGATAAAAAGAAAACATGACAAATTTCGGCTGCATTAACTGAGCGATCTCAATCTCCGCTGACACTGATGAATGATGAAAAGACCTCCTATGACTGCATTCAATGACAATCCTGATGCTTTTATATGGAAATGACCTACTCTGCCACAGAAGCAAAGACTCTCGTCTTCTTGTGCATTTATTGCTTAAGTGTTTTCTGCAGATGCACACACATTTATTTCTTCGCACAGACCCCAGATATCATTAAGCAAGGAGGGGAGCATGTTCCCCACACTCGGCTCTAGCGAGTGCTTCCGTGTGCTGCCTCAGCTGTATTTCATCTGCTGTAAAGCAAGGCCATCATAATGCATCACTGTTCACACCGCATACAGCAGCAATATAATAACTTGTTGAAGTTCAGCCAGCTTTAAGTTGATGAAACCGCGTGCTGAACGGATATGGAACGGAGCTGGTTTGGTAAAGGTTGAATCTAATCACACTGTTTGCCCTGAGAACAAAATAACACCATTCAATATCCTCATAAGAAGGGAGATACAGATTCATAATAATGATATCCTCAAGGTTCAGCTGCAGATATCCGGGGGCTTAATCTCCATCTTCATGGTGAAATATGCTTGACGGCTGTGGCCATTCAAGTGAGATATGTTTATATCTTAATATAGATGATGCCATCCTTCTTCCCTGACATTAATTGAGTGTTGGGGACCTCAGAGCCGCGTGCATTATGCAAAATAATTGCAGGGCCACATTTTACAAGAAGTCAATTTCAGCGGGCATGAAGAACGACAGTTTGCTGTAATGAAGAGCGTAAGAATCACAAATGACTAGACGAAGGTATTGGCCTGTCAGCCGGCAGCGCGTTTGCATGCTTGAACAGGAATGGAAAGATGGTGTGTTTGTTTGTCACATTATTAAACTTAGTGTGAACTTATTACTTAATGATAAAATGCTTAAGCTGCTCTGCATAAACAAGACAGTGTGTGAGACAGCAAAAGAGATTTATCTTGGACAGCCATGGACCCTAGATGGGGCTGACCGTGTGCAAGCAATCACAGCATTACCGCATGGCACAAGCTGATTGGCCTTTGGTGATCCTGCAGCCAATGAGATTGTTTGCTCAACATTTAAACAGTCTGGTTCAGTGTTGGCTGTAAGCCTATCAGAACCCCTCCACCTCCCCAGCTCCACCTGCCCAGATCTCACACAGGATTCATGTTTGTGTATTAATGCAAGAGCAGCAGGTTATTAACCCCTTGAGGTCGATTATTGTGCTGGTGCGACGGCCTCAACTTTTTTCTTATCAGTACCAAAGAGACTAAAAGAACTAAGTTTTTGTCATTTATGCAAGTGCTATACATCATTATAATTTGTAAAGTATCTACTTTTGTTTGTGTACACTCACAATCCAAAAAATCAAAACATGATGCGTGATCTGCTGCCCATCTTTTAAAGACATTCAAACAAATTAACCTGCTTTCTGTGGGCTTATTAAAATGTGCATGTGTGATACGTGACAGCTAGCCTAGAAATCTAGACGCACCCTAGCGGCAGCAAATTTAATCTGCCCGCAAGTGTCGTCTAGGAACTCTCAATACCCTTCTGAGCTGTGTTCCTCTCAATCTGGACGGGCCAATCAGATCGTGTATAGAGTCGGTGGGCGGGGCCATAATGATGACGGCCGAGTTGCGTTTGCGTGCTTCTAGTAAACACAGAAACTGGCGAACGCCGGCGGTCTGTCGAATCAGCTTTGACCGCGACTCTGGAAGACTTGAGTTAAGCTTTTCTCTGAGAAAAGAACAAAGAACGGCACTGAAGTCATTCTGAAGAAGGGAAGATGTGTTCGGAGTTTAGCCGACCGAATACGGGGAATGTTTAATCTGTCAGCTCCGCTTCACCTTCGTTGCTCTGGTTGGTGTAGCGCTATCCTATCGCGTGCAGAGGGAGTTTGACAGACAGCCGTTTATCCGCCCCTCGGATTGAGCCGTCAATGGGAGTCAGTCAGTGGCGTATGCTTCAGCATGTCATGTGAATATAATTTCATGGGTTTTATTTTTTTTCAAACGCCAAATAATCGCGATGCTCACATTTACAAGCCAGCGTCATTATAGTAGTCTATTGGTTAGCGTTTGACAGAATCTATATGATACTTCAGTTCAATGTTTGAGTGGTAGCTCACCGTAACAAGCAGGACAGCATCGGTCGGGCACGCCTCCTTCAGCTCACGCCGACGAGCAAACGCTGGTCACATGTTGATCCTCGTCCGGCCTTTAATCACATCACTGTCTCGTTTCCTCTTATTGCTTTCCTCCAACAAAACCTTTTCTTTCTTATTTGTCTGTGCTGCTTCGGACATGACTATATTATCCGACGAACAAAGTTGGGCTCGCACGTCCGAATGTAAGGAAGTGTGTGTGTTGGTGGAAGTGACGTATATGCCGTAAAGCAGTCGAGTTTTGTAGTTCTTTTTGTTCTCGGGTTACTACCTGAAACCCGAAGTTTAAAAGTACGATTAAAAACGATACAGACCCCGTCAGGCTATGGCAGACGTGTCATTCAGCCTATTGTAAGTCGATTTATCATCACAAGAGTCTTGAAAATATATTATGAAGGTTGAAATGTTACCTAGTGCTGATTTAAAGTAATATTTAAAAAATAAGGTAGCAATATTACAATAAAGTCTCCTTTGTTAACATTAGTTAAAGGCACAATATGTCAGATTTTTTAATTAAAAAAATATCAAAAATGTTTATACATTTTGTTGACTTGAGTAAGTGTATTATTCAGAATGTGTCTAAGGTTATTTTTGTAGTAACCATGGCAACACTATCGCCGCTTTCATATCTGATGTGTTTTATTAGACACTGTTTGGATCATTGATGGACAGAAACTAATGATTGTCCTCCAGCTCAACACCGTTCGTCTTATTGTTTAAATCTGGAGTTGTTGATTTACCGCACAGAGTGCTGTGTTTTATCGCTGAATATGATCTCGCTCATAGTACCATTATAACATCACTTTAACACACTCACATGTGTGTGATATGATAAAACAGCACTGCGTTACACACACACACACACACACACACACACACACATGCATGAGTTGAAGAAGCAGAACCGCTGCTCTCTTCATGTGTCGTACTCGTCTCTCATTATCTATCGCTCCAGCCTGCTTCATACTACAGTTAAGTAAGACATCTTTAATACATTAGCTCATCCATGAATGATGATTCAATCCAAGTCTTGTTGGATTCCTTTCCACAGGCTGTAGATGTGAAGATGTTTTATATTTTCCTTTATAAAAAATCCTGTCATGTACACAATATTGGCAAAAGTTTTGAGACACTGAGTTCAGGTGTTCAATCACTTCATGTCCACAGGTGTGTAACTCCAGCTCTCGGCCTGCAGACGCTTCTACACACATTAGTGAAAGAATGGGTCGCTCTCAGGAGCTCAGTGAACTCAAGCGTGAGGCCGTGATAGGCTGACACCTGTGCAATAAGACCATTCCTGACATTTCCTCACTACTAAATATTCCACGCTCAACTGTTAAGCCCCTTTCACACTGCACGTCGGACCCGCATTATTCCCGGGAACATTCCCGGGTCGCCTTCTGTGTGAAAGCAACCACGTCCCGGCATTGATTACCGAATTCGACCCGGGTCGGGGACCTAGTAATATTGCGGGGTTCGACCCGGGACGAGCACTGTGTGAACAAAAGCCGAAACTAATGCCGCAGCGTGTACGTAGTTATCGTGCGACTCCTAGAGCTTGTTTCTTCAGTAATACACCCATGCAGTGCCAGAAGAGCTCATCGGTGTTTTAAACGCAGAGAGTGTTCGTATACAAAGGAAACTAAAGTTAAACAAGCAGAAATGAGCGCAAACTGGACACAAGTCGAGACCATGGAGCTCCTTACTATCCGCGCTGAAGCTGAGATCGCTCGCCGTTATACGTCACATCAGGATGTCACGTGTCAACTCGACCCGGGACCGTTACGGGTTGTGTGTGAAAGCGCACATATTACGGTATTTCGCTGGCAGCGAGAATGGGCCAAATCTAGTGGCCCGGGAACAAATGCCGGGTCGCATTATCCGTGTATTTGCCGGAATTGCAGTGTGAAAGGGGCTTTAGTGGGATTATAACAAAGTGGAAGCCATTGGGAACAACAGCAACTCAGCCACGAAGTGTGGTGGAGGGTTATGGGGTGGGGTTGTTTTTCAGGGCTTGGCCCCTTAGTTCCAGTGTAAGGAACTCTTAATGCTTCACCAAGACATTTTGGACAATTTCATGCTCCCAACTTTGTGGGATCAGTTTGTGGACGGCCCCTTCCTGTCCCAGCATGACTGCGCTCCAGTGCACAAAGCGTCGCTCCATAAAGACATGGATGAGGAGTTTGGTGTGGAGGAACTTGACTGGCCTGCACAGAGTCCTGAGCTCAACCCGATAGAACAGCTTTGGGATGAATTAGAGCGGAGACTGAGAGCCAGGCCTTCTCGTCCAACATCAGTGCCTGACCTCACAAATGAGCTTCTAGAAGAATGGGCAAAAATCCCCATAAACACACTCCTAAACCTTGAGGAAAGCCTTCCCAGAAGAGCTGGAGCTGTTAGAGAGGGTGGGCCGACTCCATATTAAACCCCACGGATTAACAATGGGATGGCATTAAAGCTCATGTGCATGTAAAGGCAGGCGTCCCAAAACTTTTGGCAATATAGTGTATATATCAAAAACAAATTTAAAAATGGTTAAACTTTTTTAAAAGTGTTAAATATTATGAAGCACACTCTGGGTTCATGAAATGAAGTGGCACTATTTGCAGTGCAAGATACTTAGAAGTCAATACTGAGCACCCAGAACCGCTATTGAAATTGGAAATTCATTAGAGCACATTTAGTTTAATTGTATTTGATTTTAATGGGAGGTCCAGCTCGGTGTGTTATAGCGGAGATAAGAGATCTCAGTGTAATGGAGATCAACGGGTCGTATTAGCGAGACGACTGCGGTGAAAGAGTTATCTGGATGGGATGGCCGATACTTTCTTCTGCTCTTAAAGCTTCCTTTCACCTATTTTCATAGGATATACACATTTTTATACCATGTAGGACGTATGCAATCAATTAGAACGCTTCTGCAAACCAGTAAAATGATATACAGTAAATGTCCTTAAAACAAGATGCATTTATTTCAGAAGCAAATTAAGATAACATGGTTTACATCCTGAGAATATATGAAATGCGTTATATATTACTAAAATAGTATTAAGTCTGTTTTTGACACCCCTCTGATGAATGTTTTTTAAACTCCCCCCCCCCCCCCCCGCATAATTAGATGAGTTTGATTCCTGCTTAAAACATGCCTATGAATTAAGACATTTAATTAAAGACATAAAAATGATATCCTAATATCTTGTGCAGTTTTGCCTCTCAGTATAAACACACTGACTGAATTTGTATTGTTTCATTCTTTTTTTTACTCTGCTTTTTTATATTTTCTCTATCTTTAGACTCTGTTAAAACAAATCACATTAATATAATATGCATTTTTTTCAGAGAATTTATGAATGGAATTTATACGCCATCTGCTCCTAGTTTCCCTTGTGAAAAAGAAACACACTTTAACCTAACACGAAAAGAACATTTATTGTGGCAATATTTATTTAAAGTATAATAAGTGTGAACTGAATATGTGTTGTCAGACCTGTAACTGCCCAAGCTAATTGCAATTAAATGAAAAGTATTATACTATTAAAGAAGTATTATACACTTTTATTAAATAAATTCAAGTTCAACTGACCCATTTAAGATGGACTTATATTGCGATATATGTGACTTCATAGTAACTTCTATTGTGTTTACTATAAATGTTCAAGCATTTATGGTATACTACATTATAATATATTCATGTACATGTAATGTTGAATAACACACTAGAGTAAATTACTAACTGCTTTAGTATGTTATAAAACACAAGGGTACTGTAAAGCATGACAGAAGATTAAACTGTAGAAATGAAGAAAATGTGTTTTAATTTGACATTATTACAAAGTGCACTTTTTATAAGCATACTTAAAAGACATAATCTCTCTTTGAATGAACTTCATTAATATTATCTGCAATTACAATGTTTTATTTTTTATTTTACATTCAATACAGTTAAGCGCAATTTTTCACAAGGGTCACTTTGAGTCTTAACACGATACACTAACGCTTCTTTAATGGCATCGATGGTTCAATAAATAACATTTAACACTCATGGGATATTTCCATTTACAAAACATTTTTTTATAGGTTTGCTAGATTATTAAAACGTTCTTCACTCTAAGAAGAAATTACTATTTTAAGAACAGATCACTTTGGGTTCTTTAAGGAAATAAAAATGGTTCTTCAATGGCAAATCTTTAATTTTAACCAATGCAACTTTGCGCCCCACCCGTGGGTCCAATATTGCATCGTCATTCAATCATTCAAAATCTGCTGCAGAGCTGAAGTGGACAAGAGTGTATGTGTTCTGTAGTTCAAATTGTCAGTCACTTCCAAAAACCAACTCTCTATCCTCGCACGCCCTTCTTTAAAACCATGGAGAAACTTAGAGCATTTCAGACTGATGTTGTTGATATCATGTGGCAGACGAGGAGCATCTGCGGTTACGATGAAGCCTGTCAGCAAATCCTTCCTCTTCAAAATGCCATTTGGCACTTTTTTCATCTAAATAAATGATGCCTACTTAAGTCAATGCATAAAGCAGAGGCAGCTTTAAATCCGGGTTCAAGTGTGGGATCGACTCATATTGTCTCTTCATTTGAGCTTATTTTTAAGGTGTTCCCTCAAAAACCATGAGCATATAATACTTTCAGAGAGCCAAAAACAAACATGACATTATTGGCGTTAAGGATGAACATGTTTACCATGGATCTAATCTGTTCCTTATTGCTTAATTTAAAACCAATCGCCTCAGACCTCAAGCAGATGAAGTTCATTATTCGGCCGCGTGTCGTCGAGCGGAAGCATTATTCCTCTTTAGCCTGATGGATTTTGAGCTGATTGTTTTTTGATGTGGTGCTTTTTGAATATTTCAAACTCCTTAAAGAGCAGAAAATGGTGCCTGCAGTGCCATCTGTTCCTGTGCCTGTTCTAATGAATCATTGTTCTGTTTAACTCTCACGACGGATACACCTCTCGCCGTCTGCGTGCCATCCTTTCTCATTCCTCTAAACAAACATTTAACAGCTTTTGAAGCATTTCAAGTTTTTAATGGTGTCGAGGGATAGAGCAAGAATTTAAGGTCATTTCATAGCTTGAATGTTTCTTTTCTCTCTGTGTAATTGGAAATGCACGTATAAGGTATTTCTGAGCTAATAATGATAAACGATAATCAACAGGTTGCCATTCTGATGCTCAATTATTTGACCTTTTGTGCCCAAATAGGCAAGCAAATTAGCTGATTAATTAAAAATAACAAAATTGTGGTGTAAAAGTTTACACTCTGAGAAAAAAAAAAAATCTGTATAGAACCTTAGATGTTCCGTTGGGAGCTTCATACTGTATATGGAAGCTTATAGAGTTCCGTCAGGGGCTTCATACTGTATATGGAAGCTTATAGAGTTCCGTCAGGGGCTTCATACTGTATATGGAAGCTTATAGAGTTCCGTCAGGGGCTTCATACTGTATATGGAAGCTTATAGAGTTCCGCCAGGGGCTTCGTACTGTATATGGAAGCTTATAGAGTTCCGTCAGGGCCTTCGTACTGTATATGGAAGCTTATAGAGTTCCGTCAGGGGCTTCATACTGTATATGGAAGCTTATAGAGTTCCGTCAGGGGCTTCATACTGTATATGGAAGCTTATAGAGTTCCGTCAGGGGCTTCATACTGTATATGGAAGCTTATAGAGTTCCGTCAGGGGCTTCATACTGTATATGGAAGCTTATAGAGTTCCGTCAGGGGCTTCATACTGTATATGGAAGCTTTTAGAGTTCCGTCAAGGGCTTCATACGGTATATGGAAGCTTATAGAGTTACATCAGGGGCTTCATACTGTATATGGAAGCTTATAGAGTTCCGTCAGGGGCTTCATACTGTATATGGAAGCTTATAGAGTTCCGTCAGGGGCTTCGTACTGTATATGGAAGCTTATAGAGTTCCGTCAGGGCCTTCGTACTGTAAATGGAAGCTTATAGAGTTCCGTCAGGGGCTTCCTACTATATATGGAAGCTTATAGAGTTCCGTCAGGGGCTTCATACTCTATTTGGAAGCTTATAGATTTCCGTCAGCGGCTTCGTACTCTATATGGAAGCTTATAGAGTTCCGTCAGGGGCTTCGTACTGTATATGGAAGCTTATAGAGTTCCGTCAGGGCCTTCATACTGTAAATGGAAGCTTATAGAGTTCCGTCAGGGGCTTCGTACTCTATATGGAAGCTTATAGATTTCCGTCAGGGGCTTCGTACTCTATATGGAAGCTTATAGATTTCCGTCAGGGGCTTCATACTCTATATGGAAGCTTATAGAGTTACATCAGGGGCTTCAAACTCTATATGGAAGCTTATAGAGTTCCGTCAGGGGCTTCATACTGTATATGGAAGCTTATAGAGTTCCGTCAGGGGCTTCATACTCTATATGGAAGCTTATAGAGTTCCGTCAGGGGCTTCATACTCTATATGGAAGCTTATAGAGTTACATCAGGGGCTTCATACTCTATATGAAAGCTTATAGAGTTCCGTCAGGGGCTTCATACTCTATATGGAAGCTTATAGAGTTCCGTCAGGGGCTTCATACTGTATATAGAAGCTTATAGAGTTCCGTCAGGGGCTTCGTACTGTATATGGAAGCTTATAGAGTTACATAAGGGGCTTCATACTGTATATGGAAGCTTATAGAGTTCCGTCAGGGGCTTCATACTGTATATGGAAGCTTATAGAGTTACATTAGGGGCTTCATACTGTATATGGAAGCTTATAGAGTTCCGTCAGGGGCTTCATACTGTATATGGAAGCTTATAGAGTTCCGTCAGGGGCTTCATACTGTAAATGGAAGCTTATAGAGTTCCGTCAGGGGCTTCATACTGTATATGGAAGCTTATAGAGTTCCGTCAGGGGCTTCATACTGTATATGGAAGCTTATAGAGTTCCGTCAGGGGCTTCATACTCTATATGGAAGCTTATAGAGTTCCGTCAGGGGCTTCGTACTGTATATGGAAGCTTATAGAGTTCCGTCAGGGCCTTCGTACTGTAAATGGAAGCTTATAGAGTTCCGTCAGGGCCTTCTTACTGTATATGGAAGCTTATAGAGTTCCGTCAGGGGCTTCATACTCTATATGGAAGCTTATAGATTTCCGTCAGCGGCTTCGTACTCTATATGGAAGCTTATAGAGTTCCGTCAGGGGCTTCGTACTGTATATGGAAGCTTATAGAGTTCCGTCAGGGCCTTCATACTGTAAATGGAAGCTTATAGAGTTCCGTCAGGGGCTTCGTACTCTATATGGAAGCTTATAGATTTCCGTCAGGGGCTTCGTACTCTATATGGAAGCTTATAGATTTCTGTCAGGGGCTTCATACTCTATATGGAAGCTTATAGAGTTACATCAGGGGCTTCAAACTCTATATGGAAGCTTATAGAGTTCCGTCAGGGGCTTCATACTGTATATGGAAGCTTATAGAGTTCCGTCAGGGGCTTCGTACTCTATATGGAAGCTTATAGAGTTCCGTCAGGGGCTTCATACTCTATATGGAAGCTTATAGAGTTACATCAGGGGCTTCATACTCTATATGAAAGCTTATAGAGTTCCGTCAGGGGCTTCATACTGTATATGGAGGCTTATAGAGTTACATCAGGGGCTTCATACTGTATATGGAAGCTTATAGAGTTCCGTCAGGGGCTTCGTACTGTATATGGAAGCTTATAGAGTTCCGTCAGGGGCTTCTTACTGTATATGGAAGCTTATAGAGTTCCGTCAGGGGCTTCATACATAAACATAATAAATATTTTTTAAAGGTTAAATGAGCATGAACAATAACATACAATACAATATCTACCAAAAATAACTCTTACATTGTACATTCCAAGTAAAGATTTAATTTTAAATATGAGAAACCATAAACACTCTTGTTCTTGTTTCTTTGTGATCAGATGGAGCTGATTCCGGATCCAGATCCTGATGAAGAAGGGACCAAAATAAGTGTGAGTATGTGATCTTTGTTCAGAACAACACTGCTCAGTGTACATGTGTGATGCACTTCCTTCAGTATCGGCGGAGACTGCAGCGATGCATTGACATGACTGTCATTTTTAGGTGAACAATATCTTCAATAATTCTGGTAAATGCAGTTTCATGGTACACACCATACTTTTTTTGTGGTTGTTTTATGGCACAGTTTATTGAACCTTTAGACAAAATATTGTTTGTTGTTGAGTCTCATATTATCATATCAGTCTTGTATGACTCATATAGTCTGATATAGTAAGAATATGGAGGGGGAAACAGCTCAGAGGGCCAAACTGAGCAAAAACATGCAATTTGATGCAGATGCTGACATTTCATATGGACAAAAAGATGAATATCAATATCTGCTAATAATATGTCTTAGTAATATATATTATTAGTATTTAGACAGCAAACAAATGCTATAGTATTTTTGTCTTATTTCCAGTCCAAATATCTAAAAATTCTTAAATCAAGATGCTTTTACTAGATGAGTAACATTAAATTTTGTCTTGTTTTATTGGGAAATCAATCAAAATGAAGTAAGTTTTTGCTTAAAATAAGCCAACTGATCCGCCAATGAAAAAAAAAAAGATATTATGTCAAAATTGATGCTTAAAAAAGCTAAAGTATCTGCCAATAGGGTATAAATGTATTTATTTCCCCAGAAAACAAGACATAACATCTTGATCAGGACTCTGTATTTCTAAAACACATAATTTAATCCAATCCAATGATGATTTAGATCATATTATTTGATACTCAGGATTTTTCAAAAAATGTTTATGATTTAGATGCCTGATACAGTCAGCTTTATCGGATTTAATATCTTGATCTCTGTATGCCCTGAGAAAATCTTTATGTTGCTGTGAAAGGCCTCTAAACCAAAGACACTAGCAAATAAAGATTTGATGGTTAAAGTGTGTCTAGAGCAGCGAGTTCATGCGAGGATTTGCTTTCCATTCTCTTCACAGACAGTCAAGGTCCAAGGCAATGACATCTCCCACAAGCTGCAGATCTCTCGGGTGAGCAAGAACGACGAGGGCCTGTATGAGTGTCGAGTCACGGACGCCAACTATGGAGAGCTCAAGGAGTACAAGGCTCAAGCCTACCTGAAAGTTAACGCCACAGCCCGCCCTCGCAACAGAGCCATTAAGAAGAGCTCGCCGCTGCACTTGACCGATAAGAAACCCCGCAAGAGCAGCTCAGCTCTGGGCCAGGACAGCAACGGCATGAGCTCAGATCAGCGGTCCCAGTCCGCTTCTACCTCTCAGACGTCACACTCAAAAACAGTGGAGCACAGCACGGGGTCAGGTAAGAGGATTTCACAGGCCAGCTTTAGGGTCACATCTGGACCAGCTCATTCAAATCAACCGAGACTAGCTCATTCGAGTCCGAGTCGAGACCAGCTCATTCATGTCCGAGTCGAGACCAGCTCATTCGAGTCCGAGTCGAGACCAGCACATTCGAGTTCGAGTCGAGACCAGCACATTCGAGTTCGAGTCGAGACCAGCTCATTCGAGTTCGAGTCGAGACCAGCTCATTCGAGTTCGAGTCGAGAACAGCTCATTCGAGTCCGAGTCGAGAACAGCACATTCGAGTCCGAGTCGAGACCAGCTCATTCGAGTTCTAGTCGAGACCAGCTCATTCGAGTTCGAGTCGAGAACAGCACATTCGAGTTCGAGTCGAGACCAGCACATTCGAGTTCTAGTCGAGAACAGCACATTCAAGTTCGAGTCGAGACCAGCTCATTCGAGTCCGAGTCGAGACCAGCACATTCGAGTTCGAGTCGAGACCAGCACATTCAAGTTCGAGTCGAGACCAGCACATTCGAGTTCGAGTCGAGACCAGCACATTCGAGTTCGAGTCGAGACCAGCACATTCGAGTTCTAGTCGAGACCAGCACATTCGAGTTCGAGACCAGCTCATTCGAATTCGAGTCGAGACCAGCACATTCGAGTTCGAGTCGAGACCAGCTCATTCGAGTTCGAGTCGAGACCAGCTCATTTGAGTTCTAGTCGAGACCAGCACATTCGAGCACATTCGAGTCCGAGTCGAGACCAGCACATTCGAGTCCGAGTCGAGACCAGCACATTCGAGTTCTAGTCGAGACCAGCACATTCGAGTCCGAGTCGAGACCAGCACATTCGAGTCCGAGTCGAGACCAGCTCATTCGAGTCCGAGTCGAGACCAGCACATTCGAGTTCGAGTCGAGACCAGCTCAATCGAGTTCGAGTCGAGACCAGCACATTCGAGTTCGAGTCGAGACCAGCACATTCGAGTCCGTGTCGAGACCAGCACATTCGAGTTCGAGTCGAGACCAGCTCATTCGAGTTCTAGTCGAGACCAGCTCATTCGAGTTCGAGTCGAGAACAGCACATTCGAGTTCGAGTCGAGACCAGCACATTCGAGTCCGAGTCGAGACCAGCACATTCGAGTCCGAGGCGAGACCAGCACATTCGAGTCCGAGTCGAGACCAGCACATTCGAGTCCGAGTCGAGACCAGCACATTCGAGTTCGAGTCGAGACCAGCACATTCGAGTCCGAGTCGAGAACAGCACATTCGAGTCCGAGTCGAGACCAGCACATTCGAGTCCGAGTCGAGACCAGCACATTCGAGTTCGAGTCTAGACCAGCACATTCGAGTCCGAGTCGAGACCAGCTCATTCGAGTCCGAGTCGAGAACAGCACATTCGAGTCCGAGTCGAGACCAGCACATTCGAGTCCGAGTCGAGACCAGCACATTCGAGTCCGAGTCGAGACCAGCACATTCGAGTCGAGACCAGCACATTCGAGTCCGAGTCGAGACCAGCTCATTCGAGTTCGAGTCGAGACCAGCACATTCGAGTTCGAGTCGAGACCAGCTCATTCGAGTTCGAGTCGAGACCAGCACATTCGAGTTCGAGTCGAGACCAGCACATTCGAGTCCGAGTCGAGAACAGCACATTCGAGTCCGAGTCGAGACCAGCACATTCGAGTCCGAGTCGAGACCAGCACATTCGAGTCCGAGTCGAGACCAGCTCATTCGAGTTCGAGTCGAGAACAGCACATTCGAGTCCGAGTCGAGACCAGCACATTCGAGTCCGAGTCGAGACCAGCTCATTCGAGTTCGAGTCGAGACCAGCACATTCGAGTCCGAGTCGAGACCAGCACATTCGAGTCCGAGTCGAGACCAGCACATTCGAGTCCGAGTCGAGACCAGCACATTCGAGTCCGAGTCGAGAACAGCACATTCGAGTCCGAGTCGAGACCAGCACATTCGAGTCCGAGTCGAGACCAGCTCATTCGAGTTCGAGTCGAGACCAGCACATTCGAGTCCGAGTCGAGACCAGCACATTCGAGTTCGAGTCCAGACCAGCACATTCGAGTTCGAGTCGAGACCAGCTCATTTGAGTATTTTTTTTGTGTGTGTCTTAAGAAATTAATGTGTCTCCACAAGCCGCAGGGTTTAATATGGATTTGTATGTGTGCGTGTTTGAGAAGTGTGCTGGAGGAAGAGAGGGCGGATGGGCGGCCTTATGTGAGATATTTTCGGAGGAGATGCTCATTTTATTATTAAATTAAACAAGGTTTGGATTTCTCTGTGACACTTTTGTCCTACTTTGTAAATAGTAAATATATCACTATAACGGTTGACACAAATAATGTAGCAATGAGACTTTCAGGAAAACGATTAAAATTGGAAGTTGTTCCCTTTGCTTCAGTTGTTTTGATTTACCGCAGTTTTTTGTGTGTTTTTTTAGAGTCTTACTACATATGAACTCTTTGTGGCTCTTATATGCAAACTGAATAACAGATTTTCACACATAGTTAAAGGGTTAGTTCACCCCAAAATTAAAAATTTATGTTTATCTGCTTACCCCCAGGACATCCAAGATGTAGGTGTGTTTGTTTCTTCAGTTGAACACAAATGAAGATCTGACAAAATTTCTCCTGAATAAACAAACACACCTACATCTCGGATGCCCCGGGGGTCAGCAGATAAACATACATTTTTCATTTTTGGGTGAACTAACCCTTTAAGAGCTAGAAGCTCGCTCTATCCTGACCTGAGTCCTGCTAACTTCATTCCAAATCACACATCATAAACGTGTAAAGCATAAATTTAAAGAAATATTAACATAGAGTCCAAATCCACACGAGTCCATGAAAAGACAGAGACCAAGAACAATTAAATATGGTCTCGAGACCGAGTCCAAGTCTCGAGTACAAATCACTGCTCTACAGTTCTCTTTGTGCTTTTACATTAAAAAAGGATTCATATGTATTTGCTAGATTGCATTATTAGTTGTCAGTCGTGATGTGCACTGCTAAAAATGCTCTTATTATTTAGTATTTTTGTGTTGTTTTCAGTCCAAATATCCAAAAATGATTAACTCAAGGTTTTTACGATGAGTAAAATGGCATAATATATATTTGTCCTTGTTTTCTGGCAAATGAAATGGTCTGCCAAAAATACATTATGTCATCTTGCATATAAAAGCATTTTGAATATTAATTGTGTTTAGTAAATAATTTGAGCTCAAATACTCTGGACCATTATATAATAAGTATATAATTATAATTTTTTATAAACTGTTTTAACTATCCTTGTTTTTAATTTTTAATTCATACACATGGTATTCTTTTTTCTCATGCATATTTTACCACTATTTTAATTTATTTCTATGTAAAGCACTTTAAATTGCCATTGGGTATGAAATGTATAAACTTGCCTTGCCAACTTGCCAACTGAATAAATAATAGTTCCATTGATGTGTGGTTTGATAGGACAATATTTGTAAATCTGGAATCTGAGGGTGCAAAAAAAAAATCTAAATATTGAGAAAATCCTTTAAAGTTGTCCAAATGAAGTCCTTAGCTATGGTTATTACTACTAATAATACATGTTTGACCATTTATTTACGGTACGAAATGTACAGAATATCTTTACGGAACATGATCTTAATATCCTAATAATTTTTGGCATAAAAGAAAAATTGATAATTCTGAGCCATATAATGTATTGTTGGCTATGGAGCTGCAGGGGCACAGATCATGTTTTTGTGTGTGCTGTCCACTGACTATTTATTTATATATAAATAAATAAATCTTTCTGATTGGCTGAGGAAGCAGGTAACATTTAAAATAGCATTTCAAATATGTGCATATTTAATGAGTATTTGAGCAAGATATGTGTCACCAATCGTAAGGTACATTTAATTACTTCCACATTTATGTAATTGGAAATCATACTCAATTTGCAGCCAGTTTGTTAAGCTTTGCATTACTTTACTAATGAGTAGGGAAAAAATACTAACAAAACATTTACATTTGCTTTTATCCAAAGCGACGTATTGCTGTAATGAGGACTCAGGTGGATTGGGATCCATGTGCAGTTTATTGGAAACACACAAACTCACAGTAGTAACAGGCAAAGGTCGGTAGCCAAGAATTAACAGTAGTATCACAGGCAAGGCGTAAATCTTAATCATACCAGGCAAGGGTCAGGGCAGGCAGCAAACAGTCGAATAACCAGAGTCCAGGCAAACACAGGTCAAAATGGCAGGCAGCAAGAATCAGAGTCGATAAACAGGCAGGTTCGTAAACAGGCAGATCAGAAACAACAATGGGTAAACGCTCAGAAATGTCGCCGGGGCAGAACAAGACTTCGCAGTGTGTGTGTGTGTGCTCAGAGAATATATAGGCCAGCTGATGGGGAACAGGTGGATGGTAATCAGTCCCGGCATGTGGGATTATGGGAAATGAAGTCCATGAGTAAGTTAGTACTCTGGTGAGCGCGACCTCTGATGGCCGACGGTGGGATCTTCACCAGCGGTTGTGACAGAGCCCCCCCCCCTGCGAGCGGCTCCTGACGCGGGCGCACATCCGACGCCGGGGTCTTCCTCGGGGTCGTGGGGCCGGTTTCTCCGGGTGGGTCCTATGAAAGTCATTGATTAGGTTGGGGTCCAGAATGTCCTCTGAGTTGACCCAAGACCTCTCCTCCGGGCCGTACCGCTCCCAATCGACCAGATACTGGATCTGCCGCCCCCGGCGTCTGGAATCTAGCAACTCCCGCACGGAAAAAGCCTCCTCGCCATCCACGATCATCGGTGGGGGGCCTGCTTCACTGGACTCTTGCTCCACCCTCGGACCATCAGCCGGTTTCAACAGAGACACATGAAAGGTGGGAGAGATGCGGTAAGTGGCAGGTAATTCTAGACGATATGACACTGAGTTAATCTGTTTGACTATTTTGAATGGACCCACATACCTGGGACTGAGCTTCCTACATGGTAGCCGTAATCGTAGATCCCGAGTGGATAACCACACCCACTGTCCTGGTGTATAGTCAGGATGAGGACGGCGATGACGGTCCGCTTGTTCCTTGACCCTGTTTATTGCTCGTTGGAGATGTACATGAGTTTGGTTCCAGATGGTCTCGCTGCGTTGAATCCAGTCGTTTACTGCAGGAACCTCGGATGGCTCCCCGGACCATGGGAATAGTGGTGGTTGGTATCCTAGAATGCATTGGAATGGTGTTAACTTGGTAGCAGGTTTGAGGATAGAGTTTTGCGCATACTCCGCCCAGGGAAGGAAGCGACTCCAGTCTGTTCTGTTCTGCTGGCAGTACATTCTGAGGAATTTGGATATCTCCTGATTCAGGCGTTCAGTTTGTCCATTAGACTGTGGGTGGTAACCAGAGGTGAGGCTTATATTAACATTTAACAATCTGAAGAAAGCTGACCATACCCTTGACGTAAATTGAGGTCCTCGGTCCAAACAATATCCTCTGGAAGACCATAGTATCTGAATACGTATTGGAGCAGGTGTTCAGCAGTTTCGAAGGCTGTGGGTAACTTAGGCAGAGGGATTAGTCGACATCCTTTGGAAAACCGATCAATCACAGTTAGTATGGTGGTGTTACCTTGAGATGGCGGCAGATCAGTAACGAAGTCGATAGCTATGTGAGACCATGGACGCTGAGGGATGGGTAGTGGTTGTAATAGACCTGCTGGGAGTTGTTTTGGGGTCTTTGCTGCGGCGCATGTGTGGCAAGCATTGACGAAGTCTGCAACATCTGCTTGTAACGAGTCCCACCAGAATCGGTTCCTTATTAGCCTGGTTGTCGTGGTGATTCCCGGGTGACCGGAGCTTGTCGAGGAGTGTACCCATCGAATTACCTTCTCCCTGAGCCCTGGCGGCACAAAGGTACGATCGTTGGGACATGCAGCGGGAGGCGGGTTCTGCTCGTGTGTCTGTGCAATCTCTGACATGATGTCCCATTGAACTGGAGCGACGATGAGGGTGGGTGGGATAATTGGGTCTTGCAAGGTATTCTGTGGAGCGCTGTCAAACTGACGTGACAATGCATCTGCCTTGATGTTCTTAGAACCTGGAATGTAGGTGATAGAGAAGTCAAACCGGGTAAAGAAGAGTGCCCATCTAGCTTGCCTGGGGTTTACTCTCTTGGCTGAGCGCAAGTACTCGAGGTTGCGATGATCCGTCAGCACCAGGAATGGATGTCTTGCTCCCTCAAGCCAATGACGCCACTCCTCAAAAGCTGCCTTCATGGCTAGAAGTTCGCGATTGCCCACGTCATAGTTTTGCTCCGTTGTAGACAGTTTCCTGGAATAAAAGGCACAGGGGAATAATTTAGGCGGGTTACCTTGCCGTTGTGAGAGAATGGCGCCAATTCCCGTGTTAGAGGCGTCCACCTCCACCACAAAAGGTAGTTGAGGGTCCGGGTGGTGCAGGATGGGTGCTGATGTGAATCTATTCTTCAGGTTACTGAATGCTTGCAAGGCCTCGGCGGACCATCGTAGCTTGTTGCCTCCTCCTCTTGTCATGGAAGTGAGTGGTGCGGCGACTGAACTGTAACCTCTGATAAAGCGCCTGTAGAAGTTGGCGAACCCCAAAAATCTTTGCAGCTCTTTCAGAGTGGTGGGTTGAGGCCATTCCACGACTGCCCGAACCTTTCCTTCATCCATCGCCACTCCCTCTGGGCTAATGACATAACCAAGAAATGTTACTGAGGTTTGGTGGAACTCACATTTCTCTGACTTGGCGTACAGCTTGTGCTTGATGAGGCGCTGCAAGACCGTTCGTACGTGTTGAATGTGTTCTTCCATGGTGTTTGAATAGATGAGGATGTCGTCAATGTATACCACCAGACATTGATGCAATAAGTCTCGAAAGATGTCGTCGACGAATGATTGGAACACCGATGGACTGTTGGACAGGCCGAAGGGCATGACTAGGTATTCATAGTGCCCATTACTAGTGGAGAATGCAGTTTTCCATTCGTCACCCTCCCGGATGCGAATGAGGTTATAGGCAGACCGAAGGTCCAACTTGGTAAATACTTTGGCAGATCGAAGTTGTTCTAAGGCAGCGGGCACCAGTGGCAGAGGATATCTGAACTTGACCGTTATATCGTTAAGCCCACGGTAGTCAATGCAAGGACGAAGGCCTCCATCCTTCTTCCCCACGAAGAAGAATCCCGCAGCAGCAGGTGAGGTAGATGATCGGATGAACCCCTTGGCCAGCTCCTCTTGAATGTATGTTTTCATTGCTAGATCCTCCGGTTCAGACAGAGGAAAGATGCGACCCCTAGGCGGAGTGGTACCAGGTAGCAGTTCGATGGCGCAGTTGGTGTTGCGATGAGGAGGTAGTTGTGAGGCTTTGGTCTTGCTGAAGGCTTCTAAGAGGTCCGCGTATGCCGAAGGAATACCTGGTGTGGAGTCCGTGGTGTGGTGCATGCTGGTAGATCGAATGGGTAGAAGCCTGACAGAACGGATGCAGCGGGAGTGACATGAAGGACCCCATTGGGTGATCTGCTTATCCTGCCAGGAGATCTGCGGGTTGTGGTCTTGTAGCCAGGGGAAGCCCAGAATGATCGGGTTGTGTGGAGAGTGAATGACGTAGAACTGGATGGATTCAGTATGTAGAGCGCCCACTTGTAAGTGAAGTTCGGTGGTGGTGAACTGTACTTGTCCGGTCCCCAGGGGGCGCCCATCTAGTGCTGCCACTGCCAGAGGAAGGTTGCATGGGTTTAGCGGTATTTCATGTTAACGAACCAGACCTTCATCAATGAAGTTGCCTGCAGCTCCAGAGTCTATTAATGCCTGGGTTGTAATTACTTTAGACTGGTAGGTTACTGTGACTGGTAAATCTAGGCAGTTGTGGTGAGAAACAGTGGAAATGAGCAAACTCACCCGGCGGGGCTGTGGTTGCGATGGTCGGGTCGGGCACTCGGCTCTGCGATGTCCGGAAAGACCACAGTAGAGGCACAGATGATTTCGGATGCGGCGCTCTCGTTCCTCAGAAGAGATGTGTGTGCGACCGATTTGCATGGGTTCATCACTGCTGTCGAGGGGCTGAGAGAACATTGAGTTGCCACCACTTCGTGGTCCTCGGCGAGAGCGGATGAGGTTGTCAATGCGAATCGCCAGTTCGATGAATTGATCCAAGCTCTTGTCCTCATCGCGGCATGCGAGTTCTGACTGCAGTTCCTCATTGAGGGCTTGGCGAAATAGGGTTTTCAAGGTGTCCTCTACCCACACGGTTTGTGCTGCTAGGGTGCGGAAAGTGAGCGCGAATTCTGCTGCCGTACTTCTCCCTTGCCGGAGGGCGAGCAGCTGTTCGCCTGCGCTTCGTCCTCCCTCAGCATGGTCGAAAACTATGCGTAGGCGTTGAATAAAGTTGGCATATGTAGTGCTCTCGCGGGTTCGTTCGTCCCAGACTGCTGTTGCCCAGTCAAGTGCTTTCCCAGTGAGCAGTGAACAGATTAGTGAAATCTTACCAGAGTCTGTGAAGTACAGGGTTGGTTGTTGGGCCAGAAAGATGGAGCACTGCATTAAAAATCCCTTGCATTTGGCCGTGGTGCCGTCAAACTTTTCAGGGAACGCCAGACGTGGGCTGCTCATTGCCGTTGTAACGGGTGCGGTTGGTGGCTCTTGTCGTGGTAATGGTGCATCGGCCGTTGCTGGTGTAAGATGGAGGCTCTGCACGGCCTTAACCAGTTCCTCCGTCATGCTGGTCAATCGTGTGAGTTGCTGGTGATGCATCATTAGCTGGCTGGCTTGTGCGGAGAGCTCTTGTGTGAAGCGAGAGAAGTCTGCTGGATCTGTGTTTGGCGAAGTCTTCTGTAATGAGGACTCAGGTGGATTGGGATCCATGTGCAGTTTATTGGAAACACACAAACTCACAGTAGTAACAGGCAAAGGTCGGTAGCCAAGAATTAACAGTAGTATCACAGGCAAGGCGTAAATCTTAATCATACCAGGCAAGGGTCAGGGCAGGCAGCAAACAGTCGAATAACCAGAGTCCAGGCAAACACAGGTCAAAATGGCAGGCAGCAAGAATCAGAGTCGATAAACAGGCAGGTTCGTAAACAGGCAGATCAGAAACAACAATGGGTAAACGCTCAGAAATGTCGCCGGGGCAGAACAAGACTTCGCAGTGTGTGTGTGTGTGCTCAGAGAATATATAGGCCAGCTGATGGGGAACAGGTGGATGGTAATCAGTCCCGGCATGTGGGATTATGGGAAATGAAGTCCATGAGTGAGTTAGTACTCTGGTGAGCGCGACCTCTGATGGCCGACGGTGGGATCTTCACCAGCGGTTGTGACAATTGCATTCAGGATGCACATTTTTATCAGAGCTTGCTATTGCTTTTACTATCACTATGATTTACTGTTTGAGCGATAACTAATGAAATATGTAATAGAGTTGGTAACTGGTTTTATTTAGTGGAGTATAAGCCATCCTATCATTTCAATGGCAGGTTGTATTGACCTTAAAATAGCTAATATATTCATCTTTTGAGAGCGAACTGCCTCAGTGCGTAATACGAGATCGTGTTAGATTAATATGGATTATATTAATTCGACACAGAGCTTGTGGCAGTTTTGAAATCACAGGCAACCTGTGCATCAGTGCAGCATGAAAACATTAATCTTGTAAAAACACTGGCAAATATTTAGACCAGATCTCTCTGGATGTCTAATATTAATAGTCTACAGTGAGATCAGGCGGTGTGTGTGTGTGTGTGTGTGTGTGTGTGTGTGTGTGTGTGTGTGTGTGTGTGTGTGTGTGTGTAAAGATCAATCTGGTCACTGCCAACAACAGCAATGCAAATTTACAAGATCAACAAATGATAAAATATGAGAATCTTTCAGAATTACACAGAGAATGTCTTTCATATCACAGTTCACTTGATTTTGAATTTGATTTGAATACATTTGATATATAATATGTTCTACGAATGTTTGTCTAATGTGCATTAGGTTATGAAAATGTTATTTCTGAATGTTTAAATCAAAGTTAAAGAAACATTGTATCATTCTTAAAACATTAGAGCGTTACCTTTGAATGTTCTCTGAACGTTGTGAAACAAGTGGAAACGTGTCAAAAATGTTACATTAAAAAACGCTCCATGAACAATGTATAAATAATGCTTTTGTGTTAATATTTTGAGAACATTAATAAAGACCCGAAATGAACGTTCTATTAACGTTTGTTCATAATAAGCTGGGGAATCAAGATGATGATTTACAAAGGAATGAAAAAAAAAACTTGCTGTAAATGTGTTTAATATTAACATGTGCTATTCATTAAAAAGGGAAATATGTTTATTATAATCACAATATATGGGGTATTTCCAGAAACAATAGCATTAATAATCAATGTTTGAAGTAAAGCTTTAATATGCTTTAATATGTTTCCATTAAAATAAATAAATAAATGAATCAATAAAAACACTTTTATTTTAAGGACTTTACTAGTTATTTTATATATTTGTTGAACTAATGAGATTCAGTAACCTTGGTGAAGTCAATAAATTCCTTTCAGTGCCGCTCTAATTCAACATCCTGTGTGCTGTGGCAGATTCAATGCATTTTTCAGCTCATAATTTGAATAGGAGCAAATTCTGACATTGTGAATCAAACCTCCTAAACCAGCAGAGATTTAAGATGAAGAGAGAGAAAGATGGAAATTAAGAACAAAAAAGGCTCTAATCTATTATCTACCATCAAGATGATTTAAATTTGATTTCATGAAGGTTCTTCTAGCATATCATTTGTACAGCATGTAAAGTGAGCGAGGGCAAGTTGTTTTATAGGTATATATTGTATGGCAAGTACTACTACATATTTATTAGATACTAGTAGTTATTAATAGGTACTAGTATTGGTGTTTTAGATACTAGTACCTTTTATTAGATACTAGTACTTATTTAATAGGCACTAGTTTCTAATAACATAACATCAGTTACTAATAACTAATAACATTTCTTATCTTACTAGTCACAACTGCTTTTTTACTCATCTTTTAATAGTCAAAATGGCCGCTATAGAGTTCAGTATCTAGAGTACTAGTATCTAATAATAAGTAATGAATAAGTACTAGTGTCTAATGAATGAGTACTAGTGTCTACTGAACGAGTACTGGTGTCTTCTGAATAAGTACTAGTGTCTAATGAAGAAGTACTAGTATCTATTGAATGAGTACTAGTGTCTAATGAATGAGTGCTAGTGTCTACTGAACGAGTACTAGTGTCTAATGAATGAGTACTAGTGTCTAATGAATGAGTACTAGTGTCTACTAAATAAGTACTAGTGTCTAATGAATGAGTTCTAGTGTCTAATGAATGAGTACTAGTATCTATTGAATGAGTACTAGTGTCTAATGAATGAGTACTAGTGTCTAATGAATGAGTACTAGTGTCTAATGAATGAGTACTAGTGTCTAATGAATGAGTACTAGTGTCTACTAAATAAGTACTAGTGTCTAATGAATGAGTTCTAGTGTCTACTGAACGAGTACTAGTGTCTAATGAATGAGTACTAGTGTCTAATGAACGAGTACTAGTGTCTACTAAATAAGTACTAGTGTCTAATGAATGAGTACTAGTGTCTAATGAATGAGTCCTAGTGTCTAATGAACGAGTACTAGTGTCTAATAAAGGAGTACTAGTGTCTATTGAATGAGTACTAGTGTCTAATGAATGAGTACTAGTGTCTAATGAATGAGTACTAGTGTCTAATGATGAGTACTAGTGTCTAATGAATGAGTACTAGTGTCTAATGAATGAGTTCTAGTGTCTACTGAACGAGTACTAGTGTCTATTGAACGAGTACTAGTGTCTAATGAATGAGTACTAGTGTCTAATGAATGAGTACTAGTGTCTAATGAACGAGTACTAGTGTCTACTAAATAAGTACTAGTGTCTAATGAAGAAGAACTAGTATCTATTGAATGAGTGCTAGTGTCTAATGAATGAGTACTAGTGTCTAATGAATGAGTACTAGTGTCTAATGAAGGAGTACTAGTGTCTAATGAAGGAGTACTAGTGTCTAATGAACGAGTACTAGTGTCTAATGAAGGAGTACTAGTGTCTAATGAAGAAGTACTTGTGTCTAATGAATGAGTACTAGTGTCTAATAAACGAGTACTAGTGTCTACTGAATAAGTACTAGTGTCTAATGAAGAAGTACTAGTGTCTAATGAATGAGTACTAGTGTCTAATGAAGAAGAACTAGTATCTATTGAATGATTGCTAGTGTCTAATGAATGAGTACTAGTGTCTAATGAATGAGTACTAGTGTCTAATGAATGAGTACTAGTGTCTAATGAAGGAGTACTAGTGTCTAATGAATGAGTCCTAGTGTCTAATGAACGAGTACTAGTGTCTAATGAACGAGTACTAGTGTCTATTGAATGAGTACTAGTGTCTAATGAATGAGTACTAGTGTCTAATGAATGAGTACTAGTGTCTAATGAATGAGTTCTAGTGTCTACTGAACGAGTACTAGTGTCTAATGAATGAGTACTAGTGTCTAATGAATGAGTACTAGTGTCTACTAAATAAGTACTAGTGTCTAATGAAGAAGAACTAGTATCTATTGAATGAGTGCTAGTGTCTAATGAATGAGTACTAGTGTCTAATGAAGAAGAACTAGTATCTATTGAATGATTGCTAGTGTCTAATGAATGAGTACTAGTGTCTAATGAATGAGTACTAGTGTCTAATGAAGGAGTACTAGTGTCTAATGAAGGAGTACTTGTGTCTAATGAATGAGTCCTAGTGTCTAATGAACGAGTACTAGTGTCTAATGAACGAGTACTAGTGTCTATTGAATGAGTACTAGTGTCTAATGAATGAGTACTAGTGTCTAATGAATGAGTACTAGTGTCTAATGAATGAGTTCTAGTGTCTACTGAACGAGTACTAGTGTCTAATGAATGAGTACTAGTGTCTAATGAATGAGTACTAGTGTCTAATGAACGAGTACTAGTGTCTAATGAACGAGTACTAGTGTCTAATGAATGAGTACTAGTGTCTAATGAACGAGTACTAGTGTCTAATGAACGAGTACTAGTGTCTAATGAACGAGTACTAGTGTCTAATGAATGAGTACTAGTGTCTAATGAACGAGTACTAGTGTCTACTAAATAAGTACTAGTGTCTAATGAAGAAGAACTAGTATCTATTGAATGAGTGCTAGTGTCTAATGAACGAGTACTAGTGTCTAATGAACGAGTACTAGTGTCTAATGAACGAGTACTAGTGTCTAATGAATGAGTACTAGTGTCTAATGAACGAGTACTAGTGTCTACTAAATAAGTACTAGTGTCTAATGAAGAAGAACTAGTATCTATTGAATGAGTGCTAGTGTCTAATGAACGAGTACTAGTGTCTAATGAATGAGTACTAGTGTCTAATGAAGAAGAACTAGAATCTATTGAATGAGTGCTAGTGTCTAATGAATGAGTACTAGTGTCTAATGAATGAGTACTAGTGTCTAATGAATGAGTACTAGTGTCTAATGAATGAGTACTAGTGTCTAATGAACGAGTACTAGTGTCTAATGAAGGAGTACTAGTGTCTACTGAATAAGTACTAGTGTCTAATGAAGAAGTACTAGTGTCTAATGAATGAGTACTAGTGTCTAATGAATGAGTACTAGTGTCTAATAAACGAGTACTAGTGTCTACTGAATAAGTACTAGTGTCTAATGAAGAAGTACTAGTGTCTAATGAATGAGTACTAGTGTCTAATGAACGAATACTAATGTCTACTGAATAAGTACTCGTGTCTAATGAAGAAGTACTAGTGTCTAATGAATGAGTACTAGTGTCTAATGAATGAGTACTAGTGTCTAATGAACAAATACTAATGTCTACTGAATAAGTACTCGTGTCTAATGAAGAAGTACTAGTATCTATTGAATGATTGCTAGTGTCTAATGAATGAGTACTAGTGTCTAATAAACGAGTACTAGTGTCTACTGAATAAGTACTAGTGTCTAATGAAGAAGTACTAGTGTCTAATGAATGAGTACTAGTGTCTAATGAACGAATACTAATGTCTACTGAATAAGTACTCGTGTCTAATGAAGAAGTACTAGTGTCTAATGAATGAGTACTAGTGTCTAATGAATGAGTACTAGTGTCTAATGAACGAGTACTAGTGTCTACTGAATAAGTACTAGTGTCTAATGAAGAAGTACTAGTGTCTAATGAATGAGTACTAGTGTCTAATGAACGAATACTAATGTCTACTGAATAAGTACTCGTGTCTAATGAAGAAGTACTAGTATCTATTGAATGAGTGCTAGTATCTATTGAATGAGTGCTAGTATCTACTGAATGAGTCCTAGTGTCTAATGAATGAGTACTAGTGTCTAATTAATGAGTGCTAGTGTCTAATGAAGGAGTACTAGTATCTATTAAATGAGTCCTAGTGTCTAATGAATGAGTCCTAGTATCTAATGAAGGAGTACTCGTATCTATTAAATGAGTCCTAGTGTCTAATGAATGAGTCCTAGTATCTATTGAATGAGTACTCGTATCTATTAAATGAGTCCTAGTGTATAATGAATGAGTCCTTGTATCTATTGAATGAGTACTCGTATCTATTAAATGAGTCCTAGTGTCTAATGAATGAGTCCTAATATCTATTGAATGAGTACTAGTATCTATTGAATGAGTCCTAGTATCTATTAAATGAGTCCTAATATCTATTGAATAAGTACTAGTATCTATTGAATGAGTCCTAGTATCTATTGAATGAGTCCTAGTATATATTGAATGAGTCCTAATATATATTGAATGAGTCCTAATATCTATTGCATGAGTCCTAGTATCTATTGAATGAGTCCTAATATCTATTGAATGAGTGCTAGTATATATTGAATGAGTCCTAGTATCTATTGAATAAGTACTAGTATCTATTAAATGAGTCCTAATATCTATTGAATGAGTCCTAATATCTATTGAATGAGTGCTAGTATCTATTGAATGAGTCCTAGTATCTATTGGATAAGTACTAGTATCTATTGAATGAGTACTAGTATCTATTGAATGAGTCCTAGTATCTATTGAATGAGTGCTAGTATCTATTGAATGAGTCCTAATATCTATTGGATAAGTACTAGTATCTATTGAATGAGTACTAGTATATATTGAATGAGTCCTAATATCTATTGGATAAGTACTAGTATCTATTGAATGAGTACTAGTATATATTGAATGAGTCCTAATATCTATTGAATGAGTCCTAATATCTATTGAATGAGTGCTAGTATCTATTGAATGAGTGCTAGTATCTATTGAATTAGTCCTAGTATCTATTGAATGATTCCTAGTATCTATTGAATGAGTACTAGTATCTATTGCATGAGTCCTACTATCTATTGAATGAGTCCTAATATCTATTTAATGAGTACTAGTATCTATTGAATTAGTCCTAGTATCTATTGAATGAGTACTAGTATCTATTGAATGAGTCCTAGTATCTATTGAATGAGTACTAGTATATATTGAGTATCTATACTAGTATCTATTGAATGAGTACTAGTATCTATTGAATGAGTACTAGTATCTATTGAATGAGTACTAGTATATATTGAGTATCTATACTAGTATCTATTGAATGAGTACTAGTATCTATTGAATGAGTACTAGTATCTATTGAATGAGTACTAGTATCTATTGAATGAGTACTAGTATCTATTGAGTATCTATACTAATATCTATTGAATGAGTACTAGTATATAATGAATGAGTCCTAGTATCTATTGAATGAGTCCTAGTGTCTATTGAGTATCTATACTAGTATCTATTAAATAAGTACTAGTATATAATGAATGAGTACTAGTATCTATTGAATGAGTACTAGTATCTATTAAATGAGTACTAGTATCTATTGCATGAGTCCTAGTATCTATTGAGTGAGTACTAGTATCTATTGAATGAGTACTATCATCTATTGAATGAGCACTAGTATCTATTGCATGAGTCCTAGTATCTATTGAGTGAGTACTAGTATCTATTGCATGAGTCCTAGTATCTATTAAATGAGTACTAGTATCTATTGCATGAGTCCTAGTATCTATTGAGTGAGTACTAGTATCTATTGAATGAGTACTATCATCTATTGAATGAGTCCTAGTATATATTGAATGAGTCCTAATATATATTGAATGAGTCCTAATATCTATTGCATGAGTCCTAGTATCTATTGAATGAGTCCTAATATCTATTGAATGAGTGCTAGTATATATTGAATGAGTCCTAGTATCTATTGAATAAGTACTAGTATCTATTAAATGAGTCCTAATGTCTATTGAATGAGTCCTAATATCTATTGAATGAGTGCTAGTATCTATTGAATGAGTCCTAGTATCTATTGGATAAGTGCTAGTATCTATTGAATGAGTACTAGTATCTATTGAATGAGTCCTAGTATCTATTGAATGAGTGCTAGTATCTATTGAATGAGTCCTAATATCTATTGGATAAGTACTAGTATCTATTGAATGAGTACTAGTATATATTGAATGAGTCCTAATATCTATTGGATAAGTACTAGTATCTATTGAATGAGTACTAGTATATATTGAATGAGTCCTAATATCTATTGAATGAGTCCTAATATCTATTGAATGAGTGCTAGTATCTATTGAATGAGTGCTAGTATCTATTGAATTAGTCCTAGTATCTATTGAATGATTCCTAGTATCTATTGAATGAGTACTAGTATCTATTGCATGAGTCCTACTATCTATTGAATGAGTCCTAATATCTATTGAATGAGTACTAGTATCTATTGAATTAGTCCTAGTATCTATTGAATGAGTCCTAGTATATATTGAATGAGTCCTAGTATCTATTGAATGAGTCCTAGTATCTAATGAATGAGTACTAGTATCTATTGAATGAGTACTAGTATCTATTGAATGAGTACTAGTATCTATTGAATGAGTACTAGTATATATTGAGTATCTATACTAGTATCTATTGAATGAGTACTAGTATCTATTGAATGAGTACTAGTATCTATTGAATGAGTACTAGTATCTATTGAATGAGTACTAGTATCTATTGAGTATCTATACTAGTATCTATTGAATGAGTACTAGTATATAATGAATGAGTCCTAGTATCTATTGAATGAGTCCTAGTGTCTATTGAGTATCTATACTAGTATCTATTGAATAAGTACTAGTATATAATGAATGAGTACTAGTATCTATTGAATGAGTCCTAGTATCTATTAAATGAGTACTAGTATCTATTGAATGAGTACTATCATCTATTGAATGAGTACTAGTATCTATTGCATGAGTCCTATCTATTGAGTGAATACTAGTATATATTGAATGAGTACTATCATCTATTGAATGAATACTAGTAGCATAAAAAATAGATACTAGTTCATTTAAGTATTCAATGTTAACACAGCTTGCCATACATATTGTACCTTTCCACATCTTACTTGAACATGAGTACTTTGCTCTCTTCTGACCTTCGGGAACCTTCACTACACAACATCAGCGAGCTGTAATTATAGATGATGACATTCTGGCATGACTCATACTCTTCCTCACAGCTAATCAGACGCGGCTGCTAATGAACGTATAGATGCGATGCATAATCGGCGCCGCATTTCAGCCCGGAGTAAAAAGGGCCGGCAGGAATGATTAATTATTCTCCGCCATCAGAAGAAGGGAGGGAAGCTTCGGTCCGATGCAACTGCTTGTTTCAGGAACGTTCCCGTTCGGGTTGATCACCTCGGGCCAAATGAGATCTGGCAGAGAGGCGCAGCGGGTCAGGGGAGGTTCCTCCTTCCTGATATAGAGCTGGAATCAGGCTCCCCGCGGAACATTACCGTGCTTGGTCTGACGGAAAAATCCCGTAAATGTCACCGTGATTTAGTGAATATTTCATTTTCCATTTCCTCTTTGTTGCCTTGTTTTCGGGGGTTTTATGGCCGGCACACATCCTTGAGCTCCCCTCGTTCTTCTTCTCTGTTGTTGAGGCAGGAGTGGAATCAGATCACATTTGCTTTGAAGTCTTTAGGCCTCGCATCCCACCTCATTTCATTGTTCAAAGGAGAGAAAAATGGGAGAAAAACAACAGGAAATGCGGTTTAAAAATGCAGGCTTATTTATAGTTGTGTGCGAGAAATGGGACATGATCAAACCTGCTAACAATAGGCCAATGTAGACTACAGTTTTAGTATTCAATATAACCTTTGGTATCACTTTAGTACGGGGAACACAATCACTATTAACAACGACTGTCGCCTCAATAAACTCCTAATTTACTGCTTATTCATAGTTAGAAAGGTAGTTTTTGTAGCATTTAAGTTTAGGTATCGGGTCGGATTAAGGGATGTAGAATAAGCTCATGCAGAATAAGGCATTAATATGAGCTTTATAAGTGCTAATAAACAGACAATATCCTAGTAATATGCATGATCATAAGCAACTAGTTAATAGTGTCACATGCCTGTCCTGTCGTGTGTGCACTTGTGGGTTTTGTTATGTTGAGCATGTGCTCGTGTCCCTGTCAGTACCCCGCCCTTCTTGTTCTGATTATTGGTTAATTTGCCCCACCTGTTTTCCCTCATTATCTGCCTTGGTTGTTCCCTTTATAATCTCCTTGTGTTTGTCAGTCTGTGTTGGATCCTTGTGTAATGTCTGCGTCTCCCGTTCTCCCTGTGATTCTGTTGGTTTGTTTAAGTTTATATTTTATTATTCTATTGTGTGTTTTTCCCCCTCGTGGGTTTTGTTTTGAGTTTATGTTTATTTTGTAATAAATTATCTTTCTCTGCACTTGAGTCCTCGCACCTTTTCCTTTGTCTGTAACGTGACAGAAGGATCCAACCATGTTGAGGACTCAGCAGAGAGAGGACTCGATCCCGGAATCGCTCACCACCTGTCCTCACTATGAGCGGATTCTACGGTTTCGAGTCCTCCACCTACTTCACCAGGAGGGAATGGAGATTAGGAATTTTGCAAAGAAGTTCCTGGAGACCGCCAAGGGGCTGAGGCTCAGTGACTCTGCACTCAAGGACCTTTTTAATTATGCCCTAGATGAGCCCATGGAGTGGTGGCTCAGAAGGGCATATGACAGAGGCACATTTGAGGCAATGGTGGAAGCTATCGCCTGCCAGCAGGAGAGAGCTGCCAGGGAGATGGCCCCTGCCCTGGCAGTCCCAAGATCGGTGGTCCCTGCTCCAGTGGTCCTGAAACGGAGGAGGAGAAGAAAGTCTCCCTCCGTGCCTGTGCCGGTGGTCCCTGTGCCGGTGGTCCCAGTGCCAGCGGATCGTGTTCCGGTGGTCCCAATGCTGGCGGATCGTATTCCGGTGGTCCCTATGCCGGTGGACTGTGTTCCGGTGGTCCCTATTCCGGTGGATCGTGTTCCGGAGGTCCCTGTACCGGTGGATCGTGTTCCGGTGGTCCCTATGCCGGTGGACCGTGTTCCGGTGGTCCCTGCTCCGGTGGTCCCGAAACGGAGGAGGAGGAGAAAGGCTCCCTCCGTACCTGCTCCGGTGGTCCCGATTCCAGGGGTCCCAGTACCGGTGGATCGGATTCCGGTGGTCTCTTTGCCGGCGGATCGTATTCCGGTGGTCCCTATGCTGGCGGATCGTATTCCGGTGGTTCCAGTACCGGCGGAGCGTGCGCCGGTGGTCCCTGTGCCGGTGGATCATGTTCCGGTGGTCCCTGTGCCGGTGGATCGTGTTCCGGTGGTCCCTGTGCCGGTGGATCGTGTTCCGGTGGTCCCTGTGCCGGTGGATCGTGTTCCGGTGGTCCCGAGTCCGGAAACGGCCTGGAGGGCTGTGATGGGATGCTTTGTGGTGGCAGTCCTGCATGCGTGGAAGGAGCACAGGGCTTTATCCGAAGCCCCGGAGGCAGTTCCGGTGGTCCCAGTTCCGGTGGATCGTGTGCCGGTGGTCTCAGTTCCGGTGGATCGTGTTCCGGTGGTCCCTGTGCCGGTGGATCGTGTTCCGGTGGTCCCAGTTCCGGCAGATCATGTTCCGGTGGTCCCTATGCCAGCAGATCGTATTCCGGTGGTCCCAGTGCCGGTGGATACTGCTGGACTGGAGAAGTTTCCCCAACGCCCTGCCTGCGCCGCTGAGGCGCCCTGCTCTCCCTGCGCCGCTGAGGCGCCCTGCTCTCCCTGCGCCCCTGAGGCGCCCAGCTCTCCCTGCGCCCCTGAGCAGTCCTGCTCTCCGTGCGCCGCTGAGGCGTCCTGCTCTCCGTGCGCCGCTGAGGCGTCCTGCTCTCCGTGCGCCGCTGAGGCGTCCTGCTCTCCGTGCGCCGCTGAGGCGTCCTGCTCTCCGTGCGCCGCTGAGGCGTCCTGCTCTCCGTGCGCCGCTGAGGCGTCCTGCTCTCCGTGCGCCGCTGAGGCGTCCTGCTCTCCGTGCGCCGCTGAGGCGTCCTGCTCTCCGTGCGCCGCTGAGGCGTCCTGCTCTCCGTGCGCCGCTGAGGCGTCCTGCTCTCCGTGCGCCGCTGAGGCGTCCTGCTCTCCGTGCGCCGCTGAGGCGTCCTGCTCTCCGTGCGCCGCTGAGGCGTCCTGCTCTCCGTGCGCCGCTGAGGCGTCCTGCTCTCCGTGCGCCGCTGAGGCGTCCTGCTCTCACCGCGCCGCTGAGGCGTCCTGCTCTCACCGCGCCACTGAAGCGTGCTGCTCTCACCGCGCCTCCCTGGCGCCCCCTGCACTCACCGCGCCTCTCTGGCGCCCTGCTCTCACCGCGCCTCCCTGGCGCCCTGCTCTACCCGCACTGCCCTGGCTGCCTGAACTCTATGGGCCGCCCCGGCCGCTTGAACTGGGTGGGCCTCCCGAACTCGGTGGGCCGCCCTGGCCATTCGAACTTTGTGGGCCACCATGGCCTCCTGAACTTTTTGTTTTCCTCGTTCCTCCCTTGTTTACCCCTCCCTTGTCTGTACCTTCTTTGTCTGTCCCTCCCGTGCCCCCCTGGTCTGTCCCTCCCGTGCCCCCCTGGTCTGTCCCTCCCGTGCCCCCCTGGTCTGTCCCTCCCGTGCCCCCCTGGTCTGTCCCTCCCGTGCCTCCCTGGTCTGTCCCTCCCGTCCCTCCCTGGTCTGTCCCTCCCGTTCCTCCCTGGTCTGTCCCTCCCGTTCCTCCCTGGTCTGTCCCTCCCGTCCCTCCCTGGTCTGTCCCTCCCGTCCCGCCCGGGTCTGTCCCTCCCGTCCCTAGTGGAGCGTCTGGTAGCCGCTCCTTAAGGAGGGGGTAATGTCACATGCCTGTCCTGTCGTGTGTGCACTTGTGGGTTTTGTTATGTTGAGCATGTGCTCGTGTCCCTGTCAGTACCCCGCCCTTCTTGTTCTGATTATTGGTTAATTTGCCCCACCTGTTTTCCCTCATTATCTGCCTTGGTTGTTCCCTTTATAATCTCCTTGTGTTTGTCAGTCTGTGTTGGATCCTTGTGTAATGTCTGCGTCTCCCGTTCTCCCTGTGATTCTGTTGGTTTGTTTAAGTTTATATTTTATTATTCTATTGTGTGTTTTTCCCCCTCGTGGGTTTTGTTTTGAGTTTATGTTTATTTTGTAATAAATTATCTTTCTCTGCACTTGAGTCCTCGCACCTTTTCCTTTGTCTGTAACGTGACAAATAGTTAATAACTGAACCTTAAAATAAAGTGTTACCATACCTTTTATTAATATTCATAATCAGTTAATATTATGTATCTGCATTATTACTTTGTATTAGTCTTCATAATCATTTGTAATCATTTTATGCTACTGTGTGTAAGAGGACTGTCGACTGTAAAACCAATGTATGAGCGTAATCTAAGTTGTAATGCATATGTGTACTCAGTGCTTAGTTATACATGCCATGCCAATGTAGGCTTTACAGTTTGTTATATATATCCATGTACATGCTGATTTATACATTTATACATTCCATTTTAATGGACATCCCCTGGTAATGTAGTTTTCCAGCAGATAAAAACCCAACACTTTAGCCCAGAGATCAGAGAAAGCCGGAATGACGACCATCTCCCAGAAAACTGTCTCCCAGTCTTTCTCTCCTATGCTGACATATAAAATATTACAAAGGAAATCTATTGGCAAAATAACCGGTGCTGGGTCCTCTGAATTAAACTACAACGGGGACAAAAGCTTACATTTAAAGTCTACACCGGGAAGTGGATTTTTCATCATTTTACAAATGTTACCAAAGCATTCACTAAAAATGTTTTATTTAATATTGCTGAATCAATTAACGTATACCAACAAAGTTAATTTGTATATGTTAAAAAACAGGTTACCTGCCACTTTTTCACACACCCTAGCACTGCTAAAAACAGCATTTTAATAAATCATAGCTTTATGCATTTGTAAACTTGCCTCCGACACACACCTGAAGTCGCTCTTTCTCCATGACGCATCTGTCAGCACATAGGTGTTTTAAAAATACTCCGAAAAGCCTTTAGAGAAGTGTGCGGGAAGGCTGTGCGCATTAATCCCTTTTCATGGTGTAATGGCAGTTTTCAGTTTGATTTATGTGGGGAGGTTTTAGCACAAGGCTTCTGTGAATAGGTAGATGCAGACCAATAAAACCATAGCATTTTGTGGCACCCGGGTGGCTTAGAGTTGTTTTGATTGCACTTTGTTAAAAAATAGCGCGATTAAAAAGAGTTGCACATCATATGGAGGAAGAGGAGCCGTCGTTATAGAGGAGCGTGTCATTGGGCTGGATGAACTCATAGCTGTATTTACCGAACAGGAGCACATTTACATGCTCTTATTAAACGCTGTGAGGAGACGTGCAGAACGAATGCTATAGTTCTCATAATGAAGGCCGAAACGGCTCACGGGCCTGCAGGAAAGGTGCTGGTGCTCTAATGAAACACCTCGTCAAAAACTCCACAATAGTCCAAACGCGGGATCGTTTATGCAAGACAAACGAATGCGCATCCCAGAAAATCCACTCCTTCAGTATGGGAATATTACTAATTATGCATTATATTTATTAAATGCAAATTTGAAATTTGGGTAACACTTTAGTATGGGGAGCACACATTCACTATTAACTCCGACTTTTGCCTCAATAAACTCCTAATTTACTGCTTATTAATAGTTAGTAAGGTAGTTTTTGTAGCGTTTAAGTTTAGGTATTGGGTCGGATTAAGGGATGTAGAATAAGCTCATGCAGAATAAAGCATTAATATGAGCTTTATAAGTGCTAATAAACAGACAATATCCTAGTAATATGCATGATCATAAGACACTAGTTAATCGTTAATAACTGAACCCTAAAATAAAGAAATTTGCATTAAAATAGTTGGCAAGCCATTGGTTAATACAATTGCACATTATATTCATATGTAAATGATTATGCCTGAAAACACCCATGCTCAAAACTCTTGGTACTGTAATGAAAACTTTTTTTATTTGAGATGCTATTATATTTGTATTAATATTTTTATTTTTAAACTTTTATTTTTGAATTGTATTTCAAGTTTTAGTGATTTTGCCTACTCTCTAAACGATTCTGGGTAAAAAAACAACCCAATGTTGGGTTAAAATATGGACTAACCCAGCAATTGGGTTGTTTTAACCCAGCAAATGGGTTGTCTTAAGGAAATATTTAACCCAACCGCAGGATTAAAACAACCCAATCGCTGGGTTAAAACAACCCAATTTCTGGGTTAGTCCATATTTGACCCCACATTGGGTTAAAATAACCCAGCATTTTTTAGAGTGTTGTCACATGCCTGTCCTGTCTTGTGTGCACATGTGGGTTCTGTCATGTCTTGCATGTGCTACTGTCAACCCCGCCCTTCTTGTTATCTGATTATTGGTTTATTTGCCCCACCTGTTCTCCCTCATTATCTGCCTTGTTTGTTCCCTTTATAATCTCCTTGTGTTTGTCAGTCTGGGTTGGATCCTTGTGTAATGTCTGCGTCTTCCGTCCTCCCCGTGATTCTGTTGGTTTGTTTAAGTTTGTATTTATATTATTCTATTATGTGTTTTTCCCCCTCGTGGGTTTTGTTTTGAGTTTATGTTTTGTTTTTGTAAATAAATAATCTTTTCCCTGCACTTGAGTCCTCGCACCCTTTTCCCTTTGTGTGTGTAACGTGACAGAAGGATCCAACCCTCCTCAGATCGGTCCCATGTTGGCGGAGGGATGCTAAGGTCTGGAACCTCAGGATGCGCTCATAGTGGGAGCACGAGACAGTAGGAGCAGGTAGATGGGGCGAAATCCTCTTCCGCTGAGTCCTCGACATTGGGGAGGCGTCCTGCTCTCCGTGCGCCGCTGAGGCGTCTTGCTCTCCGTGCGCCGCTGAGGCGTCCTGCTCTCCGTGCGCCGCTGAGGCGTCCTGCTCTCCGTGCGCCGCTGAGGCGTCCTGCTCTCCGTGCGCCGCTGAGGCGTCCTGCTCTCCGTGCGCCGCTGAGGCGTCCTGCTCTCCGTGCGCCGCTGAGGCGTCCTGCCCTCCGTGCGCCGCTGAGGCGTCCTGCCCTCCGTGCGCCGCTGAGGCGTCCTGCCCTCCGTGCGCCGCTGAGGCGTCCTGCCCTCCGTGCGCCGCTGAGGCGTCCTGCCCTCCGTGCGCCGCTGAGGCGTCCTGCCCTCCGTGCGCCGCTGAGGCGTCCTGCCCTCCGTGCGCCGCTGAGGCGTCCTGCCCTCCGTGCGCCGCTGAGGCGTCCTGCCCTCCGTGCGCCGCTGAGGCGTCCTGCTCTCCGTGCGCCGCTGAGGCGTCCTGCTCTCCGTGCGCCGCTGAGGCGTCCTGCTCTCCGTGCGCCGCTGAGGCGTCCTGCTCTCCGTGCGCCGCTGAGGCGTCCTGCTCTCCGTGCGCCGCTGAGGCGTCCTGCTCTCCCTGCGCCGCCCTGGGTGCCTGAACTTTTTGTTTTCCTCATGTGTCCCTTGTTGACCCCTCCCTTGTCTGTTCCTTCCTTGTCTGTTTCTCCTGTCCCGCCCGTCCCGCCCTGGTCTGTCCCTCCCGCCCCGCCCTGGTCTGTCCCTCCCGCCCCGCCCTGGTCTGTCCCTCCCGTCCCTCCCTGGTCTTTCCCGCCCGTCCCTAGTGGAGCGTCTGGTAGCCGCTCCTTAAGGAGGGGGTAATGTCACATGCCTGTCCTGTCTTGTGTGCACATGTGGGTTCTGTCATGTCTTGCATGTGCTACTGTCAACCCCGCCCTTCTTGTTATCTGATTATTGGTTTATTTGCCCCACCTGTTCTCCCTCATTATCTGCCTTGTTTGTTCCCTTTATAATCTCCTTGTGTTTGTCAGTCTGGGTTGGATCCTTGTGTAATGTCTGCGTCTTCCGTCCTCCCCGTGATTCTGTTGGTTTGTTTAAGTTTGTATTTATATTATTCTATTATGTGTTTTTCCCCCTCGTGGGTTTTGTTTTGAGTTTATGTTTTGTTTTTGTAAATAAATAATCTTTTCCCTGCACTTGAGTCCTCGCACCCTTTTCCCTTTGTGTGTGTAACGTGACAAGTGTATATAGCATTTGTTAGGGTTAGTGTTTCAGTTATAGATTTAATTTCTTTGGGCAAGTTGGGCAAGCACAATGCTAACAGAAATAAGTTAATACAATGAAGGAGATTTTTTATTCGGTAACACTTTATTTTTAGGTTCAGTTATTAACTATTAACTAGTTGCTCATTATCATGCCTATTACTAGGATATTGTCTGTTTATTAGCACTTATAAAGCTCATATTAATGCCTTATTCTGCATGAGCTTATTCTACATCCCTTAATCCGACCCAATACCTAAACTTAAACGCTATAAAAACTACCTTACTAACTATTAATAAGCAGTAAATTAGGAGTTTATTGAGGCAAAAGTCATTGTTAACAGTGAATATGTGCTCCCCATACTAAAGTGATACCGTTTATTCAACATCTGACCAGCTGACCAATCAGTGCAGAGCAAACCAATCACAACAGACTGGACCAGCTGACCAATCAGAGCAGAGCTGGCTCTGGGAAAGGCGGGGTTTAGAGAGACTGAATCTTCCAATGAACCGTTTCAGACTCTTTGAGAAATGAGCGGATGCTGAAATGTGTATTATGAGAAAATTAAAGTGTGGGGTTTTTTTGGTCTTGGATGCACGCAAACATATTATAGGAGATGTAAAAATAGCATAATGGGGCACTTTATTGTTTATTTTATTTCAAGTGACATGTTTGACATCCAACATCCTATCATTTTCTCTCACAGGTACGAGGATAGCGACGAGTAATGGACTCGCTCTTCTTCTCCTCACGTCCGTCCTCATGAGGGAAGCGTGGCTATAGTTTCAAGACACTGACTGTTTTTCCCAGAATCACTTCAGAGCCAAGAGAAAATTGCCTGCTATTTGGACGGAGCGGACAACACCTTTACTTCAAACCACCGCACCCAATGTAGTCTAATGATCATCACCGGAGCACTTTTGTTTGGAAAGCCTCGGAGAAGGAAACTGCCATAGCGGACACGTGCTTCACGCTCCAAATCAAACCCAAGACACACACGGACACGGACACGGACTCTTTTGGGATATTTTTGGTTGGTTTTTGTTCACCTTTTATCTCCAGCTGTGAATTTAATACATTGCTCTGAAGTTCGGAAGAGTCTATATTTGTGTAACATATGAATATATGAACAGATATACAGTATATATATAGTATTTGATTTCAAATCCCTTGACTCTGTACAGCTGCCATTCATTCATATGCAAAAACAGCCTTGAAAACAAAGGTAACGGCTCCACGGCTTTAGTACATGTTGTGTTCTGGATGGCTCGTTGGTGTGGTAAATCGCTGCATTGATGTCACTAATGCAGATGCTCTTGCTTAAATACATGTGCTTTTTGTTTATTTTTTGGCATAATAAATGTGAGTATGTTCCTTTCGCCCCTCCGTCCTGTTAGTATCGTCTTATACTCACATGCACTTCCATGTTCGGTTAGCATGTAGCATGTGAGCGTAGTCTATGGCTGGAAACGAAATCACACACAGTAGTGTCCTTCATCAGCATCGTTTCAGTGAAGCCGGGCTGGAAAGATATTGTTTGTTTGGCTCTCGGAGAGCGGAGGGTCAGCCAAATTGATCGAAATAAATGTTCTTCGACCTTCGAATCACTAAAGGTGTTACATGACCTTCAGTGCTATTGAATGTTGTGATTGTGCCCTCTACACATCTCAAGTGTTATTCAGCTGCGTTTAAGTGTCGAAGATGATTGCTTTCCACCTCTTGAAGCAACTTTCATTTCCGCGGCGTGTTTACCATCTTCAAAATCACGGATCATGGATTTCCACTAAAGCTGACCAAATCAATAGCCTTTCTGTTGACAATTGGTTTTCTCTTCCCCTCTCTTTATTTTAATTAGAAAAGGAGCAGCTTTCTGGCTAAGAGAGAATGGTGTACATATATGCGTTTGTTCTCTTATTATGGAAGTGGTATTGCAAGAATTTTTCCTAAAGCAATGGCGACACTTTTATAATGAGTACTTTTAGCCTTGTTCTTATTCCACCAGAGACACTTTAGTCCAAACAAACGTATTCTCGAACCATTTAACATCACAAAGAAGATGTTTAAGACGTTCTCTGATTCCCAGAAGAAGCTGATTGACACGTCTTGTTCTGCTTAATCAGCGTTTTCTGATTGATATCCATGATATAGGCTGAAAGCTGCTTTAAAGGGATTACGACATGGATTTTTCTTATTATTATATTGTTTCCCGAGGTTCACTTGCAATGCTAATGCATATACAGTCTTGCTCAAAAGTTTACACACCCCTTGCAGAATTTGTGAATCATTTTCACATAGAGGGATCATACAAAATGCATGTTATTTTTTTTATTTAGTACAGTCCTGAATAAGATATTTTACATAAAAGATGTTAACATATAGTCCACAAGCTAAATTTATTAAAATGACCCATTCAGAAGTGTATGAACACTTGATTCTTAGTCCTCTGTGTCGTTCCCTGAAGATCCACAGCTCTTTGTGTGTGTGTGTGTGTGTGTGTGTGTGTGTGTGTGTGTGTGTGTGTGTGTGTGTGTGTGTGTGTGTGTGTGTGTGTGTGTGTGTGTGTGTGTGTGTTTGAGCATCTCCAGCAGTGAATGTGTGATTCTGAGATCTGAGGACTATTGAGGGACTCAAACACAACTATTGAAAAAGCTTCACACATTGACTGACACTCCAGAAGGAAACACAACACATTCAGAGCCGGGGGTGAACACTTTTGAGTTTGAAGATCGAGGTAAACTTAATGGGTCTTCCAGGAAACTGCTATCTTCTGCTGCTTCTGAAGGGCAGGACCACAAAAACAAAATAAAAATGATATTAAAACAAAATAAGAAAAATTTGGATATCTGCATCCTGTGCTCTTAAAAAAGTCACGCAGTCACTGCTGACAAGGGTTCACAAAAGCTAAGGATGCTGTGACTCTGAAGAGTTTGCAATGCCTAGAGTATTTTTCTGAAGAGCGTTGGCCAGTTTAACAGCTCAGGACAAACAAGAGATTCAAGAACAACCATCACAAAACACACACACACACACACACACACACTTGTGGATCATCAGGGAATCAACACACTCACACACACACAGCTATGGATTATCAGAGAACAACACGCATTATTAAGAATCAAGAGTTGAAACAAGATCATTTTTATAAAATCAGCTGTTTGTTATTTCGTCTTCTGGACTATATGTAAACTTCTTTAATGTAAAGTATCTTATTCACCATAGTACTAATAAAAATAACAAGTAATTTGTATGTTGTCTTTTAATTTGTTAAAAACAACCACATTTTCGCAGATTCTGCAAAGGGGTGTAAACTTTTGACCAAGACTGTATATGTATAAAACCACATCAGGGACAAAGCATTATAAAATAATTTACTGACGGTTTGTGATGCGGCTGCTGTCAGGTCCAGTGCAGTCACTGCTTCATCTGTCAACACAGGTGTATTTGCGAACTCTCCATTACCCGGTCCGTCATTCACAAAATAAAATGCTCCGAACAAACATATAATCCTCCGTCATGATCCGAGATGGCATTAAAATAAACCCTGCACTGGCGTCTGATGCTGGGTCTTCCGTCAGAAACTGAACACACATCTGTGTACTGGATCAGTGTAGACAGCATCAGTCATTATAATGGCTTCAGTTTGATTTGTGAGTGATTTTCACATCTAGTGAAGGAAAATGCGGGGCCAATGGTGCAATGAAGTAAAACTATTCGTTGACATCTTGCTCTGGGTGGGATTATGCTAATTTATTTTTCCTATTTGACATCACAGATCCCACAATATTCAAAAGAACCATTTTAGGAGCTTGATTAAATAAGTGCTTTGTTTATAATAAGGAGGACATTTTAATCAATGAAATTTGCAGGGTGTTTTAACAGTGCAGAGACCTCTTATATCAAACCAAATTTGATTTTGCATGTCATGATCCCTTTAAAATAACATCACCTGTGACGCCCTCATCACCATATTTTAAATGTGACCGTAGTGTTTGGAAATAGGATGGTGACATTTAACCAACACTGTGTTATTAACAAGAACAAGACGTCAGGAATGAGAAGCTGCGGCGGACGGAACTCGTTCTGTTTGACATTCTGCTCATGTGTTGATATCTTGAGGTGTTTTTATATCATTTAACCAAAGACTGCTGAGATGGGCACATTGCAGGACTGTTTACATGATACATATACAACCCTCATGTATTATGCCAAATCTATGCTTATTTTTGTGAAAACTCATTTTCTCACACATGGTGGTGTTGTGCGTAGTGTTCGTTTCTCGGGTTTTGACGTTCAGGGCAGTTGTATTGGGATTACACTGGGATTAAAACAGACTAATCAGCCAACAAAAAAGCAACTTAAAATGCTAGTAACTTTAAGAAAGGCACATAAATGGACGATCCCCTGCACCAGAAAAATGCGTTCTCCTTCGAAACCTTTTTGATGCAAAATACACAAGGGATCTGATCACACACCCGGCGCAAGTGTGTTCTTATATGAGCCTATATAGGGAGCACAATACACACACACACACTCTAATTATCTCTCTCTCACACACACACACACACACTGCAGAAGCGTTCAGTCTCTCCTCATGTCAATAGTGAATCCGCTCATGGCTCGAGCACAACTGGCTTTTAAAGGGAAAGGGAGATAAGAGACTCTGATTGGTTTATTGCTCGTTACACCCAAAACACACTCATGACTCATTAAGAGATTAGGGACGACCCTTTTAGACCATGAGCCGGACACCGTTTTTTTTCATTAAATGGATTTGGACGCCCTAAGAGCTCCTGCGCCGTGAGCTTCAGACCGTGAGCTCAGATCAGTGAAATACTTAAGTTTATATTATGAATATAGCAGAATATTCATATTTAGATATAATGCTTGGCATGTGGCAATTAGTCACAAGACACGACAGCCAAAGATTCTTTGCTATGATTATTGAGGCAAAAACATCTAAAGGTACGTTTACACCAATACGAATAGAGCGTCTGGAGCGAATGATTTCCACGTTAAGTCAATGGAAAGGCGCGTTGTCGCACGTCTGGAGGTTCTTTGGCGCAATAGACGCGTTTCGTGTGGCGCGATGGACGCACTTCCGCCTCATTTTCGCGTCCAGTTTGCGCGAATAACGTGAATTTGAAGCGAATTGAGCATCTTGAGCGATACGCGCGTGTGGTGCTTTTTGTGCATTCACGCGTTTGAAGCGAATTCACGTCTACACCGGAGTTGAAAAATTTGAACTTTGGCATCAATTCACGCCACGTTAACCAATGAGGAGCCTGCTTGCTACTGCCATGTGATGAGAAACCCTGCATATAATTTAAAAAATGCTGATATTTTGTCACTAAATGTAGTTTTAATGCTTTTCAGTCGATAATGTAGTTGTTTAAAGCTAATATATGTGGTTTACCTAGGATGTTTTACTCATTGACAGAGCCTATTTAAAAAGAACACGCTCACGTTTTTGCAGTTGTGAGCTCCAGGCGATCTCCGGGCGCTCAGCACTCGTTAACCCCGGCGAGAGCAGCCTTTCCTCGGCCAGTCCTTCTGGCGTTCGCCGCCGGCTCGGATGTCTCTGTAGAGGTTAAACATGACATATGCTTCGTCTTGTGTCATCTAATGGGTGATCTTTGGTCCAATTAATCTATTGTTGCCTACCAAATCATTTTGACTGAGGGCAAAGTGAAGTTTCTTATTTTCAAAGTGAACTTTATATTTTATTTAAATATACATGCAGTGAAGATAATCCAGGTAGTGCGTTGGCTGAACCACATGTGTGGCTGTTAATGCTTAATATATTTCACCTGGGGCGCCTTTAACGCGCGTCTATTTTGCTTCAAATGCTCGATTTTTAACGCACGTCCCATTAGCTGCGGACGCGAATGGATTCAAAATGTTAATGTGTCAAACTAGACACGGTAGACGCGATTTTGACGCTCAATTCGCGTTTGGTGTGAACGTAGCGTAAGTGTTGAAATGACGGTGAAATCTTAATGTTATGGATTGTCATGATTAATGACACAAAGTTATAATATTCGATTAAAAAAATAGTGCATGCCTAGAACGGGCTTATTTATCATGATTTTGTCCTTTTCCCTGGTTTTAGTTTCAGTTGTAGTTTTAGTTAACTATATGATGGAAATGAGAAAACAATAATAATGACAGTTCCCTCTTAAAACCCTCATAAACGCTTGAAACAACGGTGGCGTTTTGATGGTGTAGGATACACACACCGCTGCGGTGACGTTTACCATTGGAAGTCTCTGGCTTGTTGCTGTAATGTGAACTGTTAGTCTGTACTTTGATGGCTGTATGATCCTTGCATGGGGTCATGGAGCAAAAAAATAGCCCACGTTATGCCTTTAACTAATGAGACGGGTCATGCTATAGAAGGTTGTTCAGCAAGATTCTTGCCAAATTGTACTCTTCATAATTGGAAGACTTATCATAAAAGCAGCTGGAATTCTCTGTAGATTTATGGCATTTGTGACTTTGAGAGCGGCTGCTATCCCAGAGTCTGTCGATGGTAATGTACGGCGTAGGTTTGTTGTTGACGGTTACTTTAATTCGGCACTTTAAATAGGGCACATGATGTGCTGTAAATAGACAAAACACCTCATCTAAATCCATCTGCAGAATTTCAACGCAGGACACCTGTGGTTAGCTATTAATAAAGTTGGGGTTGTCATATCATAACACACTTCTCAGTACAAAACCAAACTCATCTAATTAAAAAGTTTCAAATGAATATATTTGATGCCTTGTACAGCCTGTGTAAAAGTCACTGTAAACTAAAACAAGCTGCATGGTTTTTTTTCCATTTCTGAGTTTTTACTGTTTTTTTTGTTTGTTTGTTTTTTTACTCAGAAAGGAAAAAATGTATATGTGTATGATTTCAATGAATTAAAAGGACAGAAATGTTTCTATGTTGCAATCTGATTTCTGTGGGAAAGACTTTCTTGTCCGTATGCAGGCTTTGGGATGTTATTCTGGATGACGATTTTGGAAAACTGAACAGCAGATGGAGACTCTTTGTGGGCTCCCAAAAACAATACCTGAAGGTGGATCTCGTTTTGGATGATTAGACATGATTTCTGCATGAGACGGATCATTCATACGGAGAGAAGCCGTTCCACTCGGAGAAATCCCAGGATTTGTACTTCAGAAAGATCTTCTTCATCAATGGCATCGCAGGGAATCGGTGTATATATGGATCACCATCTTGTTCAAGTCATGATTAAATGTTTACTGGACGCTTTCAAATACATTTCTTGATTTTCATTTTACTCTCATGGCTGAGCAAAGCTAAAGTTTGTAATATAAGAGAAAATGAGCCAAATTTGAATAAACTATCTTCACGGGCTGTCTACAGACAGGTTTTTTATGAGACGTGCGTGTAATTTACAGTATGTGCTGTATCGGTTTTATTGTTACTGCAGATGTGCTTTAAAGGATCCGCTGTTTGAAGAACAGAATTTGATGGATGAGAGGAAAGTTATGACATGGTGCTGTATAAACCGCTCAAAGACATTTTCACACCACGCTCATGAAATATGAAAATTAAATTTCTCTAAAGCACTGCCTTCATTTTTATTCATTTAGCTCAAAAACAAAGAAAAATAGACTGGGGAAGCAGCCGGTATGTCCCTCGTGTTCTTCTAAACATGATTTGTGGCTTGTTTGGATGCCACCGTAAAGCTGGTCTGAAGATTCAGCTCAGAGTTTACCAGAGGTGGAAAAGCTACACAACTTCATTACTTGAGTGAAAGTAAAAGTACTGCTGGTCAAATATGACTGCATTACAAGTGAAAGTTGTAAAAACAGATTTTTACTGGAGTAAAAGTACAGAAGCATTTGTTTTCAAAAGTACTTAAGTATCAAAAGTAAATTTCCTTTTTTATGTCAGTGCATTATTTTATTATAGTTGTATAAATGCACATTATGCCATCATGGTTTAAGCCAGTCAGTGACGCTCCATCTGACACACTAGCAGACGACTAACTTAAACTCATTTAAATACTTGTAGAAAAGTTACAAAGCTGCTGTCACTTTAAGGCCGAATGCACGGATCCAATACACTGATACACATCTGATATTCTCACACTGTTCACCTTCACTGAAGACAGAATCAACTTTGTTTATGTGAATCCTCCACTAAATGAGCATTTGGACATCCGTCTTCTTCCATTTTGCTCTAAACTATAAATCAGTGTTTAATAAATGCTGTGAAATCATTGAACTTCACGAGACTCTACAAGAGTGATTCCTGAAAGGCTTTCTGCAAAAACCCAAACACCTTTTAAAGAAGAAAAAAATCATCACTGACTTTCAAAGCGGCGACAGAAACGACTTTAGAAGAAGGTATTTTTTGTAGGGACCAATGAGGAAAAAAAACATATAAATAGGGAAGAAAAAGGCAATAAAAATAGCTAAAGATAATTATAAAAATAAGATTGAGGGTGTGTTTATGAAAGGTAATCTTAAAGATGCTTGGAAGGGAATTAAGAATATGGCTTCAGTGAGTACACTTGCATCAAATCATCATGTACCAATGGAAAAAAACTAATTTAATTTTAAATAATGATTTTAATGAATTTTTTTCACGTTTCGCTAAATCGTTTATAGATGATGATATAACAGTTTTTAAAGACACTTTGAGCTCTCTTGATAAAATTAAAATTAATCCAGTTAATATATTGAGACAGTTGAAGTCCACACCGCTCAATAAGGCCCCAGGTCCAGACGGTATTTGTGGCAGAACATTGATTCACTGTGCTGAACAGCTCAGTGGAGTTCTCCAATTACTTGTCTTTTACCTGATTTGTGGAAAAGTTAAATTATTGTACCAATACCTAAAAAAACTAAGCCGAAATCTTTGAACGATTATCATCCTATTGCCTTGACCTCTTTGGTCATGAAGGCCTTTTCACTTTTTTAAGGACCTTGATAGAAATGTAGTGAAGTTAATGTCATAAGTTTATAGAAAAAATAATATTCCAGCAAAGTACAGAGACTCAAAAAGTGAACTTAAGTACAGTACTCAAATAAATGAAAAAAAAATTCAGGTCTCCAATTGAGATTTTCTAGTGACTGATCACATCTATTTTTTTCAGTTGACCAAATTTAATTTATGTGACTTAAATTGCATCAATTCATAGAAATTCAATTTTCTACGCCGTATTTTTTAATAATTTTTTTTACAGTGTTTATATTCTACACATTTGATCTGGAATGGCTTGATGAAAGTGCTAAAGCCTATAGCTGTAATGTGTTTTAGTCTTATATAAATCCTGAGAATGTATCAAAGGCTTGACCTACATTGATTAATGACAAAACATAAAACAATATCTCTAACTATATTAGCATTTACACCAGCACACAATATCGTTCGGTTTATTGTAAGTCCCGCAGTTTTGTCACTTTAAATGCTCAAGCAGGATGGATTCTGATTGGCTGATTGGCTTTTATCGTTCATCAGCTGGAGAAAAATAAATCGTTCCAGTGATATCGTTACTCTGTGTTTGCTATAGTTATGGTGAGGACTCTGATATTCTTTTATACTTAGAAAACTATATCCTATAGTTATCATAATAGTATGGCCTGTATGGTACTTTTATGAGGTTTTTATTATTTTGGGACTGAATGCTGGGTGAGATCAATTATTTTTAATAATAATAAAAATACCATGAAATATTTTTACATTTATTTTTGAACTAATATTGGAGTGTTTATTATAAATGGTCTATGGGTGCTCATCATTATTGTGTTAATAATCTTGAGTCAGAATAACTTCATCTCTCTCTGATGATGAGGGCGGGGCCACCTGTCACTCACATGAGATCAGCCAATAGCAAACCACAGCCATCCAATCAGATCCCCACAGACACAATCAAGCCCCGCCCACATTTGTTCTTGTTTGTGAAGCGATTCGCTCGATTTTCGGGAAATAGAGGAGAAAAGACGAGACAAGAGCAGCTTCCTTTTCTTGATGACTTTAAACCACTTACAAAATTTGTGTAAGCATGTAAGTATTATGAAAGTTATACAAAATAAGAAAATTGGTATGGTTTTATTTTAGGGATTAACCACAACCATATCGGTATCGGTCTCACAAGAAGATTTGGCCAATATATTAAAGCCGATAAATAATGTATTATATTATATGATGGTTTTGAATTGTTTGAATATGAATCATGTCAAAATGAGAAATACAGTAAGTGCATTATATGAAGCGCAAGTCCACGAGAACATCATTATTGTGTGCTAGCGACGTGGATCTCAATGGTGAGACTTATTTTTATAATCAAGCTCTCAAAAATGACATACATATTTGGATTTAGATTTATCTGTCAGTATATCAGTTATCGGCTTTCAAATATAAAGAATTATATCAGTTTATGTTATTCAAATCAGTTAAATGATTGTTAGGTTTGCCATCAGGTCAGAACCAGGAACACTTCCCATAACACCTGATGTACTCGATACATCATCAGAATAACGGCATCTATGCTAATGTTAGTCTCTCTGTTTATCCCGAGGATTACTGCAGTCGGCCGGATCCAGGCCGTATCCGGATCAGATGCTGGACCTGCGTCTGGACATGACCAGCGAATCCCTGAAGGGTCAGCAGAGAGCGTGTTAATTAAACTCCTCCTGTAAATGCCACATCGACACGACTTCCTCAATAAACCCGTCTCTCAGCGTGATGACTCCAATCTTTCGCTCTAATATGAGCTCTGATCTGTAATATTGCCAGAATAATAATCACACACTGTTTGTTTGTCGGCCAGAGGAGAACTGAGGTTCTGATCCGGTTTTCTCCTAAAGATTGTTTTCTCCATTCTGGCCCTGATGGAGTTTTGGTTCCTTGCCATGTGTCGCCTTTGGCTTTTGGCTTGCTCAGTTGGGGAAGCTAAATATTCAACTATATCATGATCTGCCCACGTTGACACTATATGATAATTGAAATGAGCTGATAACATCACTGTTTTCTCCAGAGCGGCTGTACAGCCAAATCAAATTCTGTTGCATTATCTTCCTGTTAACACTGTGAAGCTGCTTTGAAACAATCTGCATTGTAAAAGTGCGATATACAGCTCTGGAAAAAAAGAGAGACCACTGCAATTTTTTCTTAAATCAGCATCTCTACATGTATGACAGCCATACGACAGAGGTCCAACACAGGCAGACCTCGTTCTACTGAATGTGGTGTTGATTGGGTGATCACCTGAACCAAATCTTATTTAATGAGGAAAAGTATCAAAAGCACTTCTGTGGTCATCACCATTTTCTTTCAATAGAACCAGCTGGATGGCAAAGAACAGTGCTAGTAGTACCTCAAAAGTAATTGGAATCAAAAAGTAACTGATGACCATGTCGAAAGAGTTGAATAAGAACGTTTTGAGTTAGGAAAAGGAGGGTTTGAATTTGGCTTTACTGGCAGAGGGATACAGTTGAGCGTTCCTTAAAATTTCAAAGAGGGCAATTCATAAGAACAAGGTCAAGCAGCGGCGATTGGGGACAACAAAGCTACAGACTGGCAGAGGGCAAAAACGACTCTCCGCTGACTCAATCAGATGTCAAGTAACCTACACAAAGAATGGCAAAAGGCAGCTGGGGTGAAGTGCACGGTGCGGACGGTTCGAAACAGGCTTCTAGGGGCAGGACTGAAGTCGTGCAAAGCTAGAAAAAACGCCCTTCATCAATGAGAAGCAAACAAGAGCCAGGCTGAGGTTTGAAAACATATACTTTAATGTTGCACAACTGAATTGTAGTACGACACTAGCTAGTTAACAGGCGTTTAGCTAATAATAACACACATTAGTATATTAAATGCTAAGCATTAAAAGCTCCTTCATCAAAGCCGTTATGACGATAGTTGTGTCAATCCACAGCCTAAGCAAATGCTCCACTCCTCCCCACTGTAATATTAATTATGCTTATAATTCCAACACAATTATATTAAACACAATCAAGTGTCATCCTGCTAAAAAAAATACATAAAATAACACTTTTACATATAAAATAACAACATTTACTCACCCTTGATTTAGCCATATGCAAAGCATGCTGGGAACTAACAAGCCCCATCCAGTTTCAGTTAATGCAACACAAATCATTCATGTAATCTCAACACAAACCAATGAAGTAAACTTTAATTTGATTTATAATGAGGTAGATTGAACGCAATCAAATTAAGTTAGGATAAAATGTATAGCAATTGTGTTGCTTTAGCTAATTTTAATTAAGCAATTTGAACAAGCAGTATAAAATCATTTGTCTTCTAGACAGACAGACAGACAGACAGACAGACAGACAGACAGACAGACAGACAGACAGACAGACAGACAGACAGACAGACAGACAGACAGACAGATAGATAGATAGATAGATAGATAGATAGATAGATAGATAGATAGATAGATAGATAGATAGATAGATACTTTATTCATCCTGATGGGGGAAATTTAAGTGTCCAGCAGCCTTCTATACAAATAAGAACAATATGAGCGAAACATAAGAACAAGTAAAACAATACACACTCACACAACCCAAATAACCAATACATAATAAATAAATAAGTAACAAGTTACTATTAGTAGTAATAAAATTACATTAACAAAATTAATTGTACAGTCTTATAGCAGCCGGTAAAGAGACTTCAAGACTTGAATTAGGTGTGTCTAATGAGGGAGACATACAGCATGTGCACTGGTGGGCGGTTTCAAGGACAGGTTTGGGAACCACTGGTCTAATGGTTAGACGGAGGACTGGACAGGCCTACAAGCCACAGCGTCTCGCACACACTGTGAAATTTGGTGGAGGATCGATGATGCTTCAGTAAGACTGGAATCGGGCAGGTTTGTCTTTGTGAAAGACGCATGAATAAAACCAAGTACAAGGTTGTCCTGGAAGAAAACTTGCTTCCTTCTGCTCTGACAATGCTCTCCAACTCTGAGGACGGGTTTTTCCAGCAGGACGATGCTCCACACCACACAGCCAGGTCAATCAAGCTGTGGATGGAGGACCACCAGATCAAGACCCAGTCATGGCCAGTATCTGGGCATTCTGAACTCTTCCTAATTTAAAACATTAGTAATGTGTCATTTAAAAATGAATATAAACTTGCTTTCATTCCATTATTCAAGGTCTGACAACACTGCATCGTTTTTTTGGTATTTCGACCAGTTTTCGTTTTCAGCATATAAATGCTCTAAATTACAATATATTTTATTTGGAATTTGGGGAAATGTTTTTAGTAGTTTATAGAATAAAACAAAAATGTTAGTTTTACCCCAAAACATACCTATAAATAATAAAACCAGAGAAACTGATCATTTTGCAGTGGTCTCCTCATTTGTTTTAGAGCTGTAAGTAAAGGTGACTTGACTTAACATTTTGCACTGTGAACAAACAATGAACAAATATATTTTTATTAACTAACATTCAAGGATTAGTTCAAAATGAACATTTCCTGATCATTTATTAATGGTTTCACTAGAAACTAAGACCCTATTCCTCTGGGATCGTCAGAGACTCTGAAGCTCTTCCTCATTGATTTGGACCCTCAACCGTTGGTTCCCACTGAAGTCCATTAAATGGAGAAAAATCCTGGAATGTTTTCCTAAAAAAAAAAACGTAATTTATTTTCCACTAAATAAAGAAAGACATGAACATCTTGGAGTGAGTAAAATTTCATTTTTCTTTTAAAGTGAACTAATGCTTTAACGAAGATTAAAATATATTGCTCATAATACGTTCATGTGCATTATTAATATTGACAAATGAGACTTAATGTAAAGTACAACTATTCAACTTTTGCACTATATTCTGATATAATAGCTTTATTTGAGGAACAGGAGAAGCTCTGTATTCTTGCTTTGTGTCATTGGAAGTAAAGGTCATTGCACTTTTAGCAGCACTAGTCTAGTGTTCGCTTCACCTTTGGCAAAAACACATGCATAATCAAATCATCCGCACTAGAGCAGGTAGTGCACTAACTGAGGCGAAGGCCTGTCGGAAGCGTCTGGGTCAATGACCTTGTTCAAGGGCATAATAATGATGTGCCAGACTTGTAATCTGAGTATATCTTCAGTTCTTTGGGTCTTTTGAGCCCGTAACCTCTGCGTCAGCTGCACAGATGCTTACTGAATGAATAATACGTGGACAATAAATAAACATTTCACTGTAAAAACACCAATGAGCTAGTTGCATCTTTTATTTGTTCTCGTTAAAACCAATCAATTTGAGGTGACGTTGATGTAAGGTGCTTTAATGGCACCCTATAAACATCCTTCATGTTAATGAACTGAAACTCTCTGAGAGCGCTGGGTAAGTCTGGGAAACTGGGAAAACACGGAAAGGGGAAGTGCAGCTACGTCAATGTAGATCAACTAAAGCAAATTCGCCCCACGGCCAAGCATCCACCGCTAAACACATCAAAAGAACAATGTCATGTTTAAAACACTTTACATGATACAGAAACGGCCTTGCCAGAGGTTTCGCTCCTGTTTCTCTCCATGCCTGACATAAAGCTGGAGATACTGGGAGAGGAGAGGAGAGGAGAGGAGAGGAGAGGAGAGGAGAGGAGAGGAGAGGAGAGGAGAGGAGAGGAGAGAGATATAGTGTTCTGATACAATGGGGCAATGTTTGTGCTTCACGAGAGAATGGAAAGAGCTCATGAAAACATCATGACGATTTAGGGAGAGGGCATGTAGGACTGAACGCCTGCATCTCTGCCAGCTAGTGCCTAGTCTTCTGAAGACACAATAAAAATGACACCATAATTAAATTTACTACGGGCTTGAGTCCTTAAAATGCCAGTTATGAGCCGTCAAATCATAGCTAACAGCATTTTGCAGATTCAACCATAAAAGCCATTTTACAACTAAATTAGGGTAAACTTCACTGAAATCATCTTTGGTTTCTCTACATAACCTCCCATCTTTCAAGCATGACATCCAAAATGTGTTCTTAAACAACGTGGTACTGACTGCATAAACTCAAAATCAATATGATACCAAAATTACCCTGTTTATGGTCTTCCCTCGTTTTAATGACTACCTTAGTCAATGATCAATGAAGTATAAATTCAAACATAAAATTTTATAAAATACATAGATTTTGATACTGACAATTATATAACATTTGACATTGTTTAATTCATATTTTATTTGTTGTTTATTTGAATAGGGACAGATACAAAATCGACAAAGATTATTACATAAAGAACAATCCGTTGCATGTATCACAGTGTTTTTAGCCAGGGCTAATTCGCAACACCTGTCCCTAGTAAGGCTTTTAACAGATTGAAGAAATAATTTAAAAAATAAGAAAAATTAAAAAAATTACAGCGAATAAAAATAAAATGTCCAGAAACCAGTTAGCTCCAAGAAAGATAATTGTATCAGATAAACACATGTCTTTAAACTCACACAAGTCACACTTCACATACTCCCCTCATATGACATGATTACACTTCTGCTGCTGTAGTAACCAAGTTTTTGTAACTTTTTTAAAGGCAGACAGTTTAGTTAAAATTTTTATGTGATGGAAGTTAAAAAATATAACCACAGTACCAAATAATTGCAATTTTTAGTATTATTTATAATAAATACATTAATGAATAAATAAATACATATTTTTAAAACACAACGAACATATACAAACCTGATTCCAAAAAAGTTGGGACACTACAATTTGTGAATAAAAACAGAATTCAATGATGTGGAAGTTTCAGATTTCAAATTTTTAATTTATTCAGGACAAAATCAGTTGATTTTAAATTTAATGGCATCAACACATCTCAAAGTTGGGCCAAGGCCATGTTTACCGCTGTGTGTCATCCCCTCTTCTTTTTATATCAGTCTGCAAACGTCTGGGGACTGAGGAGACAAGTTGCTCAAGTTTAGGAATAGGAATGTTGTCCAATTCTTGTCTAACACAGGCTTCTAGTTGCTCAACTGTCTTAGGTCTTCTTTATCGCATCTTCCTCTTTATGATGCGCCAAATGTTTTCTAATGGTGAAAGATCTGGACTGCAGGCTGGCCATTTCAGTGCCGGATCCTTCTTCTACACAGCCATGATGTTGTAATTGATGCAGTGTGTGGTCTGCCATTGTCATGTTGGAGAATGCAAGGTCTTCCCTGAAAGAGACGACGTCTGGATGGAGCATATGTTGTTCTAGAACTTGGATAAACCTTTCAGCATTGATGGCCTTTCCAGATGTGTAAGCTGCCCATGCCACACACACTCATGAACCCCATCAGAGATGCAGCTTCTGAACTGAGCGCTGAGAATACTTGAGTTGTCCTTGTCCTCTTTAGTCCGGATGGCATCACCGTTTTCCAAAAATAACTTCACATTTTGATTCGTCTGATCACAGAACAGTTTTCCACTTCACCACAGTCCATTTTAAATGAGCCTTGGCCCAGAGGAAACGCCTGCGCTTCTGGATCATGTTTAGATATGGCTTCTTTTTTGACCTATAGAGTTTCAGCCGGCAATGGCGAATGGCGCGGTGGATTGTGTTCACCAATGTTTTCTGGAAGTATTCCTGAGCCCATGTTGTGATCTCCATTACAGTAGCGTTCCTGTATGTGATTCAGTGCCGTCTAAGGGCTGAAGATCACGGGCATCCAGAATGGTTTACCGGCCTTGACCCTCACACACAGAGATTGTTCCAGATTCTCTGAATCTTTGGATGATATTATGCTCTTTGCGATTTACAATTTGATTTACTCTTTGCAGTTTTTCTCTGAGAAACTCCTTTCTGATATTGCTCCTCTATTGTCCGCCACAGCATTGGCTGAATTGATGATCCTCTGCCCATCTTGACTTCTGAGAGACACTGCCACTCTGAGAGGCTCTTTTTATACCCAATCATGTTGCCAATTGACCTAATAAGTTGCATATTGGTAGTCCAGCTGTTCCTTATATGTACATTTAACTTTTCCGGCCTCTTATTGCTACCTGTCCCAATTTTTTTGGAGTGTGTAGCTCTCATGAAATCCAAAATGTTTTACTTTTAACATTTGATATGTTTTCTATATTCTATTGTGAATAAAAAATAAGTTTATGAGATTTGTAAATTATTACATTCTTTTTTTATTCACAATTTGTACAGCATCCCAACTTTTTTGGAATCGGGTTTGTTTTTTATTTATTTATAATAAATAAATAAATAAACATATTGTTTGTAAAGTGTTTTTAAAATGCAATTTAAATATTGCATGAGAATATGATTTAACAAGTGAGCACTGTTTTTGATAAAGGATAAAGGATTCTGTAATTTTATTGGAAGTTGCACTCTTGCCATTGCGTGTTTTTTCCTAAGAATACATTTTTTGTCCTCAATCTCTCATCAAATCGTAAAACAACTAACATCACAAAAAGCATGTTTCTCCATTGCCAGTCATTCAAAAGTGTCGGTGTTAGCTGAAATAACGTTTATCTGAATATAAGCTGTGACCTACATTTTGCTCGACACCAATCAGTCTGTTAAAACAGCAGCTACTCATTTGAAGTAAAATAATTGGGTCAGACATCCAGATTATCTTACAAAAGATGTAGTTTCTCCAGAACTGTACAACACCCAAGAATGGAAATCTAGTTAAAGCACTGAAAACGGTTAGATTCAGATACAATCTTACCAAGCATTCATAATCCAGTCCATTATGTTGCTCACTTTTCCTATTACTTCTCGAAAGCTGTTTGAATGCAACCAAAGTTGGCATCAGCACGTATCTTTAATTCTGCTCTGATGTCAGTGAACGGGTGGCATTCATATACACGTTACGTGAAAGCAAGTTATTGAGGGTGAGATGAATGACACGAAAAGGCAGACAGTGTCTAAAACTCAAGTGGCAGAGATGAAAGGAACAGACAACAGGTTTTGAACGAGCTATGCGTTTTAAAATGCAGTTTTTGCTGAAATTAAAGAGCCAGTGTTTGCCTGCTTAGCATTTTGTGTCTTGCTTGATATCAAAGTCAGTTCCAGTTGCTAAACCAGTTCCCTGTTTAGATCATTAGTTCTCAGTGAAATGTTTCGGCAAAACATTATGATCTAATATTGCGTTGACCCCCCTTTTGCTGACCCGTCGAGGCATGGACCCCACTAGACCCCTGAAGGTGTGCTGTGGTATCTGGCAACAAGATGCTAGCAGCAGATCCTTTAAGTCATGTAAGTTGTGAGGTGGGGCCTCCACGGATCGGACTAGTTTGTCCAGCTCATCCCTCAGATGCTCGATTGGATTGAGATCTGGGGAATCTGGAGGCCGAGTCGACGCCTCAAACTGGTTGTTGTGCTCCTCAAACCATTCCTGAAGCATTTGTGCTTTGTGTCAGGAGCATTATCCTGCTGGAAGAGCCACAGCCACCAGAATACCGTTTCCATCAAAGGCTGAACATGGTCTCAGCAATGCTTAGGTAGGTGGAGCGTGTCAAAGTAACATCCACATGGATGGAGGACCCAAGGTTTCCATTGCTCCGTGGTCCAGTTCTGATGCTCACATGCCACTGTTGGTGCTTTCGGCGGGGTCAGGGGTCAGAGGTCACCCTATGCCGCCCCATACGCCTCAAACTGAGCTGCTCTGTGTATTCTGACAGCTTTCTATCAGAACCAGCATTAACTTCTGGAGCAGTTTGAGCTCCAGTAGCTCGTCTGTTTGATCGGACCCCACGGGCCAGCCTTCGCTCCCCACGTGCATCAATGATCACATGACAACAGGAAACATGACTTTGAACATGACACAAAACCAAAACACTAGACATTACAAGTAGGGGTGTAACGATTCGTTTAACAACGATTCGATTCGTATCACGATTTGAGGTTGTCGATATGATTTAAGGACGATATTGGTTCATTTAGAACGATATGATCCGAAACAATTCAGTGACTTGAAATCAATTCAGCAACTTTTTAGTCAAAAATTTAAATCAGTGTGACTGTTTTATTTCAACCGAATCAAATCGTTGTTAAAACGAATCGTTACACCCCTAATTACAAGCCATGACAATTTTGCTCTTGTCAAACTCGCTCAAATCCTTGCGCTTGCCCATTTTCCCTCAATTTTCCTAAATGCCTCTGAGGACAAAATGTTCACTTGCTGCCTAATCATCCCACCCACTAACAGGAGCCGTGATGAAGAGATCATCAGTGTTAGTCACTTCACAGGTCATAATGTTATGCCTGATCGGATAAATATTGCCCTCAGTTCAGTTTGTCTTCATTTGGTGTTGATCAATTTTACTCACACTGTTTAATTTACCTTAATTTGTGGATATCACTCCATTGCTTTATTAAATAAAGTAAAAGCTGCGGATCCGCTTCGCCTCTCTCCGCTTCTTCTTCTTCTTCGGCCACATAAGTCTATATGAATATCTACGAATATGAATGAGACTGCAACACTGAAGGTAAGGGCGAGAAAGGCAACCAATTCATGAATTTAAGGGCACAGGATATCTGTATGCAGAGACTTAAAAGTGTGGCTTCCCGCGGAGTCTGAATATTGACAGTGTCCAAAGGAGAAGCGCGTATGACCTATAAAAAGGACTCTGACTCACACTCTGGCTTCAGGGATTCTGTCTAATTAACATTTTAATTAATACGAAATATTGTTAACTGAGGGCCATTCTCTGAGCCTCGACTTAGACTGTCTAATTAAAGATGTGTTCACCCTACACATGGCATAAAAAGAGCAGTGAAAGAGAGAGAAATATGACACCCATCCTGTCAATTGACACGCAGCACAGGACCGCGTCCCACAATGTCAAAACATCTCATTTCAGCTCAACTTTCTCATTTGTCAGCTGTTTTCTTTGTTCAGTCGAAAGCGAGTCCCTCCACAGGGATGAGGAATCCGTTTGGCAGATGATTGTGTGAATATGTCAGATTTATTCTTCATTGTGTTCTGCAAAACCTCTGTATGTATTTGTCTTTGCACCAAACAAGTCATTCTGAGCCACTTGCTGTTTAAGCGCCGACGACATTTTCAAATCTGCCCTGAAAACTCATTTATATTCATAAATATGTGCATGTAAACTGAACATTTTAGTATGTTAGGATCAGTGTTGGTGTAAGACATAATGTAAGTAATGTGAGTTAAGTAATCGGATTACTTTTCAAAGTAAAAACTAGTAAAGGAGCACATTACTTTTAAAATCACAATACAATATGAGTTACTTTTTCAAATAAGCAACATTAATAATTAATAAAATAAGGTCATGTTGGGCATGACACTTAAAAATATCTCACTTTTAACATTTGCTATGTTATCTTCTATTGTGAATATAATAAAAACATTTTAGTATGTTACACTGGAAAAATTATTTTAAAAAAAAGTTACCTGGTTGCCTTAAAATTTTGAGTTCATTGAAATAAAAAATTTGAATTAATACAATGACTTTTTTTTGACGACCTTTATTAAAATATTTTTAGCATATTGGGTAATTGTGTGTGTTTAATTTGTGATGGCGCAGCGAAACATGCCAAATAGTGCTATTTTCATGATATATCAAAATTTTTATGTGGTTCAGATACAATAATATTTTTTTACAATAATATTTTAATAAATAAAATTTATTAAACAAATTTCCTTCATTGTATCAACTCGAATTTTTATTTCAATAAACTCAAAATTTTAAGGTAACCAGTAGGGATGCACCGAATCCAGATTTTTGAGGTTTGGCCGAATACCGAATCCAACTGGTTAAGATTCTGCCGAATCTGAAACCGAATACCGAATCCACTGGTTAAGATTCTGGCGAATCCGAAGCCGAATACCGAATCCAACTGCTTAAGATTCTGCCGAATCCGAATACCGAATCCACTGGTAAAGATTCTGCCGAAACCGAATACCGAATCCAACTGGTTAAGATTCTGCCGAATCCGAAACCGAATACCGAATCCAACTGCTTAAGATTCTGCCGAAACCGAATACCGAATCCAACTGGTTAAGATTCTGCCGAATCCGAAACCGAATACCGAATCCACTGGTTAAGATTCTGCCGAATCCGAATCCGAATACCGAATCCAACTGCTTAAGATTCTGCCGAATCCGAAACCGAATACCGAATCCAACTGGTTAAGATTCTGCCGAATCCGAAACCGAATACCGAATCCAACTGGTTAAGATTCTGCCGAATCCGAAACCGAATACCGAATCCACTGGTTAAGATTCTGCCGAATCCGAAACCGAATACACTGGTTAAGATTCTGCCGAATCCGAAACCGAATACCGAATCCAACTGGTTAAGATTCTGCCGAATCCGAAACCGAATACCGAATCCAACTGGTTAAGATTCTGCCGAATCCGAAACCGAATACCGAATCCACTGGTTAAGATTCTGCCGAATCCGAAACCGAATACCGAATCCAACTGCTTAAGATTCTGCCGAAACTGAATACCGAATCCAACTGGTTAAGATTCTGCCAAATCCGAAACCGAATACAGAATCCAACTGCTTAAGATTCTGCCGAATGCGAATCCGAATACCGAATCCACTGGTTAAGATTCTGCCGAATCCGAAACCGAATACCGAATCCAACTGGTTAAGATTCTGCCGAATCCGAAACCGAATACCGAATCCAACTGGTTAAGATTCTGCCGAAACCGAATACCGAATCCACTGGTTAAGATTCTGCCGAATCCGAAACCGAATCCACTGGTTAAGATTCTGCCGAATCCGAAACCGAATACCGAATCCACTGGTTAAGATTCTGCCGAATCCGAATCCAACTGCTTAAGATTCTGCCGAATGCGAATCCGAATACTGAATCCAACTGGTTAAGATTCTGCCGAATCCGAAACCGAATACCGAATCCACTGGTTAAGATTCTGCCGAATCCGAAACCGAATACCGAATCCACTGGTTAAGATTCTGCCGAATCCGAAACCGAATCCACTGGTTAAGATTCTGCCGAATCCGAAACCGAATACTGAATCCAACTGGTTAAGATTCTGCCGAATCCGAAACCGAATACCGACTCCAACTGGTTATGATTCTGCCGAATCCAAAACCGAATATCGAATCCACTGGTTAAGATTCTGCCGAATCCGAAACCGAATACCGAATCCAACTGGTTAAGATTCTGCCGAATCCGAAACCGAATACCGAATCCACTGGTTAAGATTCTGCCGAATCCGAAACCAAATACCGAATCCACTGGTTAAGATTCTGCCGAAACCGAATACCGAATCCACTGGTAAAGATTCTGTCGAATCCGAAACCGAATACCGAATCCAACTGGTTAAGATTCTGCCGAATCCGAAACCGAATACCGAATCCAACTGGTTAAGATTCTGCCGAATCCGAAACCGAATACCGAATCCACTGGTTAAGATTCTGCCGAATCCGAATCCGAAACCGAATACCGAATCCACTGGTTAAGATTCTGCCGAAACCGAATACCGAATCCACTGGTTAAGATTCTGCCGAAACCGAATACCGAATCCAACTGGTTAAGATTCTGCCGAATCCGAAACCGAATACCGAATCCACTGGTTAAGATTCTGCCGAATCCGAATCCGAAACCGAATACCGAATCCAACTGCTTAAGATTCTGCCGAAACCGAATACCGAATCCAACTGGTTAAGACTCTGCCGAATCCGAAACCGAATACAGAATCCAACTGCTTAAGATTCTGCCGAATGCGAATCCGAATTTCGAATCCACTGGTTAAGATTCTGCCGAATTCGAAACCGAATACCGAATCCACTGGTTAAGATTCTGCCGAATCCGAAACCGAATACCGAATCCAACTGGTTAAGATTCTGCCGAATCCGAAACCGAATACCGAATCCAACTGGTTAAGATTCTGCCGAATCCGAAACCGAATACACTGGTTAAGATTCTGCCGAATCCGAAACCGAATACCGACTCCAACTGGTTATGATTCTGCCGAATCCAAAACCGAATCCAACTGCTTAAGATTTTGCCGAATGCGAATCCGAATACCGAATCCACTGGTTAAGATTCTGCCGAATCCGAAACCGAATACCGAATCCAACTGGTTAAGATTCTGCCGAATCCGAAACCGAATACCGACTCCAACTGGTTATGATTCTGCCGAATCCAAAACCGAATACCGAATCCACTGGTTAAGATTCTGCCGAATCCGAATCCGAAACCGAATACCGAATCCACTGGTTAAGATTCTGCCGAAACCGAATACCGAATCCACTGGTTAAGATTCTGCCGAAACCGAATACCGAATCCAACTGGTTAAGATTCTGCCGAATCCGAAACCGAATACCGAATCCACTGGTTAAGATTCTGCCGAATCCGAATCCGAAACCGAATACCGAATCCAACTGCTTAAGATTCTGCCGAAACCGAATACCGAATCCAACTGGTTAAGACTCTGCCGAATCCGAAACCGAATACAGAATCCAACTGCTTAAGATTCTGCCGAATGCGAATCCGAATTTCGAATCCACTGGTTAAGATTCTGCCGAATCCGAAACCGAATACCGAATCCAACTGGTTAAGATTCTGCCGAATCCGAAACCGAATACCGAATCCAACTGGTTAAGATTCTGCCGAATCCGAAACCGAATACCGAATCCAACTGGTTAAGATTCTGCCGAATCCGAAACCGAATACACTGGTTAAGATTCTGCCGAATCCGAAACCGAATACCGAATCCACTGGTTAAGATTCTGCCGAATCCGAAACCGAAAACCGAATCCACTGGTTAAGATTCTGCCGAATCCGAAACCGAATCCAACTGCTTAAGATTCTGCCGAATGCGAATCCGAATACCGAATCCACTGGTTAAGATTCTGCCGAATCCGAAACCGAATACCGAATCCAACTGGTTAAGATTCTGCCGAATCCGAAACCAAATACCGAATCCAACTGGTTAAGATTCTGCCAAATCCGAAACCGAATACCAAATACAACTGGTTAAGATTCTGCCGAATCCGAAACCGAATACCGAATCCACTGGATAAGATTCTGCCGAATCCGAAACCAAATACCGAATCCACTAGTTAAGATTCTGCCGAATCCGAAACCGAATACCGAATCCAACTGGTTATGATTCTGCCGAATCCAAAACCGAATATCGAATCCACTGGTTAAGATTCTGCCGAATCCGAAACCGAATACCGAATCCACTGGTTAAGATTCTGCCGAATCCGAAACCGAATACCGAATCCACTGGTTAAGATTCTGCCGAATCCGAAACCGAATACCGAATCCACTGGTAAAGATTCTGTCGAATCCGAAACCGAATACCGAATCCAACTGGTTAAGATTCTGACGAATCCGAAACCGAATACCGAATCCACTGGTTAAGATTCTGCTGAATCCGAAACCGAATACCGAATCCACTGGTTAAGATTCTGCCGAATCCGAAACCGAATACCGAATCCACTGGTTAAGATTCTGCCGAATCCGAAACCGAATACCGAATCCACTGGTTAAGATTCTGCCGAATCCGAAACCGAATACCAAAACCAACTGGTTAAGATTCTGCCGAATCCGAAACCGAATACCAAAACCAACTGGTTAAGATTCTGCCGAATCCAAAACCGAATCCACTGGATAAGATTCTGCCGAATCCGAAACCGAATACCTAATCCACTGGATAAGATTCTGCCGAATCCGAATACCGAATCCAACTGGTTAAGATTCTGCTGAATCCGAAACCGAATCCACTGGATAAGATTCTGCCGAATCCAAATCCGAATACCGAATCCAACTGGTTAAGATTCTGCTGAATCCGAAACCGAATACCGAATCCAACTGGTTAAGATTCTGCCGAATCCGAAACCAAATACCGAATCCAACTGGTTAAGATTCTGCCAAATCCGAAACCGAATACCAAATACAACTGGTTAAGATTCTGCCGAATCCGAAACCGAATACCGAATCCACTGGATAAGATTCTGCCGAATCTGAAACCAAATACCGAATCCACTAGTTAAGATTCTGCCGAATCCGAAACCGAATACCGAATCCAAATGGTTAAGATTCTGCTGAATCCGAAACCGAATCCACTGGATAAGATTCTGCCGAATCCAAATCTGAATACCGAATCCAACTGGTTAAGATTCTGCTGAATCCGAAACCGAATACCGAATCCAACTGGTTAAGATTCTGCCGAATACGAAACCGAATACCGAATCCAACTGGTTAAGATTCTGCCGAATCCAAAACCAAATACCGAATCCAACTGGTTAAGATTCTGCCAAATCCGAAACCGAATACCAAATACAACTGGTTAAGATTCTGCCGAAACCGAATACCGAATCCACTGGATAAGATTCTGCAGAATCCGAAACCAAATACCGAATCCACTGGTTAAGATTCTGCCGAATCCGAAACTGAATACCGAATCCAACTGGTTAAGATTCTGCCGAATCCGAGACCGAATACCGAATCCACTGGTTAAGATTCTGCCGAATCCAAAACCGAATCCAACTGGTTAAGATTCTGCTGAATCCGAAACCGAATACCGAATCCACTGGATAAGATTCTGCCGAATCCGAAACCGAATACCGAATCCAACTGGTTAAGATTCTGCCGAATCCGAAACCGAATACCGAATCCACTGGTTAAGATTCTGCCGAATCCAAAACCGAATCCAACTGGTTAAGATTCTGCTGAATCCGAAACCGAATACTGAATCCACTGGATAAGATTCTGCCGAATCCGAAACCGAATACCGAATCCCGAATCCAACTGGTTAAGATTCTGCCGAATCCGAAACCGAATACCAAATCCACTGGATAAGATTCTGCCGAATCCGAAACCGAATACCGAATCCAACTGGTTAAGATTCTGCTGAATCCGAAACCGAATCCACTGGATAAGATTCTGCCGAATCCAAATCCGAATACCGAATGCAACTGGTTAAGATTCTGCTGAATCCGAAACCGAATACCGAATCCAACTGGTTAAGATTCTGCCGAATCCGAAACCGAATACCGAATCCAACTGGTTAAGATTCTGCCGAATCCGAAACCAAATACCGAATCCAACTGGTTAAGATTCTGCCAAATCCGAAACCGAATACCAAATACAACTGGATAAGATTCTGCCGAATCCGAAACCGAATACCGAATCCACTGGATAAGATTCTGCCGAATCCGAAACCAAATACCGAATCCACTAGTTAAGATTCTGCCGAATCCGAAACCGAATACCAAATACAACTGGATAAGATTCTGCAGAATCCGAAACCAAATACCGAATCCACTGGTTAAGATTCTGCCGAATCCGAAACCGAATCCACTGGATAAGATTCTGCTGAATCCGAAACCAAATACCAAATCCAACTCCCATCCTCAGTCCATTATCACAGTAAACACATGTGACATAAACAACGTCCACAGCAGTGTATTTTTAATTTAATTTTAATAAAAAAGGCAACATTATGCCAGGGTGACTGTGCCGTATTGCTGTCTGTAGATTCCTTCATGCACAACTCTTATTCTCTCGGATGGGAAGTTCGGTTCTTTTCCGCGAACCGGTTCTTTCGGACAGTTCGTTTCAATGAACCGGTTAAAAAAACAGATCACCGGTTCTTTTACGTCCTTACGTAATGACGTCATTTCTATCATCCCAGCGGATGAAAATACATTTAAACACATTCATATAAACTATTTGTAATCAAAACTTAGTATAGTAATAATTATTATTGTCATCATCATCACCTTGGATACGGTTTTTAATTCATGTTTTGCAAAAGCACTCAGATTAATTAATTTACACAGATTAAATAAATTTACATTGTCATAACATAAACTTACACAAATCCTTGGTTCACCCGTGCTCATATATTATCAGCATCCGTTTTCCGAGAGAAACGGCAGCCGTCCCGCTCCGAGAGAAACAGTTCTGTTCAAGACGACGCTATCACGCATGCAGTATCTCCGCTCACCGGTTCTCACAGCAAAACATGTCTCAGTTCAGTGAACGGCCGGAGTTACTACATATACTTCAAAATATTAGTTTATTTCTAGTCTGAGGGACTGTCACTCATGTCAGAAAGTGAGTAACTATAGTAACTTGTGGGATCGGCGCTGATTTGAGACGCGAACCGTTTAGAACGACTTGGTGAACTGGTTCGACCGGATCACTAAAAAGATCCGGTTAAAAAAAACGATTCGTTCGTGAACCGGACATCCAGCGGCTATTGTTTAGGGTTCTGGCCACCACGAGACAAATCAGCATTGCAAAATGAACATATAGCTCAATCCAAGAATTGCCTTCTTGTGACTGAAAGTACTGCCAAACAACACATTTTCTGTTCACAAGGTCCATTTTCACTTTCTCACAGCCGACTGCATTCGAACGGTCCACCTAGTAAACGCGTTGCCATAATCAACCGCGACATCATGTTCGACCGGTATCGCGTAGTGCAAGCGGGTTCGGTTCGGCGGAAAAAAATTCTAAGGTTCGGCAGAAACCGAACCCAGTCTAAAAGCCCAATATTCGGCCGAATCCGAACCCGAATCCTGGATTCGGTGCATCCCTAGTAACCAGGTTACTTACTTTTTTAAGTTAAACCACAAAAAAAAAAAAAAAATGTACAGTGTAGGAACAGTGTTGGTGTAAGACATAATGTGAGTAATGTCATCGGAAGACTTTTCAAAGTAACTAGTAAAGTAGCACATTACTTTTAAAATTACAACAAAATATGAACTACTTTTTCAAATAAGTAACATTAATAATTAATAAAATAATGGAATTGTAACATATTTTCCATTAGAGGCGAGGTTGAGAACCCAAGTGCAGTTTCTTCATTCGAACTTAAATCCAAACATAAACGTAAATCAAAACCTTAAAGGGTAACTAAACCCTAGAACAACTTTTTTTAGTTAATGATCTGCAAGAATGGAGCTTTATTATTATTGTTCATTGAGTCGAGTAAATGTTTTGACAGTTGGGTTTAAAGTGTTTAAATTCTATAATATATGGTGTAAAAACGTCTTAGTGCTGCCCTCTTAAGGTTGAACGGTGGCTACTGCAGTTGAATTTTCCTATTGGACGTTATGGTACTTCGTTACGTAGGTTTGTACTTCCAACGGCTCACTACCACGCCCCTGGCGGGAGCTCACAACGCCCCTGGCGGGAACTCACCACACCCCTGGCGGGAACTCACCACACCCCTGGCGCGAGCTCACCACACCCCTGGTATAAAAGCATCCTGTTTCAGTTCAAAACCTCTGTAGCGAGTCAGGAGTTGTAATTGCGAGTATAGAAAATTATCAGGATAGCATATATTATCATCCAGTTAGCACAGCCATTTGTATAGTTATTTAGATTAATTTGTGTAGCCTAGTTAGTTAATTAGCATAGTTGTTAGTGTAGCATTGTTAGAAGTTCTCTTCACTTGCTTTCAACATCCTAATTAAGAAAATACAGATATATAATGCAGTTGTAAGTACATGTTTAGCTTTTCTTCTGATATTTTTGCCGCCCGTCATGTCTACAGATAATTTTCATACCTCAGACGCTTTCAGACAAACCCTGACACGCAAATGGTTGCCGTGGTAACAAACAACAAATCCGTAACGTGCTAGACTGGCGTATGGCTGGCGTATGTAGTCTAACTTTTATTTAATGCATGAGGAATATTTAATATGAGGAAATCTGTTGTAATAGGCTATTAGGTTTGAACTTATTGGTCCTGCGCTTTTTGTGGCATTCAGTATAAGTATATGGCTGTTCAGTGTTCATAGATTAGTTAGTGATCTCATTCTCTCTTGCGCTGCTGCTTCGCTAGCATGGATGAATGAATGAATGAATGAAAGCATCGTCAACATCGGGAGTTAAAGCAGTTTGAGCCTACAAACTCTGTGTCTACAGACATTTCACCCTCCTCCAGTCCACTTCAGGTGAAGGTGGTGGAGAAAAGTCCTCTAGTTTAGATGACTGCTCTGTTGCAAAACTACTGTCCTCACTCCAGTCACTATCCATCTTTGCGAGTCTGACAACTGTCAAACAAGTTGTCACTACGGGTCTCAGGTGCACGCCCCCCGCTCAGCGCCGCCCTCGTCTCGTCCCCTCTGTCTCCGCTGGGCTCTGCCCACTTTTGCAGCATTTTTCAAATATTGCCAGAGGGCGGAGTTAGGCTGTGAACAGGGGTTTAGTTACCCTTTAACTATAAAACAAAACACTTGACTGGACATGAACAGACCTCACCGACAGTAGATTTACATAGACAATATGAGCTCTGATGACGACAGCTGATCCACGATTAGCCGATTCACCGCATGACAGCGATCACGTGTTTCGGGTTTATTCTAAAACCTTATGTTACGCTAATGCTCACTAATCATTTATTTATAACAGTAAAACCTCTTTTCATGTAGTCGCGATGCTATATTGTCATGTTTATCAAACTAAAACTGATAAAAACCGTTGACAACACTTCATTGATAGTGTAGGTTTATATGTTGAACTTTAATCTTGTCCAAATAGACGCTTTATTAAGCAGTACATAAAGTATTGGATGAAAATATCATCTGAAGCATCTGTGTATTTGAGAAATATTGCATTTATTTAACTTCAGCTGTGATAAAGTTTGCAAACGCAGCGCAAGCGTCACCACGGGAAGCAGAAAGTGTCCGACTTCACGTCTCCGTCTGCAGATCCTCCCCGCCGGCACTCGGCTACTCTCGCCGATCGCATCCATCCAGCCGCAGCCGATGTCCAACACACCTAACATGACACAGGAACACAAGGCAGGAACACATGAGGGCATAGAGTCACATGACACGGGAACACATGGCAAAACATGACAGTGAACATCAAAACCATAAAACATGAAACATGAAACCAACACCGAATCACCCTGTGACAGTAATATTGGGCATGACACTTCAAAATATCTCACTTTTAACATTTGCTATGTCTTCTATTGTAAATAAAATAAAAGTTTAGGAGATTTGTACATTATTGCATTCCTTTTTTATTCACAATTTGTACAGTGTCCCAACTTTTTTGGAATCGGGCTTGTAAAATTTGTCTTAGTTCAATATAACTATATTATTAACCAATTGAATCTTGTTGTAATGAATATAAACAAACACAACATATGCATTCTGTGGATTTCATAGTCTGTGAACCTCAAAGGACTCGTACACTTTCATCTTTAATGTCGTATACAAAACTGTCAATGTGTTGATATAGTACTTATTAGAGTCTCTAGGCGAATGTGTGCAGAAAGCACAGCTCACGTATGAACAACTGCGATTACTAATGAGATCACGTGGCAATAGTCCACCCTTTGGGAAAGTTTATACATGCTGTTGTTATAGCGGAGAGGAATATTACTCTTCTCTGGTTACCTGAACACAGCAGATTCCCCTCCGGCCATCTGAGAAGGCCTTGCTGTAAATAGATGTTGTTTGCGCTATTATTTGTTTTGAGGACATGGCAGAGGAATCTATAAAGGAAATATTCACTGCCCACTGGAGGTCTATAGTATTGATTGAGGATGTAAAGTACAGTGCCTCAGCTACACAGGCGGATCATTAAGAAGTGCAGGAACGTCAAATCATGAATTTAATTTGGGCATCGATCCTTTAACTAATCGATAGCATTCATAAGCCTGATTGGAATAGGACATGTTTGGTATAGTTAAATAGTCTTAGCATATAAAAATCACATCATTGAAATTGGAGCCACGGTTCATTTGTTCAGTAACACTTTATTTTAAGGTTCAGTTATTAACTATTAACTAGTTGCTTATTATCATGCTTATTATCATGCATATCACTAGGATATTGTCTGTTTATTAGCACTTATAAAGCTCATATTAAACCCAATACAGAAGTTCAGCCAGTGCGCTGTACAGCAAATAAATCTGGATGCCTTAAAGTTTGGAGTTTATTGAAATTAAAATTTGGAGTTAATACAATAACACAAATTTGAGACTCTCAAAAATGTTTATTGTATTAACTCCAAATTTTAATTTCAATAAACTCAAAATTGTAAGGCAACCAGATTTATTTTTTAGTATTTATTAGTATTTTTTAGTGTTGTATTTTTTTTATAATTACAAGATTTTGTAAGCATATTGGGTAATTGTGTGTTTTATTTGTGATGACGCAGTGAAACATGCCAAAATGATTTATACATTTTTTTATGTGGTTCAGATACAATAATATTTTGAGTTTCTATTTATTAAATCAATTGCCTTAATTTTATCAACTCAAATGTTTTAATTTCAATTAACATCAACATTTTAAGCCAACCAGGTTACTTACTATTTTAAGTTAAACCAGCAAAACATGTTTTACAGTGTACAGTGGACACTCGTGCAATGCAAGCAATGGCACATCTGAGTGAACAGATGGAGGGAAGTTAACGGCAGTGGCTCAGTGCCGAGGGCGGCAGTGGCTCAGTGGTTCATGTAGGTTGTCTACAAACCAGAAGGTTGGTGGTTCAATCCCCGGTTCCACCTGAACAAGTGTTGAGGTTTTCCATGAGCAAGACACCTAACCCCAGCTGCTCCCGACGAGCTGGATGGTGCCTTACATGGCTGACACCGCCGTCGGTGTATGAATGGGTGAATGTGAGGCAAAAATGTAAAGCGCTTTGGATGGCCATAGGGTCTGTTAAAAGCGCTATATAAATGCTAAATGCAGTCCATTTACCATTTAACTAGTGAAGGGCATAATATATTTGGACTGGAACGTTTTTCCACGCAGGCGTTTGGAGCTGCAGGCCATGGCCTTTCAGGAGCTGAGTCTGACACATGCATTACAAAACATTAGCAATATAGATGGATTCTCATATGTTTACTTCTTATTTCTTTAGACAATTATCAAAGCCATAGTCATTATATTGTGCGCTCTAAGCTAAATCTAATGGTCCAACACTCTCTATGACACATAACATTCATATGCAAAGATGAAACATGCTCTTCAGACAGCAGTCAGAAACCAAAACACAAAGCAGCAATATATGGTTCAAGTAGTCTCAGAGTGACCCGTTCTCCAACTCCAGCACTTATTTAATTTAGTACCAGACACGTTTAACAAAGAGACTGCAATCCAAACCACATCTATAGCGCATGACGATACATATCAGGTTTATAGATCAAATCAAACATTAGACAGGGAGTTCTGAAGGGTTCCCATTTAAAGGGGACATATTATACCCCTTTTCACAAGATGTAATAAAAATCTCTGCTGTCCCCAGAATGTGTGTGTGTGAGACGTTTCAGCTCAAGATCATTTATTATAGCTTGTTAAATTTGCCTAATTTTGGTGTGAGCAAAAAGTGCAGTTTTGTGTGTGTCCCTTTAAATGCAAATGAGCTTCTGGAGGGCGGAGCCTTTGCATGAGCTTCAGATACTCCACCAACAACTAAACAGGCCAATCTCACTCAGACAAAATGTCAGAATTAAGCAGTTGTGGATCAGCCGTACATGTTTGGCCTCCAGATTCCCCAGATCTCAATCCAATCGAGCATCTGTGGGATGAGCTGAACAAACAAGTCCGATCCATGGAGGCCCCACCTCGCAACTTACAGGACTTAAAGGATCTGCTGCTAACATATTGGTGCCAGATACCACAACACATCTTTAGGGGTCTAGTGGATAGGCCTGTCATGATAACAAATTTTGCTGGACGATAAATTGGCCAAGAAATTATTGCGATAAACGATAATATTGTCGTTCTGAGACCATTTTCATCTACAATAATGATAATGGCATAAAAATGCAGGTACACCTTTTCAAAGATCAATAAACTTTCATTTCTAAAGACTATTTAACAATAAAAATGGAAAACATTTTAAATAACCACAATAAATGAACAAAACAATCAAAAACAATAAAAGCATGGACTCTCAGTCTGTTTAAAAAAATGCATTTAGATAAGTACCAAAAACAATAAATATAATGGATGAAAACTGCAGCGGATGATTGTGTTTTAGGAGCATATCAGGGGCGGCACGGTTCACTAAACCCACGTCTCGGTTCGTATCACGGTTTTGGCTGTCACGATTTTCCGTTCTGTACGGTTCTTGTTGTTTTTTTTCTTTTAATCCAGAAATGTACTTCAGCATATGATGTATTAATTATCCACAATTTAGGATACAGTATGTAAAAAGAATTATATCATAGCCTAATCATGCACAAACTGAACTTGACCATCTCTGAGGAAAGGGATATTTTGATACAGCGAGAGAGAAGACATTGATGACGTTTTTCATTTATTTGGCAAAGAAAGGAGAATGTGTTTTGCTATCTCTACAGGAACTCACGTGCCTTTAGCACACAAAGACTGAACTGAAGAATTAACTTGCGTTTATCAAACGTCAGTGTAGCTTTAAGCCTCGTTTATACACCACGCGTCCGCTCGAGCGCGAGGGTGCGCGCGGCAAAAATGACGTTGACGTGGAGTGCGCGAGACCCCATTTTGCTTGGCGTTATGCACGTCAAACTTCGTAACTATGCGTGTGGCTCCGCAACCGAAGAGCCACGAGTTCCAGACGAATCTGCTGGCCGAGAATGACGTCTCATCACGCCGCACCCGGTCTGCGCGTCGAGTATAAACACCTCCCCAAACGGACGAGGCGCACCCAGTCAACAAGAGACACGAGGAAAACAAAAAAGCATGCAATGGAAATTATCGCGGCCGGAAAAAATATCGAGCTCATTTTTTTTATTGTGCGATTAATTGATTTATCGACTATCGTGACAGGCCTACTACTGGAGTCCATCAGAGACGGGTCCAACACAATACTAAGAAATATCGGTCATAATGTTATGGCTGATCAGTGTACGTGTTAAATAGGTTATCTTAGTATGTGCTGTTGATTTTATTTGTTCCAAGGCTTCAACTCTGGTAGTTGGAGCGACTTTTTGAGCAATCAGCTTAATTACTAAGTTCCTCTAACTCAATATAGCTTGTTGGTTTAACGTAAATTCACTCAAAACTGTCATTACTCAAAAAAATGTTTGCAAACTGTTGTTATTTCCTTTATTTATTTATTTTTTTTAAATTCTGTGCCACATTATTTTTTAGATTGTGTGTCTATATGGTTTGATGCAAGGACAGAAAGTGTTCATCTTCTACTCAAAAAAGGAGGCCTAGATTAAGGTCAGTCTCTACATGCAGTAAACGGTGACTTGAGGAAAACACTTTAAACTAATATATGGGTCTGAAAGTTCATTCGTGTGTACATTTTAGACAATCCATTGCTGATGAAATAGTTTATTTCTCCCTGTAGAGAAGCCACATAACAACACTAGAGAACAATCAGACCCTTGATTACAAAGGCCTGGCCCCCCACGGGGAGCTGAAAGTACCAGCAGATGCGCTCCCTCAGATCTCAGGGACACAACATTCAGTAATTAAATAAATAAATCTTTGATAATTACTTTTAGTAAAATTTGTCTAACAGTAGACAGTCAAATAAGTTACGGGAGATTTTAAGTGAGGCTCATCCCAACTGTGCTGACTGTACTTTTAAAGTGTTCATGGAGTAAGGGCTATCCACACTGTAAACCAGGAGTTCTCAAACCTGGCCTGGAGGCTCGTCTACATTAATCAGGAGAGATTTTCATTTCAAAATGCTCGCCATCCACACTAACGTTTTCCAAAAGTTTCCCATCCACACGTCAGTAAACGCCAAATTCTACTCATTGCGAATGCGTACAAGCTCATAAAAACTCACTGAGATAATACAGACATCTTTAAGTTATCACACAATTCTTCTGGCAGGATCGTTTTATTGAGCAAACCATTCACTGATGCGTCCAGGCCGCACTCGGTCAACCATTGTGTTTGGTCTATTCTGCCACGGGTCAGCAAATGTAAGTACATTTTCTGTCATCCTTCCCAGACTGTGATATGAAGTGTACAAAGAAACAGATTTTAGTAACTTAGTGAAACACAGAAGCTCATAACTGGGACAATAGTGGTATAAAGATAAACGCTGTCTCAGTGTGGACGGAAGGCCAAAACGGAGAGAGAAAGATGCGTTTTTAAATGAAAACATTAGTGTGTGGACCAAGCGGCTCGTCCCCTAGTTTCTGTTGAAGCCTACAGACTAGGGGTGTAACGATTCGTTTTAACAACGATTCAATTCGTATTGCGATTTGAGGTTGTCGATACGATTTAAGGATGATATTGGTTCATTTAGAACGATATGATCCGAAACGATTCCGTGATTTGAAATCAATTCAGTACATTTTTAGCCAAAAATTTAAATCAGTGTGACTGTTTTATTTCAACCGAATCAAATCGTTGTTTACACGAATCGTTACACCCCTACTACAGACCCGTTAAAAGTTTGAAAACATTGCATCATGTCGTGGTGGGCGGGGCTTAGCTGGAGGCAAAAAAGACGCTGCGCAATGTTGACAAGCGCGTTTTGGAGGGATTTTTTAAACATTGATGCAGAAGGTTTGGTGATGTCAAAATACGTACAGTCGCTGACACTGCTGGACCGGGACAGCTATTTTCACCCAAAAATGAAAATGATTTCATTAACTCCTCTCCCTCATGTGGTTGGACACCCGTCAGACCTTCGTTCATCTTCAGAATACAAATGAAGATATTTTAGTATTATTGTGCGCACAAAAATCAAAATAACGAGTTAATCCACTCGACACATGAGCGAGAATATGACGCCGCTCCGCTGTTCGAATCATAGCGAATACATGACCCTCCAGGTGAGTTCACGTCCGAGACCGACACGGAAGACAAAATCTTGGTGGATAAAGTCATTATTTTGATTTTTTTTGTGCACAAAAACTATTCTCGTCGCTTCATCAAATGATTGTCCAGCCGCTGTAGTGAGATGGGCTGTGTGTCGATGTGTTTAGGGCCTTTATGGGTCTTGTGAGTGGGAATGGACTGAATGCCAATGGAGGCCTATCTGAAGCCTTTCTCAGCTTTACACTAAAATATCTTCATTTGTGTTCTGAAGATGAACGAAGATCTGACGGGTGTCCAACCACATGAGGGAGAGGAATTAATGAAATAATTTACATTTTTGGGTGAACTAACCTTTTAAGAGCAGCATGAGGATGCCCTGTGTCGTTTTTTTGTGACGCTTTAAACATACAGTGATGCCACATGTCCCTGACAATTTTTGGGAGTGGAGAGAGGTGTATGACAGCGGTATACCATTTCGCCAATCCTATTCACATTAAACATTCAACCATTAGCTGGAGCCATACGTCAAAATGCAAGGATTATGAGAATAGAGGCTGAAGGGATGACGGTATTAAATAGCATTGTTCACGGACGATATACTGCTCTTCACAGAAAACCCATCTCCTTCCATCCCTCCACTCATGCCATGCCTAGATGAATATGGACTAGTCTCAGGATGTGAAGTCATTGAAAATAAATCTGAAGCAAGGATGATCTCTGGTACTTGGCCGATGTGGTCTCATTTCACTGATCTTGAGAAGAATTTAGATATTTAGGATTTATATCTAATCCCAAACAGCTATTAGATTTTATATAATATGATAAAACAAATAAGAAATGATATAGCGAGATGGTGGATTCTCCCTCTCTCATTGTTGGGAGGAACTGAGGCGATAAGAATGAACTTACTAAGATTTCTCTTTTTGTTTTAGTTTATTGTACCCATCTCAGTTTTCAATATGTTAGATTAAATCAATTACCTAATTTGTTTGGCAAAAAAAGGAACCTGGGACAAAATTTCAAACTCCCAAATAAAATTTAGAGGCCAGAATCAATCTTTAATCAATCTCCACAGTAGTTCATATTGATTTCCTTCCATCTGCAAGGGACAGTGGATTCAGAATAAGATAAAAAATAAAGGTCTTAGTATAATGAATCAAGTATTAAATGAAGCAGAACGTACTTCTCCTTTACAACAACAAGAACAATTTAGTAATATTTCTAAAGGTACCTACAGGTATTTTTTTTTAGATAAGACACTAAATCACAACTGGTGATAAATGAACCAACGTTTTATTAATATTGTAGAAAAAAACACTAAAATATATGCATCTCACTGATACAAAATGTTTAAAACAAATCCTACATACAAAACAGAAAGGATTTTAAAATTATTTTATAATGTTTCCTGGGGTGAACTTTTAATGTAAGTATGATTTTTCAGAAAAAAAAATCTTAATTTAGAAATAAAAGCCAATTTTCCTACCCTGATTTTACCCTCTGATCTGACACCTCTGAAAGTGTGTGTCTGTCAGACGTGTTCACAAGTCCATGCGGTCCAAGTTCAAGTCAAGTCTCAAGCCTTTAAGGTCCAAGACAAGTCTCAAGCCTTTAAGGTCCAAGACAAGTCTCAAGCCTTTAAGGTCCATGACAAGTCTCAAGCCTTTAAGGTCCAAGACAAGTCTCAAGCTTTTAAGGTCCAAGTCAAGTCTCAAGCCTTTAAGGTCCAAGACAAGTCTCAAGCCTTTAAGGTCCATGACAAGTCTCAAGCCTTTAAGGTCCAAGTCAAGTCTCAAGCCTTTAAGGTCCATGACAAGTCTCAAGCCTTTAAGGTCCATGACAAGTCTCAAGCCTTTAAGGTCCAAGACAAGTCTCAAGCTTTTAAGGTCCAAGTCAAGTCTCAAGCCTTTAAGGTCCAAGTCAAGTCTCAAGCCTTTAAGGTCCATGACAAGTCTCAAGCCTTTAAGGTCCATGACAAGTGTCAAGCCTTTAAGGTCCAAGTCAAGTCTCAAGCTTTTAAGGTCCATGACAAGTCTCAAGCCTTTAAGGTCCATGACAAGTCTCAAGCCTTTAAGGTCCAAGTCAAGTCTCAAGCTTTTAAGGTCCAAGTCAAGTCTCAAGCCTTTAAGGTCCAAGACAAGTCTCAAGCCTTTAAGGTCCATGACAAGTCTCAAGCCTTTAAGGTCCAAGTCAAGTCTCAAGCCTTTAAGGTCCAAGTCAAGTCTCAAGCCTTTAAGGTCCATGACAAGTATCAAGCCTTTAAGGTCCAAGTCAAGTCTCAAGCCTTTAAGGTCCAAGATAAGTCTCAAGCCTTTAAGGTCCATGACACGTCTCAAGCCTTTAAGGTCCAAGTCAAGTCTCAAGCCTTTAAGGTCCAAGACAAGTCTCAAGCCTTTAAGGTCCATGACAAGTCTCAAGCCTTTAAGGTCCAAGTCAAGTCTCAAGCCTTTAAGGTCCAAGTCAAGTCTCAAGCCTTTAAGGTCCATGACAAGTCTCAAGCCTTTAAGGTCCAAGTCAAGTCTCAAGCCTTTAAGGTCCATGTCAACCTCAAGCCTTTAAAGTCCAAGTCAAGTCTCAAGCCTTTAAGGTCCAAGACAAGTCTCAAGCCTTTAAGGTCCAAGACAAGTCTCAAGCCTTTAAGGTCCAAGTCTATCTCAAGCCTTTAAGGTCCAAGACAAGTCTCAAGCCTTTAAGGTCCAAGTCTATCTCAAGCCTTTAAGGTCCAAGACAAGTCTTAAGCCTTTAAGGTCCATGACAAGTCTCAAGCCTTTAAGGTCCATGTCAACCTCAAGCCTTTAAGGTCCAAGTCAAGTCTCAAGCCTTTAAGGTCCAAGTCTATCTCAAGCCTTTAAGGCCCAAGTCAAGTCTCAAGTCTTGTCATGTGGGGCAGTAAATGGATAACATAATTGGGAATACCGCACCAAAAGACTTGCATTTATTCCACAAGTCTCGGTCTTCAAGTCCATGTCCAGTCCAGGTCAAGTTTTAAGTCAAGTCTCAGGTCAGTTGTTCATGAGTCTAAGTCAAGTTGCAAGTTTTTTTGTGACTTAAGTGTGACTCGAGTCCAAGTCTCAGACTCAAGTTTCCATCTCTGGTAGTGACACACCAGACCATCAAAGAACTAGTGGTGGTAAAATCCGACTGTGTTGTTGCCTCTTCTGCACTTGAACACACCACAAAGACTGCAGCCAACTAGAACATATGTGACCCGTCACGGAAACCAGGGACACACGTCGGCAGCTCTACTATTGAGAAAAATGAGAAAGAAGCGGGTTTTTTTTCAGATTATGTGATGTTCCGTTTTTTGCAGAATCTGTTAGTTGAAATCACGAAGAAGCCTCTCCGTGTTTGAGACAGCATTAACGGTATATTTAAAAGCGTATATTTTGAGGTTGAAATCGCCTTGTTTTGTCTGTGTGTATTTCCATACTGGCCTTTGTTATTGCCCCGCCCTCCAAGGGACGCATGGCTAATTATTAATGCAGCGCTCTGGCCGGCTGTAGAGATGATCCAAGCGACGATGAAAGCGGCATAATAAGACTGGATAATACCCTAATCTACAACTGAGTGAAGATGAAGAAGAGGAAGAATGTATCAGACAGGCGTCAGACGAGTGTGACCGTAAGAACTCAGAGGCTATATCGATAGTAACATTTGACGGGGATAAAGACAGAGAAATGGCTCAACTCTTTAACTGTGGCTGTAGTGTAGGGGTAAGGTGCATGTCATCAAGTTTTGACGCAACTCGATCAGAGGTTCGAATCCGCCTTTTGCCACACTCTCTCTACTCCCTTTTCCCATCACATATCAGATCGGAAAGGCATTTATTTTCAAAAAGATTTGAGAAAATATTAGAAAAGGGGAAATAAAGCATCTAACATGTGTTTATTAAGTGTTGCTCGGTTAGAGAGTGTGGCAAAAGGCAGATTCGAACCTCTGATCGATTTGCGTCAAAACTTAATGCCATGTGCCTTACCCCTACACTACAGCCACGGTGACGGCCTTTACCCATTTCTCTGTCTTTATCCCCGTCAAACAGACGCTCAGTACATCCACTGAGAAGACCCCGGCAGACAGAAAGTGTGCCCGAACGACTTATTTCATTGGAGGCAACGAGATTTACAAGAATACTTTTCTGTTTCTTATGGAGTGTGTTTCCATAAACACCAATGTTTGTCGTTTTGTGTTCATTCTAAGAACACACACACACGTTATCTCATGTTTAGACCTTCCCATACCTACCTATTGTTCTTAACTGTCGTTTTAATTGTAATCGTTAACAGCGTATCACTTGCCAAAAAACCCATTACTATAATGAGCTTTTAGATGGTAATGTTAGCATCTTTATTATTAATAGTATGCGGTGTGATTTTTCCCGTTGCGTCTGTCGTTACTAGCAACCATGCAGCTTTACAGGGGGTGTGGCTTATCTAAATGAGATGTAAATGAGCCCTATTGTCACTCCCAGCAGGTGAGAACAGGTGAGAACTACAAAACTTTAGAGGCTGTTTTCTCTCGTTTACAAATTTAGATGGCCACAACTCCAAATATTATCAGATTTCCATGTGTTACACATCGTTGGAAAGCTTGGAGACACTTTCAGAATCTGTGAATAACTCAAAATGCCCCAGAACCGACTTGTGTCCCTACTTTCCGTGACTGGTCACATATGTGTGAGGGGAAATAACTGTCTACACCAGCAGGTGGAGGGGTCTATTCATCAGTCAAAATGGAAACTAGGACTGTGGATATAAAAAGTAGCTCTTGCTTTTGAATATGAATCATGTTGATCAGTTGGTCTTCCCTTTCTTCATTCTTCAAATGAACAAATATTTGTGTAGGAATGCGCAGGTAAGATGAAGTGTCTCCTGTGTTTAAATTAGTTGTGTACTGCTGAATTGCCAATCACATTGATCTGCCTCATCCATTGCCTGATGCCAATTCAACATGCTTAAACAGCAGACGGGGTGAGACTAGTGTCAAAGGTGTAACACACCTCAAAAGCTGAGCTGACAGATGCTCAACAACAGCCAGACTTCGGCCAATCTTTATCTGATGCTATTGGTCATTTGTTTGTGTTGGTCTACTAAGATCCAATCAAAATGCAGCAAACCTTTCTTCACTATTCCATGCCAATCTGGGCCCTAAAATTCCAAAGAATGCGATGTTCAGTATACAGCAGCTAGAAAGAGTGAGCCAGATTTCTGCTTATAAAATATAGAGCTCAGAAGCATAATGGGATACCATTGGACCATAGGGCATTGGTGGTGGTTTGAGGAGATTCCCCCTTCTATGTAAAGCGCTTTGAGTGCCTAGAAAAGCGCTATATAAATGTAATGAATTATTATTATTATTATTATTATTATTATTATACCAACATACCCTGTACTGTCGGCCCAGATCAGGCCCACATCTGGTACTTGTGGTATCCGTGTGCACCAGATATGGGCTGACGATATGTTGCTCTCCGGGAATGCATTGCATCTTGCAGATACTGGAAAAAGGGAATGCATGAGAGAGTTTAACACCACACCAGTTGCAGTCAATGATTCGATGACCATGTGACCTGACCAAATGTACGTCATAACCCGGTTAACTCGGCTAAAGGCTTGGTCTGTTGCACATTAGTTTGAGGTTTAGGAAACACAAGGATAAGCTTTATTGCTTTTAGATTTGGTCCATAAGCACAAAGCATATCCGTCTGCCAAGAGCGTCATGGTTCACAGGGTTTTGAACTGGCACTAAAATCACCTTTTCTTGAGCTATTGTTGTTTGTGCCCTTTATCCACCAGTTAATAAACTTGAACATTGGTTTACAGCAGAGATGATCTCCCTTGGAGAGGTACGAAAATTGCTTCCTGACAATACATATGGCAAACATCCTCCTAGAACTCTTAAGATCATTAGTGCGAGGTGATGCATCACACAGGAAGTCTGGCACGCGCAGATTAACCTCACTGTTTTTCAAAGAACTGTCTCAAAGCGCTCTCTCCCACCATTGATTTGTCTTTCCCTGAGTGCTTCTGTGCCGGTGTGAGTAAGAGTGTGTTTGTTTGTGAGAGAGAAAGAGAAGGAGAAACACAGAGGGAAGACAAAGCCTTGCATTTACAAGAGCTGCTGACGATGAGCATAGATAAAGCTATTTTAATGATGTTTAAATGCGCAAACATTACTCACAGGTATAATGGGAATTGTATTTAATAAGCAGAAACAATTATGTTATTTTATTCAACTTTTCACTTAGATTACTTGATAATACCAGGCATAACATTATGAGCAACTTCCTAATATTATGCTGGTCCCCCTTTTGCTGACCCATCTCTGATGGACTCCACTAGACCCCTGAAGGTGTGCTGTGGTATCTGACACCAATATGTCAGCAGCAGATCCTTTAAGTCCTGTAAGTTGCGAGATGGATCGGACTTGTTTGTTCAGCTCATCCCACAGATGCTCGATTGGATTGAGATCTGGGGAATCTGGAGGCCGAGTCGACGCCTCAAACTGGTTGTTGTGCTCCTCAAACCATTTGTGCTTTGTGTCAGGAGCATTATCCTGCTGGAAGAGCCACAGCCACCAGAATACCGTTTCCATCAAAGGCTGAACATGGTCTCGGCAATGCTTAGGTAGGTGGAGCGTGTCAAAGTAACATCCACATGGATGGAGGACCCAAGGTTTCCCAGCAGAACATTGGCCAAAGCATCACACTGCCTCCGCCGGCTCGCCTTCTTCCCATAGTGCATCCTGGGGCCGTGTGTTCCCCAGGTAAGCCACGGACACGGAAACAACAAACTGAGCTGCTCTGTGTATTCTGACAGCTTTCTATCAGAACCAGCATTAACTTCTGGAGCAGTTTGAGCTCCAGTAGCTCGTCTGTTTGATCGGACCCCACGGGCCAGCCTTCGCTCCCCACGGTCATCAATGAGCCTTGGCCGCCCATGACCCTGTGGCCGGTTCTCCACTGGTCCTTCCTTGGAGCACTTTTGATAGATACTGACCACTGCAGACCGGGAACAGCCCACAAGAGCTGCAGTTTTGGAGATGCTCTGACCCAGTCGTCTAGCCGTCACAATCTGGCCAAACTCGCTCAAATCCTTACGCTTGCCCATTTCTCCTGCTTCACACACATCAACTCTGAGGACAAAATGTTCACTTGCTGCCTAATATTGTTACATGAATGGTCTGTTTTGGTTATGTTGTTCTCCCTGTGCTTCCTGTTTTCATTTATCCTTTGTTCTGTTTCCCGCCACTTTTCCATTGTCATAGTTACCGTCATCAGTGTAGTCCGTTTCAGCCATGTTTAGTTAATTGTCATCTGTGTCACCTGTTCCCCTCGGTTAGTCTGGTCATCAGTGTGTGTATTTAAGTTCCTCTTGTTCACTCTGTCTCTGACCGGTCTCACGTTAAGTTAATGGTGTTTGATGTTCTGTTTGGATTAAAGCCTGTTTCGTTTGGAAGTCCTGGATCTCCTCATCTCCGCTGCATCCTACAGCCGTAACAAATATATCCCACCCACTAACAGGAGCCGTGATGAAGAGATCAGTGTTATTCACTTCACCTGTCAGTGCTCATAATGTTATGCCTGATCGGTGTATGTTCGGGTTGTTGGTCTGCTACTAATATGCAATTCTTTATAAATTATTATAAAATGGATAATAATGGAGAATGGCACTTAAGTAACTTGAATTACACAAGCTGACAAAAAATCATTAAGGGATTAAACTTACAATGATGCTGAGGTAGCCCTTGTGTTAGTTTGTCATGTAAGGCTTGAGGTGAAAAATAGTTGTACATGCTTATAATTTTGCCAGCATACAATTTTAATTAGAACATTGTATCACAGATTTATGAAACTGAGCAACCGTGAGTTTCAGAAGAGAATCAGCGGGATAGAGAGATCTGTTAAACCTTTTTAACGCACCATTTAAACTTTGGAAATGCCTTGTTTGTTTCACATCAAGAGTTGGACCCGCTTCGATTACACTTTAATGATGTACCCTACTTTTGCAGCGTATTTCCCTCAAATGAATAATGTCTGAAAATGTTTTTTTCCCACTCCTCTTGGCACTTGGTATTTCCTAATACTTTTAGCATTAATTAGTCTTGTGATTATCTTTGTAAACACTAGGTTATATATTTAAATGGTTGCAAACCCAAGAGGACTGGGTTTTCCAGATTGCAAATCAGGCTCTTAAGATCATTTTAACTAAAGCTGAATGTTATTTTGTGATTGCTATTCCCAAACCAGCACACAGATCGCTTGTTATTGAGTACAAAACTGCATTGTTACTGGAGCCGGCAGGGCCAAAGGTGCTAAAACAAGGCAGAAATATTTGCCAATATGTACATTAGTTTGTCTCCCAAAAAATAATCCGAACATAACATGTTAAGTAAGGGCTAATGTCCACCCAGCCGGTTGTTATCGCAGAATAAACCCCTCCAGAGTGATCAGGACCCCGAGGCGAAGCGGAGCGTCACTCTGAAGGGGTTTATTCTGCGATAACAACCGGCTGGGTGGACATTATCCCGCTTATTACACGGCTACTAGTCTCAAATAAATTAGACACAAAATATTGTCTTGAGATTAAATATTTTATTAGCTCTTACGCAAAGCTTCCACGAAGAAAAACAGTTCCAACCTGCTTTAAGCCTTTATCTATTGCTGCTAAATGTTGAGAATGAATGCTGAAAGGGTTAGTTCAGCCAAAAATGAAACCAAGCCTATGATTTACTCACCCTCAGGTCATTATAGGTGTTTATGACATTCTTCTGTCAGACAAATACAATCAGAGTTATATTTAAAAAGCCCAGGCTAACGTTAATCCCAGCAGTAGTTGGAGCTGTTTCTGAAGTCCATTAAATGCAGCTGTCCGTCAAATAACGTGCTCCACACGACTCCGATGGGTTAATAGAGCCGTCTGATTCCAATCGATGCGTTTGTGTCAGAAAAATATCCATATTAAAACTTTATAAAGGAAACCTGCCTTAAAGTCTTCCATTGTAACCCACGGCTGTTTAAGCCACAAGATGGCGCCAGCGTTAAGCACAGAAGTAGAACCGGTCAAGATATCTCGCAGTACCCGGATGAGCGGTGTGTGTTATCTGGGAATAACATACCGCTGGAATGCGCGATTGACCAATCAGAGTCAAGTATTTCACAGAGCTGTGTAAAAAGTAATTGATAATGTGACCATGGATCACAAAACCAGTAATAACCAATAGCCAGCAATACACTGTACGGGTCAAAATTATCCATTTTTATTTTATGCCAAGAATCATTAGGATATTAAGATCATGTCCCGTGTTTATTTGGACCACTTTAAAGGAGATTTTCTCAATATTCAGATTTTATTTTGTACCCTCGGTTTCCAGATTTACAAATAGTTGTATCTCATCCAAATATTGTCCTGTCCTAACAAATGGAAATCTTATTTATTCATTAATAAATTGGCTGGTTTTGCAGTCCAGGGTTACATATATAGCCCTACATGTATTAGCAACCTGTAACTGGGAACACATATACTATAGTTTAGTTTTCAATTCTCACTATTAATTAGTTTCTTATTATCATTCCTATTACTAGGATACTGTCTGTCTATTATAAATAAAATAAATATATTAATGCATGGCCATATTCTACACCCCTACCCAATACCTAAACTTAACTTAACAATTACCATAATAACTATTAATAAGAAGTAATTGGAAGTTTATTGAGGCAAAAGTCATACTTAATAGTGAGAATTGGTGAGAGACCAAAAATAGAAAAATATTCCAGTTTACAGTTTAGTGTGTCAAGTTTCATAACATTTCAAATAAATGAATGTGCATTAGTTTTTTTGTTATTGTTAATTAAAGTATGATCGGTGTGTATTTTCCCTAGCTTCTTGTATAACGGTACAGCACGGTATATCACTACACCTGATGTTTTCTCATCAGATCAGCTCACTGCACATCCCAAAGGTACCCGGAAGAAGAGAATCAATAAAACATTCAAACTCAAAAGATATTTCAGTCTAAACAAGATTCTGCCTCTACATGAACATCTTCTTCTGATACAGCTGTAATGTGTTTTTTAGCAGAGAAACTGGGAGGCGGCCAGCGGAGATAAGCATCAGCTTCATTGATCCAGGAGCTGCTCCTCGCACAGGATTTACAACGGTCATTACACAGAGGATTATAACAGGGCGACCCGTGGTCATACATCAGAGACAACAAACACACACTGTATGCACCGAGACTTCTGAGATTTGGACATTATTGACCAATTTATTTCATAATCCATCCCATTTATTTTTTCAATGCGGAAGTAAGCTAAATCTGTGAGACCGCTATTGGTATATAACTAGAATAACAAAGAGCAGTAAACGGTAAAACTTTGGCAACGAAAGAGTGTGATAAGATAACAAAGAACAGTTTTGACCCTAAAGCAGCGTAACAGACTGTTCAAATCACGGCGTAAGATACAAGCTCCCACTACTACATTAAAGATAAGGTGGATAGACAAACATAATGAAATATAATAAATGAGCATTGAGAGAAAGACATCATCCTTCCATCCATCCATCAGATAAACAGATAGTCCACCCATCTATCTGTCTCTCTGTCTGTCTGTCTGTCCATCCCTTCATCTGTCTGTCTATCCATCTCTCCATCTATCCGTCTCTCTGTCTGTCTGTCTGTCTGTCTGTCCATCCATCTATCTGTCTCTCCGTCTGTCTGTCTGTCTGTCTATCCATCTCTCCATCTATCCATCTGTCTATCCATCTCTCCATCTATCCGTCTCTCTGTCTGTCTATCCATCTATCCGTCTCTTCGTCTGTCTGTCTGTCCATCCATCTATCTGTCTCTCCGTCTGTCTGTCTGTCTGTCTGTCTGTCTGTCTGTCTGTCTGTCTGTCCATCCATCTATCTGTCTCTCCGTCTGTCTGTCTGTCTGTCTGTCTATCAATCTCTCCATCTATCCATCTGTCTATCCATCTCTCCATCTATCCGTCTCTCTGTCTGTCTATCCATCTATCCGTCTCTTCGTCTGTCTGTCTGTCCATCCATCTATCTGTCTCTCCGTCTGTCTGTCTGTCTGTCCATCCATCTATCTGTCTCTCCGTCTGTCTGTCTGTCTGTCTATCCATCTCTCCATCTATCCATCTGTCTATCCATCTCTCCATCTATCCGTCTCTCTGTCTGTCTATCCGTCTGTCTGCCTGTCTGGCTGTCTGTCTATCCGTCTCTCTGTCTGTCTCTCTGTCTATCTGTCCGTCTTTCTATCCATCTATCTGTCTCTCTGTCTGTCTATCCATCTCTCCATCTATCCGTCTCTTCGTCAGTCTGTCTGTCTATCGATCTATCTGTCTGTCTCTCTGTCTGTCTGGCTGTCTGTCTATCCGTCTCTCTGTCTGTCTGTCTGTCTATCTGTCCATCTTTCTATCCATCTATCTGTCTCTCTGTCTGTCTATCCATCTCTCCATCTATCCGTCTCTTCGTCAGTCTGTCTGTCTGTCTATCGATCTATCTGTCTGTCTATCCGTCTCTCTGTCTGTCTGTCCATCTTTCTATCCATCTATCTGTCTGTCTGTCAGTCTGTCTGTCTGTCCATCTTTCTATCCATCTATCTGTCTGTCTGTCTGTCTGTCTTTCTATCCATCTATTTGTCTCTCTGTCTGTCTGTCTGTCTGTCTGTCTGTCTGTCTCTCTGTCTGGCTGTCTGTTCATCCGTTCATCTCTCTGTCTATCCATCCCTCTATCCGTCTCTCCATCAGTCAAATCTGTCTACCACTGCAAACACTGCTCTAGACTTTCTCAGCATGAGGATAATGAAAGACTGTCCTGACGTGCAATATATGGACAGACTCGAGGAACGACGGCGGCGAGGAAAAGTGATTGTTGTTTGGTCGACACAATTGGGGTCACAGGTGTCAAGAGACACATTTAGACACTGGGAATATGATTCTTGATCATTTCTTTGGAGTGATTACTTCTCATCATCCCATCCCAACAGTGTCATTACACAGGGCTAATATATGGACTGAACGAGTGTGTAAATTACATTTCAAGCAGAAAATTGTCATACTGGTGTGTATAGCATTTCAAAGAATGGGACACGGAGAAAGAAGAGGACAACAAGTGAAAGGAAAGCATGAAGCTGTCGCGACAGAGGTGGGCGATGGTGGCAACGGATGCTGATTCTGTTGTTCTTTTTGCCCCACATGCTGTGAGCTGTCGCTTTAAATCAGTCTGACACAACTGAATAATGTTAGAATCTCACAGCGCGTCAAGGCATTTTGAGTCAAAGTGTTGGAAAAAAACGAAGATGCTCCAGTGAAGTCTTGATGCCAACTGACAGCTTGTCTGGTCATTGTAATTCATAGGGAGGCATTACCTTTGGCTGCTTCCATCAATCACATTTAATCAGATTCACAACACTTTGCATGATACAACAATGCCATTGATGGGTTTATGTTTGTTGTTGTTTGTTTGCTGAGGAAGTAGGCCATTCACTTGGGAATAATCGACTGCAAGGCAAACATTTCTGGATCATCAAGAATTATCATAAAATATGCAACCATGCAGCATCAATTACATTATATGTCAAGAGGTTTACTTGAACATGAATGTAAGTTTCTAATTCTGTCATACTTAGGCTGCGTTCACACTGTAGTTCGGTTAGTTTGGTTCGTTAGGTCCGGACCAAAAAACTAATCAAAACATATAGTCCTGGTCCGCTTAGCGTTCACACTGGCATTTTTAACAGCGAACCTAAAGTTTCCGAACCAAAGGCTCAGGGAGACGCTCACGCCCTGATTGGTCGGCTTATATGACGTCGGAGCTGCTTACTGAACACTCAGAACAACGCTGAGTGCTGGATTACACGCGGTCATTATATGCGTATATATGGCATTATTATTACCCGCTGAGAACTCATGAAGAGCTCATGAAGAGCTCATAAAGTGTTCAAAACAGCTCCAGGATTTCCTCCGTTGTGCAGAAAAGAGACGGCTGTCCTGTCGTCTGGACCGACTGATGGGCAGCACGGCTTTGATGAGAAGAGCCAGATGTGCTTTTTGTGTGTTTTTTCTAGCATTTTTGAAACATGTCGGACCAAATATTGATGAGGCTCTTCCTCGTTGCTCTACGTTGGCCTCTAACGTTAACGTTACTCATTCTGGATACACCGATCTTTCCGCGTCGTCAAATCAGTTGCATTATGCGTCGCTTCTTGTGACATCACGTCCTGTTTTTGGTCCGTTTACATGTCATGTAAGTTGCAATGTTTCTAATTCTGTCATACTTAGGCTGCGTTCACACTGTAGTTCAGTTAGTTTGGTTAGTTCGGTTCGTTTGGTCCGGACCAAAAAACAATATCAAAGCATATAGTCCTTTCCTGGAGCTCAACCAGTAGAGTGGCGCTTGCAATGCCAAGGTCATGGGTTCGATTCCCAGGGAAAGCAAGAAAAGAAAAGAATTGACAAAAAAATGTGTACCTTAAAAAAAAATAAAAATTCCAATGTAAGTCGCTTTGGATAAAAGCGTCTGCCAAATGCATAAATGTAAATGTAAATATAGTTCTGGTCCGCTCAGCGTTCACACTGGCATTTTTAACAGCGAACCTAAAGTTTCTGAACCAAAGGCTCAGGGAGACGCTCACGCCCTGATTGGTCGGCTTATATGACGTCGGAGCTGCTTACCGAACACTCAGAACAACGCTGAGTGCTGGATTACACGCGGTCATTATATGCGTGTACATATGGCATTATTTTACCCGCTGAGAACTCATGAAGAGCTCATGAAGATGCTCAAAACATTCAAAACAGCTCCAGGATTTCCTCCGTTGTGCAGAAAAGAGACGGCCGTTCTGTCGTCTGGACCGACTAATGGGCAGCACAGGTCCTCTGATGAGAAGAGCCAGGTTTACTTTTTGTGTGTTTTTTCTAGCATTTTTGAAACATGTCGGACCAGATATTGATGAGGCTCTTCCTCGTTGCTCTACGTTGGCCTCTAACGTTAACGTTACTCATTCTGGATACACAGATCTTTCTGCTTCGTCAAATCAGCTCAGACTTGTAGCGTCGCATCTTGTGACATCACGTCCGGTTTTTGGTTCGTTTACATGTCTTTGGTCCGTGTTGCGTTCGTATATCAATCGAACCGCACCAGACTCATCTTATTAGCGCTCTCGGTCTGCTTGTTTGGTGCGCTCCAGGGTTCGGATGGCAGCGTTCACATGTGTTCAAATGAACCGCACTAACCGAGCAATCGCACCAGGGGTCGTTTTAATCCAACCAAACATGACAAGTGTGAACGCACCCTAAAATATATATCGTTTAGTTCTAGGCTAGCGATTCATTGCATCCGAAACAAAAGTTTGTGTTTACATAATTGTGTGTGTGTGTGTGTGTGTGTGTGTGTGTGTGTGTGTGTGTGTGTGTGTGTGTGTGTGTGTGTGTGTCTGTGTGTGTGTGTGTGTGTGTGTGTGTGTCTGTGTGTGTGTGTGTGTGTGTGTGTGTGTGTGTGTGTGTGTGTGTGTGTGTGTGTGTGTCTGTGTGTGTGTGTGTGTGTGTGTGTGTGTGTGTGTGTGTGTGTGTGTGTGTGTGTGTGTCTGTGTGTGTGTGTGTGTGTGTGTGTGTGTGTGTGTGTGTGTGTGTGTATGTGTGTGTGTGTTTCTTAAATATATGAATGCATGTAAGTGTATTTATATACTATGCACAATAATTATAAACAGTACACACACGTATATTATGTAAACACAAACTTTTATTTCGGATGCGATTAATAGCGATGAATCAATATAAATATATACAGGCCCAGGTCAGAACATTGTAACCCAGTTTGGATGTGTTCCCTTTATTGTTGAAAATGAAATGCTGCTGTTCTCAGTGGTTCTTGAATGGCCATTATTGTAAAATAAATTTGGTTACATTTATGAAAACCTGTTATTTTTAAGTTTTTATTTTTCACATTACACATTAAATTGACAAAAAGGGAAGGAATACTGAAATTTACAGGTAAACAGGTTTACACTATCACAGCAGTGAAATGTCAACTGAAGTAGAATTTATAGCAGGATCTGCAAGTTCACTGTTGCTCTTGTAATTTTACAGTGACAGATGTAAAAACAATTTCACAGCCTTTATATATATATACAGCAGTGCACTGTATTTTTACTGCATAATTGTAGGTAACGATTTACACTACTCTTGTAAATTTAGTCTTAGATACTGTAATTTTACAGTAACAGTTGTAAACATTTTACAGTATATATTCAGTAGTGTCCTGTATTTTTATATTTTTCATAATGCATTATATCTTTTCATAAGTCAAAATGCATTATAATATTTGCAGTTATAATTACTCTTGATATGCATTTATAAGGTGCACTACACAATGCATAATTAATAACTGATTTATAGTCTTTTTGCAAAGTGTTACCAAAAAGGTTTCTTTATTTACATCCATTATGCACCTCTCCAGTGATTGGACACAGACAGTGTCAGGGTAAAGCCACTGAAATGAGACAGAAATTGCTCTGTAAACAACCTGGAAAAAACGACACATTAGTCAGCATTGTAATGAGGAGAGAACATTGCATTACATATCCCCATAGAACTGTGTAATGTGCTTGAGTGATTTTTGCCATCTGTTGACAACATTTCGTAGGCAGGTAATTTATCACTGCAAACAGCAGGACCGCAAAATTAACACATTTATTTATGATCCTGTGTGAATTTGAACTGTGTAAATATCATTGGTCATATCCAAACAGTGCTTCTGCCAAATGACACAAGTGTTGCAGAGAGACACACAAATATAAGAGGCGTTGGGGACGAATAAACCCTGGATGAGTCTCGAAGCGTGTGTATTGATTGAGGAACAGGCTCTTTTTTACACCTACTTCAGTTTGGGTGGGTGGTCAGGAAATATCATTACTGACCTCCGTGCAATGAGGTCAAGAACGGGATATTCCTGCGATAATACAACTTGGCATCTGCGACGTGCTGTCAATTACAACAGTAAAATCACGTCCATCCAGAGGAAAGAATAAACTCGGACATGATATGAGAAAAACTGGACAGAAGTTAGTGCACAGTAAAGACACGTGGTACACTTTATTTTAAGGTTCAGTTATTAAATATTAACTAGTAGCTTATGATCATGCATATTACTAGGATATTGTCTGTTTATTAGCACTTATAAAGCTCATATTAATGCCTTATTCTGCATGAGCTTATTCTACATCCCTTAATCCGACCCAATACCTAAACTTAAACGCTACAAAAACTACCTTACTAACTATTAATAAGCAGTAAATTAGGAGTTTATTGAGGGAAAAGTCGGAGTTAATAGTGAATATGTGCTCCCCAAACTAAAGTGTTACCAGACACGTTAAGAAAGCTCTCGTGCCATCATGACTGAGATGGACTGAAATCATTTTCTTTTTTTCTTGTTTTTCTTTTTTATTAACACCCACACCGCTACTTTACAAAGTGAGAGACAAGGCACATACATATACACACAGTTTGAGGGAGAAAAGAAATAGAATAAATAAATAAATAAATAAATAAATAAATAAATAAATAAATAAATAAATAAATACAAAAAAAGGAAAAAAAAGGATTAAAAAATAAATAATAATATTGTATATAAGTTTGGCCAGTAGGTTAATCTAGTGTGATTTGTTATAAGTGACTCAATTTATTATTACTATTTATTTATTTATTATGAATACGGAGTCACTGACTGAGAAATCAATTTTAAAACTATTTAAAACAAACAATAATAATATTTGTAGTAAAAATAGTTATAATAATAGTGGCAGCGGTAATAACAACAATACTACTACTAATAAAAAAAACCAACATTATTATTATTAAAATAATAATAATAATAATAATGATACCTCAGTTTTTTATATGTTTTTGTATCCATATTACTCTCTGGATCTCTCAGGAAATCATTTTCTATGGTAATCAACAGCGTGCCACAGAATTATAGTTAACATTAGTTTATAGGAATCTGCACACATAGAAAGCTCAGGAGACTTTCTACAATCGCCCATCGTTTGTTTGTTTATTAAATATCTCAGCTAGTAATATTTGCATGTTTAGTATTTCAGAATACTTCAGAGGATACACTTGTTTTCTTTTCTACAATGTGTTAGTATGCTTGGTCGAAATATCTTATCGCTGATATTGCTTTGTTGTAAGTACATGGAGGATCATTGATGCTAAAAATGAAGTAAACAACGCTTTAATATAATGTTGGTATAATAAAAGTGGATTGTATCAAAGTTATGGACATCTATAGGGGTCAAATTATTAGAACATGAGCCTCACAGCTTCTGAACAGCTTGGCTTACAAAACTACCAGTTATCTGAAAAAACAAACAGTTAAAATAACCCTATTTAAATTCCACTTAAAGAGGCCATATTATTCTTCACAAAATCTTGGTTTTCCTGCTTGAATGTTGATTATTCCTCATATTCTCCTCTGTATGGCTCCTCTCTTCCCGGTCCGTCAGTAAGGCGCGTGTCCACCAAAGGTCAAGCGCTGTGGGAGCGTCTTTTTGTTTTTTTATTTTAGTTGAGACACTTTGCTTATGATATTGAAAATCCTTTTCAAGTGTTACTAGTATCTCATTTCACAGATAACTTGCCCTGCGTCTCAATTGGCACACTATCCATCATAAATAGTATTCGAAAATAGAATTAGTATGTCCCAAATCGTAGTATGTTGAAAAGAGTATGCCAAAGATACACGGATGGTTTACTATTTCCAGTCAGAATTTGAAGTGCAGATCGACACACTCTAATATTACCCACAACCCATTGTGAGTTGGACGAGGGTTCGATTAGAACTACAAACGCGGATAAAAGTGTTAAAAAACTACAAACATGACGGATGTGCGAGTCCGACGGTTAAGAAGAGAGGTTTAGATAAAGAGGTTTGAGTGACCAACTATCAGTATTTAGCCTGACTCAAAGATATCTATTCAGTGTTATCCACATTATATTTCACCTGCAGCAGCATTGTTAACTTTTGTAATGACACGTTTGGCCATTATAAAGGTTTGCGGCCATCCGTCGGTGAGTAAAACTGCTTCAAATGCCTGTGTGTTGTTAGATATCTGCGCGGAAACACACCAAGTGAACAACATGATCAGGTATAGTTCATTTATCAAAGGAGCATGCAATGTTTTGTGTGTGTTTCAATACATTTGTTTAGCGGACAACTATAGGTGTCTTTGTTTATTGTAAAACCACTCCAAATATAATCTATTTTCCTCACAGTAAAGGATGTCACAGCTTTCAGACGCTCTCAACGCAATAGCTCGTCATTCTTTAGCTCCGCCCACACGACACGCCTCCATCCACTCGTTTGTTTTCTAGAAAGACTCTGTAGAGCGTATCTTCATTTTATAAATGTTATAAAAGTAAGCATTGGCACTTTTACTTTTAAGGTTTAAAGTAAAGTTTCATCTTCTGCTCCGGCCGTTGTTGAAAGCATCCTTACCACATCCATCACAGTTCGGTTTGGCAGTCTAGATACACAATCCCGGAAGAAATTACAGCGCATCGTCAACAGAGCATCTTAAGTTATTGGTTCACCTTTACCATCACTTGAATCACTTTACCAGAAACGGATGCTACGCAGAGCTCACAAGATAACCTCGGACATTACCCACCCTGCACATAACGCCTTCCAATTACTGCCTTCAGGGACGCGTTACAGGACAATTGCCGCCAGAACAACTGGTTTCATACCTATGGCTATAACAGGTATACCTGTCAACATCTGGGTATCAAAATCCGGGAGAGATGGGGGGTGGGAGGGTTGGGGGGTGTTGCTTGCTTGCTGGGGGTTAAGGTCGGGGTTGCATAAATCCTCACATAGACCCATAATAATAATACTTTTAATTTGTTCCTGTGCTCTTCCTACTTGTATAACAACTTAACAAGTAGGACATATACAGTCAAGAGCAGCGCATATTTAGTTAGCAATTACTTTAGTTCTTTACATTGTCATTAAAAGTGGTTACTGTCACTTTAAATGATATTCCGCTGTCGCACATGATGCGGATGAGAAGTCGCATTTACAAAACTTACCAAACGCGTGACTGTCCCCCACCTGCTCCTCTTCAGAAAATTACATTCGCTGTCCCATTGATCCCGGTTTTTACACGAGGGTTTGGGTTTTTTGGCAGGAGTGCCTTCCGTCTCTATCGTTACGTCCATCATCCGTCTCAGTTTTGTTTTTTTCCCGCGCTGTCACTCGTCATCTGACCTCACACACTAACCTCGCAACAGTACTGTAGGCTAATGGCAGGCAGTTATCGCGAGCCTAGTTACAGAGCTCAAATCGGAAAAAAACTTTTCCTTGTTTTTTTTTAACGCAGGTTAAAATACGGGATATTTACAGGAAAATACTAATACGGGAGGACGGCGGGAAAGAAGGGTAAAATACGGGACTTTCCCGGCCAAAACGGGATACTTGACAGGTGTGGACTATAAACATATTGAACTCTGAACATTGAGGACTGTGGAGTAAGCATGACCATCCTTATATAGGCTATATAGGCATATTGTGGCAAGCAGCGGGGCGAGAGACCGCGAGAGCGGGCCGGTGACGAGTGCTAATGAGCGCCAGCTGATCGCCACACCGGTCTCGTCTCGCGGTCGAGTGACGGGAGCATTAAAGGAGGAGCGAAGGCAGCGGAAGACGAGAGAGGACCAGGCCTGGATTTATCTTATGTCTTGTTTAAGTTTTGTTGTGTGTGTGCGGGCAGTCGTCCGTGAGGGGCTGCTCGCGGTTTACTTTCGTTTTGTTTATTTATTTCGAATTAAAGTTTGTTGAATGTTCGCCGGTTCCCGCCTCCTTCCTTCCCATCTAAGAACCCTGTTACATATATGTTTATTGTTTATTGTAATGTTGGAACCTGTACAAAGAACGGTACTGAAAACAAATTCCACCAGCTTGGCTGTGTGGTCATTAAATAAAGAATTGAATTGAATTAAAACTAAAAACTTTTTGGAGATATGAAATATGCAATACTACTCTGTAGGTACTCAAGATTAACATGAGATTGACTGAAACTGAGTGCCCCCCCCCCCCCCCCACACACACTCCTTAACTTAAAAGAAGCTTGCCGAACACTGCCAACAACTACAACAAAAAATATCAAAATAGTGCAAAAGCTTTTTAGAAATCTCCGATAGGAAAGGAGACGGAAATGCCTAGAGAATCCACAGTCACTTTGAATTCCACACACTTCCTAAAGTCTCGGGCAAGTTATGGAATCTCCACCAAATGTTTTATCCCGGATGGAGTGGATTCTCATCGGGTGTGTGTAATATTGGAAAAGGTCAGGAGCAGAGCAGCAGCGCGGCTGAAGGAGAGGTTTTCTCAAGCCACACAGCAGACGGGCCCTCAAGAGCTAAATGAAATGTCTGTCATTAACTCCTCTCCCTAATGTCGCTCCACACCCGTCAGACCTCCGTTCATCTTCACACACAGTTTAAGATATTTTATATTTAGTCCGAGAGCGTATGCAAGTGTATGCACACTATACTGTCCATGTCCAGAAAGGGAATACAAACATCATCACAGTAGTCCATATGAGACATCAGTGGGTTAATTAGAGTCTCTTGAAGCATCCAAAATACATTTGGGTCCAAAAATAACAAAAACTACGACTTTATTCAGCATTGGCTTCTCTTCCGGGTTTGTGTTCAATCCTCAAATAAAGATTCAAACGGTTATGAATCAGTGAATCGATCAATGATTCGGATCGCCAATGTCTCGTGATTTCAGCAGTTTGACACGTGATCTGAATCATGAATAAATACGCTGATTCATAACCGTTTGAATCTTTGTGAACTGGTGAACTAACCCTTTAAGAAGAGTCCATTTGCTCCTGTGCATTTAATGCATTCTGTTTCTGCACAGACCGACTCTTCACCTTTTGTTTTATAAGCAGGGCATTAATATGTGAGTTTTAAGGAATAGATTTAGAACTTCTTATATCATCCCCCCTCAGCTCTATACGGGATTTTTACCATTTGAACAATAACATGATTGATTCCTGAAAGATCCCGGATTGATATGTTACTCTGTCCTTCAGTCATTGCATTGCCCTGATGTAAATTCCAAAGACTGATATTTTCCCAATTGTACCGAGATTGAAGATCCCCTGTTCTGGTGTTGTCCTGAGCTGCAATGCTTCGCTGCTGTTGAACTCTTAGTGGCACAGCAAATGAAATCCTTTTCACCCAACGCAAGTTTGTACTGAATATGATGCAATAAAACGACCTTGAAATAAGAAACATCTTTCAGCTGAGTTGTCTACACATTGAAAACATACACACACACACACACACACACACACACACACGCACACACACACACACACACACACACACACACACACACACACACACACACACACACACACACACACACACACACACACTCACGCACACTGACACAAACAAACGCATGCACACACACGCACACACTCACTCACACTCTCTTCTCTCAAACACACACTAAGCCTACTTCTAAACCTACCCATGACACGAAACTACAGGGATTTTTACATTAAAAATTAAATAAAATAAAACTCATTCCGTATGATTTATGCGTTTCCTCAGTTTATGTCCCCACAGTGACATGAGTCTCCATACATTGTGTGTTCAGATTGAAGTCCCCACCAGGATAGAAAACCATGAACACACACACACACACACACACACACACACACACACACACACACACACACACACACACACACACACACACACACACACACACACACACACACACACACACACACACACACACACACACACACACACACACACACTGCCCCTCCTCCTGTGTGATTTATAAGCCTTTTGTAAAGTGGGGCCATGGGTAATGTCCTCATATTTCACCCTCTCCTGTAATACCTGTGTCATACCCATGGCATTATACACATTTGTGTCCTCATATGTCACAAAAACATGCCCCCCCCACACACACACACACACACACACACACACTCAAATGCTGTGTTTTCATGTCTTATGGGGACTTTATATAGACACTAACCCTACCCCTTAACTTACCTATCACAGAAAACTTTCAGCATTTTTACATTTTCTAAAAACTTCACTTAGTATGATTTATAAGCAGTTTTTCACATGGGGACCAAAACAGGATTTTCCCATCTTTGTGTTGACATTTTGTCCTCATAATGGACGGTTTGTGTTCTGCTGAACAAGGTACGAACAAACCTTGGTGTGGTGTGTGGAAAAACACACTGACAGAATTTGAGGGGAACTGTCCCTTTAAAGGCTGACTAGATATTTTTGAAATGATAAAGTAATGATTTCAGCTGCGAGTTTGTGTAGAAATAAGCAGATATACTGCAGTGCCACATGGCAGATATGACGGATCCACAGTATACTTTTGGGAAGCCATGCAAATCCATTCTCTGTTGGAAGACTTGTGCAAATATTTATACCAAACACAAAAGGGTTTACTAGAAGTATGATGTCCAGCCGTTGGAGATTATGCGGGAAAATGTGCAGAAATTTGCTGAGGGGGGCAGTCTAAACATCTTTTGAGGACAGCGTGCATTTCCCCATAGCACTTAAAAGACATTTATGAACACAAACACACTTTGACTAATGCGAAACTTTCACCATCCGCTCGTCATTTTCAGCTTGCGGTTGCTCCGGGTGGATTTAGCTCGGCTGGAGTTACAGTTGTGAAATGTATTTGTGTCACACTGTGGATGTCTGGCGACAGATAAACCCAAGCAAATAGAGGCAGTCTTGATGAAAGGCATGGCATATCTGGCAGCGAGGTTAAGCCTTTCATAAATTGAAATCTAACTGAAAAGATAAGTAGTCTCTTTTTTCGCTTTTTTGTACCGTGGACAATCTGCAAAGTGGGCCTTTCATCAACTCCCCCATCCAGAAAGAAGACACACACTCATGCACACACACACACACCAGACCTAGTTTTACATAACATATAGCTCTATAATTATGTATAAGATTGCATAGTCCTTCCATAGAAAAATAGGCGCGATTGCATCGGATTTTAAAACAGAACATTTCCCATGGAGACGAAATATTCAATTAAAAGATGTCCTTGATAATTCCTCAGTGCTGTGACAGAGCCCAGTTGAGTTCATTTTATTATTGTATATCACACTGAATTCCTCTTGAGTTAAGTTTACAAGGCCACGTATAAAAAGTGTTGACACGCTTGCCCTGTTAAAGGCCTGCTAGCCTTGAGTTCGGTGAAGAAAACAATCTGTTGTACAGACGCTGTCCGTCATAGATACGCATCCGCACCTGGATTACACGTGACGGATGTGAGATGCCATGCTTAGATGTTAACATTTAACCCTCGAAAGCGTTAAGTGAGAAAGAAAGTACACCGATCCGGCATAGCATTATGACTACCTTCCTAATATTGTGTTAGTCTCCCTTTTGCTGAGCCGTCGAGGCCTGGACTGCATGATGTGTGTATTCTGACAGCTTTCTATCAGAACCAGCATTAACTTCTGGAGCAGTTTGAGCTCCAGTAGCTCGTCTGTTTGATCGGACCCCACGGGCCAGCCTTCGCTCCCCACGGTCATCAATGAGCCTTGGCCGCCCATGACCCTGTGGCCGGTTCTCCACTGGTCCTTCCTTGGAGCACTTTTGATAGATACTGACCACTGCAGACCGGGAACAGCCCACAAGAGCTGCAGTTTTGGAGATGCTCTGACCCAGTCGTCTAGCCGTCACAATCTGGCCAAACTCGCTCAAATCCTTACGCTTGCCCATTTCTCCTGCTTCACACACATCAACTCTGAGGACCAAATGCTCACTTGCTGCCTAATATATCCCACCCACTAACAGGAGCCGTGATGAAGAGATCAGTGTTATTCACTTCAAAATGGTCATAATGTTACGCCTGATCTGTGTACGTAGACGTGAAGGGCTATAATGTGTTAAGAGCTTGCTCAAGTACTGGGGAGCTAAACAATGTAGTGCTTTATAAGTAATAAGTGAGCTTTTAAAATGTATATGATGATTAATAGGGAGCCAGCGCAGTGTTGAGTTGCCAACCGTTCCATATAATAGGGAACCGTCCCGTATTTAAGGCATCAATGATGCATTCTGTATGAAAGGCTTACTGAACGCAGTTTGTCCCGTATTTTCAGGCATATGTGCTATATTGAGAATTAATAATTCCTTTGAGACAAATCATTGCGGACATAGTCGTTCGCGGAAGGCTTAAAGATCTATCTGCTGGTCGCTCCCGTGGCTCGCGCGCTAACGGCAAATCCCTTTCACTACTCGCTTTTTGATTTCAGTGAATCAGTTTGGGCGGATGCAAACTACATAATTATCGTTCATGAGTTCAACATTCAGCCATCCAAAAAAACACTCGATCTCCCTGAGGGAAGACGTGGTTTCAAAATAGAAGTCGTCTTTTACTATTGTAAGTTAATGCAGTTAAATAGAGAAACAAACATTTTATATTTAAGTAACTTGTAGCATTTTCAAACGTTTAATTGAAAAATATGCATTTTCATTTATTCATACATGGTTGCAACAACATTTAGTTAAAAAAAAAGTAAGTGCCATTGTTTAAAAAATACATTTACTGGCTGAAATTTCAAAGACGTTCAGTTATGTGCTTTAAAATTGTATATCGTCGCTGTCCGATGAAAACCACGTATGTCCATTTTGCTGATTTGGAGATTTTTCGAATTGAGGTTCATTTCCGTATACAGTATGCTTCACATATCTAAATATCTAAATGACCAATGAAAAGTTGTCAAATCATGTCATCTGATTTTCAAGTATATCCATTTGGTGTCGAAGCTGTCAATCAATCGCTCTGCGTATCTCCCTCCCTGTGGAAGCATCTCGCCGGTCTCCTGAAGTTTCATCGTATGGTGAAGATGTTATCGCACGGATTTCCGAAGTGAAGTGAAACAATGTGGACTGGGCATAGCGCTATATTTTTTCTGATCTATTTCCCTCCACTCCTTCAGGATGCCTGTCTCTGTAAAGGAGCTGTGTGAATCGATGAATGTTAACTATGATAGGGCTGTTATTGAGGCGATTGCGAGGGACAACAATGAGGAGGAAGGTTTGTAGGAAAATAGAATTGAGTCAGCCAAACAATTAAGTCTACACTGTATTCATTACTGAAATATAGGGCTGCTCCGATCACGTTCGGCCGGTCGTTCATGCGCATCTCGTCAGTAAAGCCGGTTCTCTAATTTCTCTCAGGTGTGTGATTTCACATAGAGCAGCTGTTACTACACAGAGCCGTTGTAAACTGAGAAGATGCGCATTAAACGCTGAAAATTAATGTGAAATATGAAACGCGACTTGGCCATTCTAATTAATGATCGGAAGAACACGTATCGACCACCGTTTACCGTTACCATTTAAACTCAATTTTGGTCAAATGTGGATTATATCATTACACTGGCAAGAATATGGTTACATGTAAAGATGCCGTACCAAGTATGACAACGCTACATTCAGCTGCTTTTGAAATACGGTGTTTTTTTTCTCTTCCTGAAAAGTAACCGTTTTGGACATACGTGAGTTTCGTCGGGCAGCGATGATATGCTATCTATGTAGCTTCCTGACAAAATAAAAATAAAAGAATAAGACAAAAAATAACTTTCAAGTTTATCATTTTGACTACACTCTAAAAATGGCTGGGTTAAAACAACCCAATTGGCAACCCAGCGCTGGGTAAATATTGGACAGAACACATGCTGGGTTAAATTAACCCAGTGGCATTTTAACCCAGCAGGCTGGGCAATTTTTCACCATTAATGGATTTGCTACTCTGGGCTATTCTTGCTGGGTTGTTCTTAAAAAATCTCCTGTGCATCAGCCTACTGTAAAACTAGACAAGGAGAATGATAATTTAGATAATTTACCACCCAGTAGAGCATTACAATAATCTAGCCTTGAGCTCATGAACGCATCGACTAACTGTTCAGCATTTGACATTGAGAGCATGTGCCGTAATTTAGATATATATATATATTAAGATGTAATAATGCTGTTTAACAGATGCTATAAAACAGGGCTTTCAAATTAAAGATTGGTTATAATCAACATTCATGCAATATGTGTGTGATTTTAAAAAGCTCTTGCTGTTGTTTTCTGGCTCTACTAGAGCAGGTTTTCCTGCTTGAATGTTGATTATTCCTCATATTCTCCATTGTTGCGGCTCCTCTCTTCCCAGTCTGTCAGTAACTCTGTTTAGTTCCTGTCTCTATGAAGCCCCTCCTTCTGAAGAACACTGTGCTCTGATTGGTCAGCTGGAGCAGTGTGTTTGGTGTTTGGGAAATGTCCCGCCCCTTACCATAACAGTTTCAAATGCTCTATTATCTTTTCATGATATAATTATGGTGACACTTTAGTATGAGGAACACATATTCTCTATTAACTACGACTTCTGCCTCAATAAACTCCTAATTTACTGCTGATTAATAGTTAGTAAGGTAGTTTTTATAGCGTTTAAGTTTAGGTATTGGGTCGGATTAAGGCATGTAGAATAAGCTCATGCAGAATAAGGCATTAATATGAGCTTTATAAGTGCTAATAAACAGACAATATCCTAGTAATATGCATGATCATAAGCAACTAGTTAATAGTTAATAACTGAACCCTAAAATAAAGTGTTATCATAATAATTTTATTTTACAACGTCCATGATTTTCTGATGATAAAAAGTGTTTTGAGTTGTTTTAATCAGATACGATCATATACATTAAAAAAGCATTGTATTTTTGAGTCATCAGATTGATATTTCATGAGAGAGATCTGGATCTGGAGACGATGGAGAGCACAAACTTTAATCAAATTAAAATGATGACTTGAAAAAAGCCGACTTCAAATGTCTGCAGAGAGAATTTACAATCACAGCACACGAATCCATATATATATATATATATATATATATATATATATATATATATATATATATATAAACATTTGAAGGAGTGTTTTCTATGTTTCCCTATGTTGTACGGATCCAAGCATGCTTTATTATGTATATTATGCATCTCACTGCAAACAATTCCATGGCATTTACAGTTAGGGTTGTGTAATAAAGGCCAGATGTTTTATTTTATCTCTCTTAGTTATGCTCCACAAACCTAGAGTAACTCATTCATACCTGCAAAATATAGGAGCTATAATGGGAGTGCAAACGCATTTTATGTTGACTTTAATTATTTAATATCTGCTTCCATATGCACACTCAGTGGAAAATGAGTCAATTAGCAGAACTAAAAGTACAGTGTTGGAAACACAACCTGAGTCTGTGTTTGCTCTTCATCACAGTCTAGTGTGCAGACGTTTCATGAGGAATCTCTGCGGTTCCTCTGGTCACAATGAAAACAAAGACAACAATACTTGTTTGATATTGTTCTAAATGATTTACAGTCTTGTTCAAAATAATATCAGTACAATGTGACTAACCAGAATAATCAAGGTTTTTAGTATATTTTTTATTGCTACGTGGCAAACAAGTCACCAGTAGGTTCAGTGGATTGTCAGAAAACAAATGAGACCCAGCATTCATGATATGCACGCTCTTAAGGCTGTGCAATTGGGCAATTAGTTGAATTAGTTGAAAGGGGTGTGTTAAAAAAATAGCAGTGTGGCATTCAATCACTGAGGTCATCAATTTTGTGAAGAAACAGGTGTGAATCAGGTGGCCCCTATTTAAGGATGAAGCCAACACTTGTTGAACATGCATTTGAAAGCTGAGGAAAATGGGTCGTTCAAGACATTGTTCAGAAGAACAGCGTACTTTGATTAAAAAGTTGATTAGAGAGGGGAAAACCTATAAAGAGGTGCAAAAAATTATAGGCTGTTCAGCTAAAATGATCTCCAATGCCTTAAAATGGAGAGCAAAACCAGAGAGACGTGGAAGAAAACGGAAGACAACCATCAAAATGGATAGAAGAATAACCAGAATGGCAAAGGCTCAGCCAATGATCACCTCCAGGATGATCAAAGACAGTCTGGAGTTACCTGTAAGTACTGTGACAGTTAGAAGACGTCTGTGTGGAATATTGAGAGTAAAATTGTTCTTTTTGGGTCCAAGGGCCACAGGCAGTTTGTGAGACGACCCCCAAACTCTGAATTCAAGCCACAGTACACAGTGAAGACAGTGAAGCATGGAGGTGCAAGCATCATGATATGGGCATGTTTCTCCTACTATGGTGTTGGGCCTATTTATCGCATACCAGGGTTCATGGATCAGTTTGCATATGTTAAAATAAATAATTCAAAATGAAGAGAGTTTTTGCTTAAAATAAGAAAAATAATCTGCCAATGGGGTGAGAAAAATAATCTTAATTTAAACATTATTTTTCTTACCCTATTAGAAGATTATTTTTCTTATTTTAAGCAAACTCTCTTAATCTTATTTTCCCCCAAAACAAGACAATCATTTTAACTTGTCTAGTAAATGTGACTTAATGTAAGACATTTTTGATATTTTGACTAGAAACAAGACAAAAATACTAAGTAAGAAAAGCATTTTTTTTTTTTTTTTTGCAGTGTAATACTTACAGGTTATGAGTTACAGGTTATAAAACCCTTTAAATGAGCTGCGGATCGAGTGATTATTTCTTTTCTTTTTTCCCCCAGATGGGCTCATAATAGGACGCATGTTTTCGGACATTCTTCACCTGGTGGCGGACAGACGGTCTAAGGGTCCTCACATGAAACACTTGTCTTCGTTAAGTGGCCTGCGTTATCCACTAGACAAACGATGCTGCCGGAGGGCATTTATCCTGCCCCGGGGAGGCCGTGTCAGCTCACGCTTCTGCCCTTGTTCATTAAACAGCTGGAGGTTTATGACAGCTACGGCTGACTTCAGCCATCGGTTTAATCTGTGTCAAACGTGCTCTTGCTTTATTTTTATACTCGAGGCACCTGTTAAAGGCACAAAAGAGAAGGTGCTCTCGTCTTGTCTTCTCTATTGTGCCGTATCTCGAGTTAAAGGGTTAGTTCACCCAAAAATGTAAATTGTGTCATCAATTCCTCCTGTGGTTGGACTTTCTGAGCCATCGAACACTAATATCTTCATCTGTGTTTGAGTATGAAGGGAGGTCTGACGGGTGTCCAACCACAGGAGGAATTACTGACACAATTTACATTTCTGGATGAACTAACCCTTTAAACGCTCCTCAAACAAGAACGAATGTGGGCGGGGCTTGATTGTGTCTTTGGGGAACTGATTGGATGGCTGTGGTCTGCTATTGGTGGATCTCATGTGAGTGACAGGTGGCCCCGCCCTCGTCTTATCAGTTATTCTGATTCAAGATTGGTTTCATAAATTTTATACACTGTACATTTTTTTGTTGGTTTAACTTAAAAAAGTAAGTAACCTGGTTGCCTTAAAATGTTGAGTTTATTGAAACTAAAAATGTGAGTTGATACAATAAAGGAAACTGGTTTAATAAATATAATCTTAAAATATTATTGGCTTACATTATTGGCTTACATTGGCTGCGTCATCACAAATAAAACACACCAATATGATTACAAAATATTTGAATAAAGGTTGTCGATTCTCAAAAATGTTCATTGTATTAACTCAAAATCTTAATTTCAATGAACTCAAAATTTTAAGGCAACCACGTAACTTATTTAAAAAAATATTTACAGTGTAATTTTAAGTATTTTACAGTGTAGTTTTGGACATAACCGCCTCAGATTTGAAATGGAGCATGACCACACTTGTGGCTTTACTTTAGTTGTGGTAATATCCATATTAATAACTGTCTGAGTAATTCTGAGTATTCAGCTCCAAACTCTCAAGTGTTGCCTTTCTAAATATACACTGGTTATGTGTATATTCAGAATAACTTATTAGCAGCTGTCTTTTTACTATGAGTATGTTCAAATGCTCCATTTGCCAAATTGGGGGGTGACAGGAAAGGGGTTAAACAATAATGATGCGCAGTGATACAGTCTTGTTCAAAATAATAGCAGTACAATGTGACTAACCAGAATAATCAAGGTTTTTAGTATATTTTTTATTGCTACGTGGCAAACAAGTTACCAGTAGGTTCAGTAGATTGTCAGAAAACAAACAAGACCCAGGATTCATGATATGCACGCTCTTAAGGCTGTGCAATTGGGCAATTAGTTGAATTAGTTGAAAGGGGTGTGTTCAAAAAAATAGCAGTGTCTACCTTTGACTGTACAAACTCAAAACTATTTTGTACAAACATTTTTTTTCTTCTGGGATTTAGCAATCCTGTGAATCACTAAACTAATATTTAGTTGTATGACCACAGTTTTTTAAAACTGCTTGACATCTGTGTGGCATGGAGTCAACCAACTTGTGGCACCTCTCAGCTGTTATTCCACTCCATGATTCTTTAACAACATTCCACAATTCATTCACATTTCTTGGTTTTGCTTCAGAAACAGCATTTTTGATATCACCCCACAAGTTCTCAATTGGATTAAGGTCTGGAGATTGGGCTGGCCACTCCATAACATTAATTTTGTTGGTTTGGAACCAAGACTTTGCCCGTTTACTAGTGTGTTTTGGGTCATTGTCTTGTTGAAACAACCGTTTCAAGGGCATGTCCTCTTCAGCATAGGGCAACATGACCTCTTCAAGTATTTTAACATATGCAAACTGATCCATGATCCCTGGTATGCGATAAATAGGCCCAACACCATAGTAGGAGAAACATGCCCATATCATGATGCTTGCACCTCCATGCTTCACTGTCTTCACTGTGTACTGTGGCTTGAATTCAGAGTTTGGGGGTCGTCTCACAAACTGCCTGTGGCCCTTGGACCCAAAAAGAACAATTTTACTCTCAATATTCCACACAGACGTCTTCTAACTGTCACAGTACTTACAGGTAACTCCAGACTGTCTTTGATCATCCTGGAGGTGATCATTGGCTGAGCCTTTGCCATTCTGGTTATTCTTCTATCCATTTTGATGGTTGTCTTCCGTTTTCTTCCACGTCTCTCTGGTTTTGCTCTCCATTTTAAGGCATTGGAGATCATTTTAGCTGAACAGCCTATAATTTTTTGCACCTCTTTATAGGTTTTCCCCTCTCTAATCAACTTTTTAATCAAAGTACGCTGTTCTTCTGAACAATGTCTTGAACGACCCATTTTCCTCAGCTTTCAAATGCATGTTCAACAAGTGTTGGCTTCATCCTTAAATAGGGGCCACCTGATTCACACCTGTTTCTTCACAAAATTGATGACCTCAGTGATTGAATGCCACACTGCTATTTTTTTGAACACACCCCTTTCAACTAATTCAACTAATTGCCCAATTGCACAGCCTTAAGAGCGTGCATATCATGAATGCTGGGTCTCATTTGTTTTCTGAGAATCTACTGAACCTACTGGTAACTTGTTTGCCACGTAGCAATAAAAAATATACTAAAAACCTTGATTATTCTGGTTAGTCACATTGTACTGCTATTATTTTGAACAAGACTGTATAAATAAAGGCATAATGATTCACAAAAAGCCACTCAAAACACCTTTAGCTGCTACACAGTAACTCCTTAATTCACCCGAGTATCATGTCAGCACAAGCGACACTCTCAGTTAAGAAAATGGAAAATATCTTGTCTTTTTTGGGTGCATTTTGTCTTTAATTTTTCAGAAAAGAAGAGATTGCTCAGGTAAGCACAGATGCAGCAGCAGCCATGACACGTTCCTGATAACAGCTTTGTTTTAATGTATCGTGAGCAAGTGAAAAACCAGCGTTGGGAAGCTACTTTAAACGTTTTTTTTTAAACCAACAACTACCATACAGGCACAAGATACTAGAGATCAATGCCCCTGCAGCTCAACACCAGTCGTGCGTCTCACGGCTATATCTGAGGCCATGGCCAACATTATCAGGGTCAGAATTAACCATTTTTCTTTTATGCTAAAAAACATTAGGATATTAAGATCATGTTCCATGAAGATATTTAGTAAATTTCCTACTGTAAATATATCATAAATGTATTATTAGTAGTAATATGCATTGCTAAGGACTTAATTTGGACAACTTTAAAGGAGATTTTCTCAATACATATATATTTTTTGTGCACCCTCAGATTCCAGATTTACAAATATTATCCCATCCTAACAAACCATGGATCAATGGAAAGATTATTTATTCAGCTTTACACACTCTAAAAAATGCTGGGTTAAAAACAACCCAAGTTGGGTTGAAAATGCACTAACCCAACAATTGAGTTGTTTCAACCCAGTGGTTGAGTTGTTTTAACCCAATGGTTGAGTTGTTTTAACCCAGTGGTTGAGTTGTTTTAACCCAGTGGTTGAGTTGTTTTAACCCAGTGGTTGGGTTAAATGTTGCTTAAGACAACCCAATTGCTGGGTAAGAACAACTCAATCATTGGGTTAAAACAACTCAATTGTTGGGTTAGTGCATTTTCAACCCAACTTGGGTTGTTTTTAACCCAGCATTTTTTTAGAGTGTATAATGTATACATCTTAGTTTCAAAAAATTGACATTTATGAGTGGTTATGACGGTGGTATTTGTATGGTAGGCATTATATGACATTATTTGGGGCCGGTGAAGTGAGTTTCTGAACTCCTAATGCTCTTCTGCTCACTAAAGCTGCATTTACAACAGAAAATCCCCTGATCTTGTGAATTATTATTAAAAAACTGAGGGAACTGAATACACTAGTGCTAATGTTTCTGAAAGAGTCTCTTCTACTCATTATCTGATCATAACTCCAGTAAAGCAGTGTAATATTCCTCCAGTGTAGATCATCTGTTCTCTGTGTGAATATACAGTAAAGTGTGATTTATTCCTGTAATTTATCCTCATTACTCCAGTCTTCAGTGTCACATGATCCTTCACTAATCATTCTCAGATGAGGATCTGATGCTGAATTATTATGAATTATTACTGATGCTCAATTATTGATTATCAATGTTGAACATTTTTGCGGCTTAACATTTTTTGTGTGTGTGTAAATAATGACGCATATATTCAAAAGATTTAATTTAATGTATTCATTTGACATCTTCCATCTGACCCCTTTTGAATGGTAATGTATATAATGCAGCACAATTGTTTTGAACATTGATAATAATCATAAATGATCGTGGAATCATCAAATGTGACCACAAAGTCAAAAGGGACAATTTTGTGAAATTGAGATTTATACGCCATCTGAAAATGGAATACATATGCATTGATGTACGGTTTGTTAGGACAATATTCGGTCGAGATAAGACAAAATAAGCACACACAAAAAATCGAAATATTGAGAAAATCTCCTTTAAAGTTGTCCAAATAAAGTCCTTAGCAATGCATATCCTACACTGTAAAACATTTTGAAACTTAAAAAGTAAGTAACCTGGTTGCCTTAAAATTTTGAGTTTATTGAAATAAAAAATTCAAGTTGATACAATGAAGGACATTTGTTTAATAAATAGAAACTCAAAATATTATTGTATCTGAAGCACATACAAAATTTGATAAATCATGAAAATAGCATTATTTGATGTTTCACTGCATCATCAGAAATAAAACACACAATTGCCTAATATGCTTAAAAAATCTTTTAATAATATTTTAATAAAGGTTGTCGAATCTCACAAAATGTTCATTGTATTAACTCAAAATTTCAATGAACTTAAAATTTTAAGGCAACCAGGTAACTTTTTTTCTAAATAATTTTTTACAGTGTACTAATAATACATTCATGATATATTTACGGCAGGAGAATATCTTCATGGAACATGATCTTGATAATGATTTTTTGCATAAAAGAAGCTGATTAACAATGGAGGAATATTTCACTGCATGTTACTGTATTTATGATCAGATTAATGAGCAGATAAGACTCTTTCAGAAACATTAATAACTCACAGGTGATACAATTCAGGGAGTTTTTGATTCAATATTATGCTAAATAAGCCTGATTTCCCCTTTAGTGCCTATCGTTTCATCTTAGCAGCCGACACCGTCTCTGATTAATAACTGAATTAAGCAGGTTCCATCCCCTCCATTACACGAGTCTGTCAAGTCCTGTAGCGTTCATTTATTGTGTGTTTTGTGCTCCGCTCCCACAGGCATCACGCCTTCACGTCTTTAAATAAATGTTATGTGATTTAAGATGGTCAACATGAAAGGAGTCAAAGCCCAAAGAGGATAATTATTCCTGAAGAGAACTGACATCATATTGAGGCGCTTGAGGCCTGAAATCAATATGACTTGTTAAGCAAAAATAAATTGGTTTTCCTTTTGTTCTCCACGAACAATCATCTCAAATTAATTGCTGTACCAACTCTATGTTTTAAAGCAATGAATCGCCTTTGATTGGGTGTGTTTTACACAATGCGAACGCCAGGTTAGGACGCAGGTTTTCCTGCTTTAATCACGTATTCACCTTCACCAGACGTTGATATCTGCTTCTTCTGGAGACGCGGAGCCTTTCATTGTTCAAGGAGGACTTTAGCTCGGCCATCACTTGTGGCTCTGATGAATCCGGCTTTGAAAAGAGTATTGAGATTGAATTAAACTGTGGGTTACACTGTCTGTCCAAATGGTCAAGCCAGTATTTTACTTGCTTTGTTTGGCACATTCTGACCTTCACTTTGCAGGGACTGTACTAGGGCTATTATAGTTAAATAAAACCAAAACATTCTGTTTAAAGGTGCAGTGTGTACATTTGGGCGGCATCTATAGGTTCAGAATTGGTAACCGCCCACCCCTCACCCCTCCCTTATGAGAGAAACTACGGTGGCCCACACAGGACAATCATGTGTTCGTTGGAGACAGCAGAGATTGACTAACGCTCTGTAGAGAAGTTTGTCCCTTTAGGGCCACTATAGAAACATATGGCGCAAAATGGCATCTTCACACCGGGGTGTGTCGATAGAAACAGCTCATTCTGAGGTAATAAAAAGGTCTTTAGACTCCACTGAAAACATAGTTATGTGTATTATATTGTATTTCTATACTGTAAATAGATTCTCATAAATACTAAACACTGCACCTTTAAATAGATAAACAAACAAATAAATAAATAGCATTAAATTAGAAAACACTCAAAAAGATTTTAGCTGTTTGCTCAGTTTATTTAAATAAAATAAGCTGAAACAACACAAATCTTTAGTTTTTTATTTAATTCATTTTATTCAAACATTAAATGAAATAAAATGTGTAAAATGTTAAGTTAAACTAAAGCATTTGTGTTGTATGTGCATCATTTATCCCTTAAATGCATTTCTCGGGTCTTTAGCGACCCGAGATGTCATTCACTACCCTGCTCCTCATTCATTTTTTTAAAAGTTAGACATCAACCTTCTTAGTATTCCTCAATCAATCCATTTTAAACAATATAACACGAAAAAAATAATAGAATTATAATTGAATGCCTTTTTTTCCACTGATTTTTTGTCAAAATTGTATAGGGTCGCTAACGACCCGAGGTGTGTAGGATTGTACGTAGATTTTTTTTTGCACAATAATAAATTAATCTATAATAAGGAAATAGGGCGCAGTTCACCTTTATTCCACAAGGTGGCGATGTCTGATACGCAATGATGAAGTGACGTTTCACTCATAGTTACCTCTGACAGAAAACGAAACTATAATAATTATAATCTGCAAAACTTGAAATGTCTCAGTGATTTACAGCAGAGAGCAAGTACTAAACACAATCATATATTAGTGTCACTGTCTCTTGATGATGGATGTGGTCAAGAAGCTGTCAGTGATCAAAATATTGATTTTGAAGACGTTGAAAATGAGTTTGGAGAATATGCGTGAGATGGCGAATATGAGGCAGATGCTGGTAAACTGGTAAACGAGCTCTGACGAGGACAGATGATGATGGGATTAAACATCTGCTCAAATTGAATCCTTCCAAGCTCCAAAAGGTCATGAAATAAGCTTTATTTTATTCTTCTGTAAGTGTTACTCTAACATCAGGAGTTTTATATTTTATCACGACAGGTAGAGGTCCATCCATGTTAAATATAGATCCGGGTCGCTAACGACCCGAATATGTAAGAATGTTTGGCGAAACAGTCACGCATTTAAGGGTTAAGTTGCACTGACTGACTGGGCAGTGTATTTCTAGTTCCCAGCATGCTTTGCTTAGGGATGGATCAGGAGAGGAAATGTTGAAATGAAGTGCTTTTTAATGTGTTTTTTAGTGAAGGGAAAGACCTGTTAACGTTTGATGTTATATTTGACATTTAAAAGTTGTGTTGATTTTTTTGAGGTTACCCTTATGGTGAAGTGTAGACCTTGTGGTTCGGCTGTGCTGTTCTCAAAGAGCTGGAACTGTCTAATGCCAGTGATGAGAAACGATTTATCTGATCACTACTGCATGGTACAATTAACAAGTGATCAAGTGTTGGTGACCAATAGCTTATATAGAAATAAAGAAAATAAATGTGTGACACAGTTCCCATAGACTAAATATGGTCATTAGTTATACCCCTCTTTATCTAATTGGATTGACATTATTATTATTATTATTATTATTATTATTATTATTATTATTATTATTATTATTATTATTTTGTGTAGATTCGACTAAATGATTTTAGGTTCATAAAACAAGAATACAACAAATTATTTCAAACCAATTAGATTTTGTTGGAAAACCATAATTCATGAAAAAAAGTTTTCCTTAAATTAATTACGTTCATTCAACAGTTATTTTTTAAATGAATCAATTAAATAAATAAATTAATAATAATAATAAAAAAATAAAAACAAAAAGTCAGAACAGTCTGAAGGTATGAGCAGAGTTTGGAGCTCTCGGAGGAGATCCTGTCTAAATTTGTGTCTCAAAAGAAGAAGTTTAAAATAGTTGATCAGTAAGCTAGCGTTAACACTAATTTTGTTTATCGTCCTTGGTATGAACGGGCCCGAGTTTACCGAGAACTCGCGGTAAACATTCATTATTTTGCCGTTATACCTCATTTTGTTTGCCTCAGTGTGATGCAAATGTCCCATTGTGATGTAAATGGTGATCTGCTTTATCCAGCGGCGCGTATCCAGAACTCTACTAAAATATTTATGGCCATGCTCCATTCTTCAGACGGCGCGCTGGAGAAGTTCTGTCTGATCGCACTGTGCTACAGTTCTGCAAACAAATATTGCTGTGAGTCTGCAGAGCGATGGCTTTCTGCTTCATTCGCTCATTTTGTTTCCTGTCTGCTTCTGTGTCTTCAACAGGAAATTGAAAGCCAGATCTCACCCCAACACACATTAAACTTCAGACTCCAGTGTGTATCGTAAACAGTCTACCATTATAACCGTGATGGAGTCAGTTTACAGGAGTTTTGGCCGTCGTCACACACACACCAATAATTCACAGGGCTTCTGATCTTCTGACAACTCACATAACAACATAATACACTTAGCCTCGTCCCAGTTCCCACACAGAGAAATCTCTCCACGCGTTAGAAGTCATTTACTCCCTGTCTGAGAAGAACTGTTGGCTTTGAAATGCGGTTTGCAAACAGTGAATGAACCGATCAAATAAAGTATGAAACTTTGACAAATGGTGCAGAGTTGTGCCTCTAAAATGCAAATACAGAGGCATCTCTGCTTCTCTCAGAATCTCTCAGAAACAAAGAGAGCGGAGTGTAAGTGAGACTGAATATCAATTTAAATGTTGGTCTGTTTATAATATAATAATAATAATAAAACAATTTAATTTGTAACACACATTTTATTATAAGAAAAAAAAAGAAAGAAAAAGAAAAATTAAGAAGTAACAAATAAACCAAAAGCTGCGAAAAAGGTGGAAAAAGTAAGGTGAAAGTATTGTCACGATCGGGTGTAGTGCGGCAGAAATGAGGAGATCCAGGATTTCCAAAACACAACTTTATTTTACAAGCACTAGAAACAGGACATGAAACATGATGGACATAACATTAACGAAGGACAGGGAGTGCAGAGAGTGAGTTCAATATAAAGGTGTGCAGATAACGAGGACCTGGTGCAGGGAATCCGAGAAGAGTGGGAGAGATAACGAGGAAGTGCAATCAGGTTCGGGACAGGGAGGATCTTGGGAAATGGAGTCCAGGAACAGGCGTGACATGTGACATTACCTCCCCCTCCCGGAGCCTTGAGCCTCCCCCTCCCTTGAGCCTTGGGAACCTTGGAAGGGGCCGGATCCTTGGGTCCCTTGGAAGGAGCTGGAGCCTTGGGTCCCTTGGAAGGAGCTGGAGCCTTGGGAACTTTGGAAGGAGCTGGAGCCTTGGGAACCTTGGAAGGAGCTGGAGCCTTGGGTCCCTTGGAAGGAGCTGGAGCCTTGGGTCCCTTGGAAGGAGCTGGAGCCTTGGGAACCTTGGAAGGAGCTGGAGCCTTGGGTCCCTTGGAAGGAGCTGGAGCCTTGGGTCCCTTGGAAGGAGCTGGATCCTTGGGAACCTTGGAAGGAGCTGGAGCCTTGGGTCCCTTGGAAGGAGCTGGAGCCTTGAGAACCTTGGAAGGAGCTGGAGCCTTGAGAACCTTGGAAAACCTTGGAAGGAGCTGGAGCCTTGAGAACCTTGGAAGGAGCTGGAGCCTTGAGAACCTTGGAAGGAGCTGGAGCCTTGAGAACCTTGGAAGGAGCTGGAGCCTTGGGTCCCTTGGAAGGAGCTGGAGCCTTGAGAACCTTGGAAGGAGCTGGAGCCTTGAGAACCTTGGAAGGAGCTGGAGCCTTGAGAACCTTGGAAGGAGCTGGAGCCTTGAGAACCTTGGAAGGAGCTGGAGCCTTGAGAACCTTGGAAGGAGCTGGAGCCTTGAGAACCTTGGAAGGAGCTGGGGCCTTGAGAACCTTGGAAGGAGCTGGGGCCTTGAGAACCTTGGAAGGAGCTGGAGCCTTGGGTCCCTTGGAAGGAGCTGGAGCCTTGAGAACCTTGGAAGGAGCTGGAGCCTTGAGAACCTTGGAAGGAGCTGGAGCCTTGAGAACCTTGGAAGGAGCTGGAGCCTTGAGAACCTTGGAAGGAGCTGGAGCCTTGAGAACCTTGGAAGGAGCTGGAGCCTTGAGAACCTTGGAAGGAGCTGGAGCCTTGGGTCCCTTGGAAGGAGCTGGAGCCTTGAGAACCTTGGAAGGAGCTGGAGCCTTGAGAACCTTGGAAGGAGCTGGAGCCTTGAGAACCTTGGAAGGAGCTGGAGCCTTGAGAACCTTGGAAGGAGCTGGGGCCTTGAGAACCTTGGAAGGAGCTGGGGCCTTGGGCGGAGCTGGCATATGACCCCCCCCCCCCCACCCCATTTTATTTTTATTTTTTTTTTAATTCAGGGGTAGCTCGGAGTGCTCGTGGGTAGCTGGCACTAAGGGCTCGTGGGCGGCTGGAGAGGAGGTCTGGTGTGTGTGATTGGCAACTGTATTTATAATTCGGCATGATTCCATAAGTGATTCCATGTCCTGTACACTTCTTCATTCTGTCTCCGTGACAAACATAGACAAACACATTTCTACACGTCAAAAATTAAGAGAATAAACACGGTAACAATAGTATATGGTTTGTGTGTGATTTTCTTATCAATAGTGGATGTTTACATTATGTAGCCATTAGCTTCATAGGCTATACAATGCTAAATACAATATGTTAACATCATAATATGAGTAAACACATTCTGTTGGGAATTCTCTCCCTTTAAGTTTAAAGTTGGCATTCACCGGCATTCAGTGGGGCAATCCCCAACACATTCAACATTAGATTTCACATTAGATTGAGATCTGAAGTTAACACAAACACACAATGGTGGTTTAAGGTGAGTTTTGAATTAAAGTTTAATATTAATCTTTTAAATTGATTTGTGTATCTTGATGTTAATTGTAGCTCTAATGCACCAGGAGCTATTCTATTTCACACAAATCTAATTTGTTAAAATAATTCAAAAAAGGTCAAAAAGAATATGCTTTGTTTTCTAGAGAGACTTCATATAGTAGGTGATGGGCTAGCCATAATGCCAGAATAAAGGCTAATAATGGCTGAATACAAACGGAAGAATAATGATAAAAGAATAATGAAGATTAAGTCTCATACCGGCAGAGATGAGAAAGCGTCGTCGGGCGAGAACAGAAGAAACGTGAAAGGAGCCATTAATATCGCCAGACATTAGACAATAGACGGCAAATGGTGTTTACAGAGAAATTAAAACATTTCATTAGTATCTTATCAGCCTTCTCTAAAAATTGACATGATCTTAGGAAATGCTTCATAAAATTCAAAGTTTTAGAGGTAACATCCTCAGATTTGAAATTAATCATGAACACACTTGTGGCTCATTTGAATAGTGGTTTTAAGTTGTTATACCACATTTTAAATCATTTAAAATGTATATTTTTATTTTTTTATGTTTAAGCTTATATATCTCCATATTGATAACAGTCTGAGTAATTCTGAGTCTTGAATTGTAAAATCTCAAGTGTTGGCTTTCTAAATATGTGTTGGTTATGTGTCTATTCAGAATGACTTATGAGCAGAAACCCTTTCATTTATGCCCCACTTGCCAAAATGGGGAGGTGCAGTAAGAGGTTAATTTCTGAACAAAGTTTCATGTGCAGATTGGACCCGCTCCTGCACACAAAATCCTGCGGAGAGAGAGCAACGTGTGTTTTCAGTCTCGTTCCATGAAGATTATCTCTCGCTCTGCTGACAATGGCTATCCTTCCAGCGACAGGTGAGGGAGGAGAGTCTCATTCTTCAGAGCATTTGATTGGATGAACAACTGGACACGCCCATGAGTGCAAGATGAGTCATAATTTTCTGTTCTTTATTATGGAAGAGAAAGTCTTTACATTTAAAAAGCATTTATTAAAAAGTGTTTTTTCAACCGAGCAGATTTATAGTGTAAGAGTTCATCCTCTTGGTGCTTGACTCTGTAGACCTTGAGTTTTCTTATCTTTGATGATAATGATATATAGGTCACACGTACTGTACACATACCGCAGTGTGCACCTAAAACCGAAGTATACAATACTTTCTGCTTAACTTACCAGGCTTATTATTCACTACCAAAGAAAACCACAAAATCCATTACATATTTGGCTCATTTCTGTACCTAATCAGTCTCCGTGCACCTGTTTCTAATTCATGCTAAATTCACGGCCTGTTGTGTTCCTACCTTGCTCTAATCTGCCTGAAACTAAGCTCCCTCAACCCCTGAGGTGATGGATTTAGGTAGTGCATGCAAAATTAACATCTCTCCCACGATATTTCAGGTGAAAATCCTGAACTTTTAACTGCACCTGTAGGCATTGCGAGCATGAAATGTTAAGTAAATGTGGGATCTACACAGACAATGACGTTATCCCCGGCTAAACTTTCACCCTATGTCACATCGTCATTACTTGTTAGTTTTTTTCCAGTGAGGTTCAGACATATAAGAGACTTATTTTGGGCAAACAAATGCATTTCTTTGTCTCTGTTTCCAATAAGAGCTTGTTATTAGTATTGTTCTGATGTGTCTTAAATAAGATGTCACTATTCTGCCGACCCACTGTAGCCTGTAGATTTGATATTCTATTAACATTTTTATATCCGAGCCTTCACCAAAGTATAAGGTCATTTTGAGCACCAAGTGTGCCAAAACAATTCTCCCTGCTTCAATTAATTCTTAAATGTCATTTGAGCATGAGAGACGGAGGGCTGTGGTCTATGATGGGGGCTTTGAACTTTAAATGCCACCAGAAACCTCACACTTGTTTGTCTATTGTATCTCTGCCAAAGTTATGGCCAGTTTAAGAGGGTTGTAATTGTTTGACCTCAGTATGTCAGACAGCACCACAGGCCACATTTCCGTGTGTCCAGCATATTTGTTCTAATAATAATAATGTGATTATTAAGTCTCTTAATTACTCAAAACAGTTTTAGCTGAAATGTGGCTACTTGGCTGTTGACTGAAAGTAAACCTCAAGGGAACAGAACCAAGGAAATAATTGATGTAACTTTAATATTTAATTTATTTAAAGCTCCACTGTGTGATATTTTCCCCCATCTAGCGGTGTAAAGGTTTATGACCATCCAGTGAATATTAGTTTCTGTTCCTCTCAATTCTGATTTCGTTTTAACTCCTACGGTGGCTGATTTAGTCCAAGATTAACACGGCAATCACCCTCTTCACATTCGACACGGTGCCATCGAGTGTTAAAACGCGAAAGGCGAAGCTTGAATTTACGGGTATGTCCCTCTTTGGCTACTGTACTTTCAAGATGGAGGAGCAACATGGCGACCGGCATTCGAACCCCTCACCCGTATGTGTTTTCAACGGCATATTATAAACTTTATTACTTGAAAGATGTAAATATACATTAATGAGCACATATATTTTTGAAAGAACTAAGTGTTTTTAGCTAAGAATAAACTAAAAAAGTTACACAGTGTAGCTTTAATATTTAATTACTTGGTGTGTGAACATACAAACATAACTATTGACACGATTCAAAAAGATGAAATGGTCCTAGACAAAGTTGTATTGTTTGTGGTCAAAAATGGCCGCATTAGAAACAAAATAATTAAACAAGTGAATTTCAGTGGAAGTGTTTGGTACGGTGCCCAAACAAACTCTCACTGAAAGCTAATTTTTTTATTGACAAAAGTTTTGGGACATCCCATTGTTAATCCGTCGGGTTTGATATGGAGTCGGCCCACCCTCTCTAACAGCTCCAGCTCTTCTGGGAAGGCTTTCCTCAAGGTTTAGGAGTGTGTTTATGGGGATTTTTGCCCATTCTTCTAGAAGCTCATTTGTGAGGTCAGGCACTGATGTTGGACGAGAAGGCCTGGCTCTCAGTCTCCTCTCTAATTCATCCCAAAGCTGTTCTATCGGGTTGAGCTCAGGACTCTGTGCAGGCCAGTCCAGTTCCTCCACACCAAACTCCTCATCCATGTCTTTATGGACCGATGCTTTGTGCACTGGAGCGCAGTCATGCTGGGACAGGAAGGGGCCGTCCACAAACCGAGCCCACAAAGTCGGGAGCATGAAATTGTCCAAACTGTCTTGTTGAAGCATTAAGAGTTCCTTTCACTGGAGCTAAGAGCCCAACCTCTGAAAAACAACCCCACCCCATAACCCCCCCTCCACTAAACTTTACACTCGGCCCAATGCAGTCAGGCAAGTCTCGTTCTCCTGGCCACCGCCAAACCCAGACTCTTCCATGTGATTGTCAGACTGAAGCGTGATTGGTCGCTCAGAGAACACGTCTCACTGCTCTAGAGTCCAGTGGCGGCTGCTTTACTCCACTGCATCCCACGCTTTGCATTGCTCTTGGTGATGTAAGGCTTGGATGAGCTGCTCGGCCATGGAAACCCATTCCATGAAGCTCTCTCCGCTGTTCTTGAGCTCATCTGAAGGCCACAGAAGTCTGGAGGTCTGGAGCTGTTGACTCTGCGGAAAGTTGGAGACTTCTCCGTACTGTGACCCTCAGCATGCGCTGACCCCGCTCTGGGATTTAACACTTCGTGGCTGAGTTGCTGTTGTTCCCAATGGCTTCCTCTTTGTTCTAATCCCACTAACAGTTGAGCGTGGAATATTTAGTAGTGAGGAAATGTCAGGAATGGACTTATTGCACAGGTGTCAGCCTATCACGGCCCCACGCTTGAGTTCACTGAGCTCCTGAGAGCGACCCATTCTTTCACTAATGTGTGTAGAAGCGTCTGCAGGCCGAGAGCTGGAGTTATACACCTGTGGCCATGAAGAGACTGAACACCTGAACTCAGGGATCTGGAGGGGCGGCCCAATACTAATGGCAATATAGTGGATATTAACCTCAATTTTGGAACAAAATATATTTCGATTTACGGCTTTGATTTTCTCACAGTTTTAGAGTAAATCATGTTTTGAAAAATTTCTTTTTAATATAAAATGTAAAAAATAATGTTTTTATGTATTTTTCTTAATAATAAACACAAACTTGTGTAACTTTTTTTATTTTTTATTTTTCACTCCAGTGATAATCTGTCGCGTTTTCTTTAAAAAACAGTAAATATAAATGTAGAAAAATATAGTACATTTATTTCATTGAAATAAAATAAAAATTCTGCACTTCACAATTTGTTTAATTCATAAAATGTAATTGAAACTAAATTATTTAATTAAAACTAAATCCATAAAATTATCCAACTGAACCCCTAAAAGGCTATGTATATTTTCTACATAAAATGTCTAAAAACAAATATTTTAGTCAAAATTACTACATTCCTGTTTAATTTGACAATGAAGATTAGCTGAGACTGTCGGGAGCAGTCGTTCTGCACAGGTGAAATGTCTATGTAATGTTCTAACTAGGGCCGGGACTCGATTAAAAAAATTTATCTAATTAATTAGAGGCTTTGTAATTAATTAATCGAAATTAATCGCATTTTAATCGTATTTAAATATTTGACCTGAGAACAACGAGAAGTAATTTTGCACGTATTTTTAGTATCCCATTGAATAATGACTGAATACATAAGCTTAATCAACAAAATATAGTTTATTAATTTCAGTCCAGCAGACCAGCGCAATGTTTGCCATTAAGTGCAGCAGAAGCGTATTTGAGATATTTGCGGCTCGATGTGCTGCGGTGATACGCTAACTCCTTGTTGTATCGCTTGCACACAATGTAGATAACCCTCAGTTTATTTGAATTAGTATTGGAGCTTAATATAGTATTCTGATATTATTTCATATATTATATATCGTAATTCTATATTTTCTTAGTATTAGTTATGTTTTATTATATTTTGGGATGTTAGTTTGCACTCTTTTAGTTATTTCACCTATAGAGACTTTTATTTTGAAAGGCGTCTTGCCGGAAAAGTCAAACAGATAGCTCGCGCAGACGTGCACAGAGAGAGCTCGCACACGGAAGATAACAACGGAGACACGGAGCCATGCGGTCACGGAGATAACACGCTTATTAAGGGCACTTAATTTAAGCATTTAGATGCTGTTTGTTGTTTTCATTTTGTAGTATTTTTTGTTTGTTTTGTTTTGCACCTGGTTGAAAAGGAGTACAAGGTATTCATTTATATTTAAGCACTTGTCTATATATATCATATCTTGTCTTAATGATTGTTTTATGTGTTTGTTTGATTTAAGAGTAATTTATGTTTTTAGTATAAATGTTAGTATTAATTTCTGAATTTGTTGCTATAGTCAGTTGTTTCGTTTCATTTATATGGACGTGTATTATTTTCAGATTGCAACAATTGTTTATTTTTCTTTTCTAGCTCTTACGTTGTTGTGAAGTCAACAAGGGCAATAAAGGGACAGTACAACATCAGTGCATGAGCAAATTCTTTATTAAACTCAACCGGGCTGTAACACACAACCGTGCTCTTGTCGACGCTTCCATCCTTTCGCTTTTTAAAACACATTTTCCATCCACGAGGCCAAGCAAAGCGGTCTCTTTTTTCTTTTTCTTCTTCATTAAAATCAAAGATGTTCATCGATGATTGTATATTAACAGTCTCCGGAATGGCATTAAGCGATAGATTGTCATGCTCGTCTGTGTGTGACGACTGTGTGCATGAGCCAAAAGAGAACACACGCAAACCTACTTTGATTTGATTGGCCATCTCAATAATTTTTACATTGACGAGCGCCATTAGATCTGAGACAAACCAGACTAAAATGTAACTTTTAAACCTTTTTGGCATCCTAACATACAGATCTCTGTGTACTGAAGTGAAGCAGAGCAGTGCAAGAATATCAAAAATATAGATCAATGACTATGGATTTCCCCCCCCCCAATACACAAGTGGGCTCCCCCAAAGGCCATGGTATAGTTCGACCACTGCAAACACGTCCCGAATTATTGAGGACTCTAGTGTTACCATAATGAAGCGCACACTGAAAAAAAAGCACACTTCTTTATTTCATTTTTATTAAGCCAATCTATCAGCAATCTAGTGCATATGTGATCATGAATATCTCAAATATTTTCCCTCTTCATTATTGGTATTGTGGCTTAAAGCGATCACTCACCTTTCCTAGTGTACTAAATGACTTTACTTGTAAAGCAAGTCATAAGTTGAGTAAATTAGGTGATATAAACATGATGTAGAAATGCTTAATATACTAGCATAATTCAGATTAAACTATTAAAGAACACGTGGGCCAAAAAATATGACTTTCTGGAAGTGTTTATTAGATGAAATTGTATTTATTGGCATTTATTTGACACCCGCAGTCTAAGACATGCATCTCCATAAACTCACTGGGAATCTTTGATGATAACTAATACTTTCAATATGAAGAAAGATTGCCGGATTCGGGCCGCCTGCGAGATTAGTCTCATTTAGAGAGCTCACCTTCATCTTGCGAAGCCATCTGTGGATTCTTCCCCTTATACAATCCCATTAATTAGCCACACAGTTGCTATTAGTGACACAATGTTATAGGATTGAAGAATGAGGGTTAGGCAGGACTGATTGCGCTGCAGATGGTTGTGACGTTCAGACAGATGGCATGTCAGGTTGATTATACACCAGCGTTATGTGTTGATGAGAACGAGACGCGATCTGATCTGACCCGCACGGCTAAACATGACTGAAATGTGACAACGAGTCACTGGGAAATCAGAAATCATAATGTGTAGCGGTTTTATAGCAATGTTTGCAGTGAAATCTAAATGAACTATATATATATATATATATTAGTTCATTTAGTTCTATAACTTTTATATATATATTCAAGATTCAACCCACATTTTTAAAATCAGTTTAATGTAATTTAATTGATTACATAAACTAGTTAAGTGTACTTTTTTGGTATGTGTAAGCCAGCAACTTTTAACCAATGTAACAAGTACAGTAAACTAAAGTGTTACCAATATAATTTATATAATAATTCAACAAATGTTGGATTAGGGCTGTAAACGTTTAATCGTGATTAATTGATTACAGCCCTAATTGTGATGTAAGTCTTTGGGCTGGAGTTATTGTGGAGGCGTTTTCTCAGACGGTGAAGACGTGTTATTGATCTGACTCGTTCAGAAGCTCCTGATTTGGGTGATTTGGGCTTGGGTTATTTCTCTTACACCAGATATGTCCGTCTGCTTTTATCATGATCTTTTCCACAGCGAGTCAAGGACGGCTCAATATCAGTACCATCACCAAATGAAACGATGACACTGACCAGTGTGATGAATGGAGCTGTTTACATATTTTCTATGATTCAGACAAACCAAGGACATTTAGCTTTTTGTAATATTGCTCTCTCACCAGTACTACATGTTTTCACTCATTTTCTGAAACACTGCTTGTTGTTTTGTTTTTCTCCAAAAGACTGAAACGTTCTGCACAAATTCCATTGAAAGCTTGAGCCGTATCTGTGTCTTGCTGCACTTACTGTATAGATATTTTAGGGATTGTTATGTCGAAGAGATCATATCTTTCATTGACAGTTAAACTCAATGGTGTTCATCCATCAGTGTTTACACGAGCCCATGTGCAGCTTCGACATTTACATTTAGAGAACATATTGACAGTGTGTTCCATAATTAAATCACTCCATATTTCCTGAACCTGGACATCACTGTAAAATATATTGAGGCGTCCATCCATTTCTTTTCTAGTAACTCTCTGTTATGAAACGTCACACATAATGTTGTGGAATGGATAACAAAGTCATTTCCACAATCACGACACGTAAGATTTGAAACGCTGAAATATTCATTACGCTGCTTTCATTTAGCATATGCAGGGCAAAGCTGACAAGAGAAGCAATTAAAGCAGCATCTGCTCTTTACCGCGGACCCTCGCCTCTACAGCTCGATTGATTTGAGCCGCCCAGTGTCGCTCAGCTGGAATGACATTTTATGTCAATCACTGGCGTTCTGCTGGCTAAATCCAATCCAGGGCTGGATTCTGGGAAACAAACTTGCTCCTCTAACTTGATTTGTCAATGACGGGTAAGTCGATGCACACAGTCAGAGAGAGAGAGAGAGAGAGAGAGAGAGAGAGAGAGAGAGAGTGTGTGTGTGTGTGTGTGTGTGTGAGAGAGAGAGGAGAGAGAGGCTTAACAATCTCTTTATTCGACCATTTGTCTTTACATCAAATCATAACATTTTTACAAAATAAATTACATTCTACAAATTTAAAATCAACATTTAATTTTCTCCAAAATTCACAAAGAACTTCCCCCAATGACCATATTTCAGAAAACATTACAATGTTATTTAACAATTTATAATATGTATTATCATCCCTTTTAAAACCATCTCAGCATTTGTTGAACCAGTCCCCAACATTTTATTTTTCATTAAAATACGTTACGTACTAATCAACTAATAAAAATCTGATGCGAGAAAAGTTCTCCAAACCTTATAAAACATTGCGTCAAAAAATTAAAAACTCCTTTCAACCTAAAACACTCAATAAATAAGTGACTAACCGTTTCACCTAAACCACAAAATAAACACTCTGTCCCCACTGCCGGATTCAGGTGAGCCACGCGTCTGATCGTAGCTATAGCCCCGAACAACAACCTCCTGCAGTACGCTTCTCAACAGGCAGCTTATAGAGACCTCCAGGATGCCTTAAACTCAGTCCCACACACTTCCGACCACTTCCACAGCTTCACTCCTCTCAGCACAGTCTGATGAGGGACTTTCACATGTGTTATATATCGCTCTTTCTTCTTAATTTCTTGAAAACTCCCCATTCCAGCTCCCTCATTCTCCTCTTGTACAGCCGCAGATACTTTAATGGGTGGAGGGAGGGAGAGAGAGAGAGAGAGAGAGAGAGAGAGAGAGATCAGATTGAGATATTGAGGTGGAGCCCAGAAGATGGCAGATGTTTTTGATCCGTAATCTCTCAGCCGTTGGAATAGCATCTCACAGGGATTTGAAATACAAACATAATGGGCTGCTTGAAATCTGTGTATTAACAAATGCTAATCACCCTGCTGTGTCTTGGCAATCTTCCTCACGGATGATTCAGGAACGCTCGCTTTAGTGCGTCTTTCATTGAGGGCCCTCTTGATGCCGGTACATCGCTGATGCTTCACGGTTCATGATCTCATAACATTATCTCAATAATGAAGAGCTCATGCGATGTCGGCACACAAAAGCTACACGCCAGATAACAGAAAAGTGTTCTCAGAACGTTTTGCTTGTGTATTCAAAAAGTTATTTTTGAATGTTCAAATTGTTTAAAAAGGTTTTATTTTGTATTGGTTATATGAATGTTACAGGAATATTCCCAGAGAGCAAATAGGGTCATTTTCTGAATGTTCTGAAACAAGAAGTAATATTTAAGGGTAACACTTTATTTTAAGGTTCAGTTATTAACTATTAACTAGTTGCTTATGATCATGTATATTACTAGGATATTGTCTGTTTATTAGCACTTCTAAAGCTCATATTAATGCCTTATTCTGCATGAGCTTATTCTACATCCCTTAATCCGACCCAATACCTAAACTTAAACGCTACAAAAACTACCTTACTAACTATTAATAAGCAGTAAATTAGGAGTTTATGAGGCAAAAGTCGTAGTTAATAGTGAATATGTGCTCCCCGTACTAAAGTGTTACCCAAAAAAGGTTAGACTAAATAAAATGTTTCAGAAAAAAAAGAAAGGTTGTTCTTAATAACGCTTTTTAGTTAACGTTACCCAATGTCCTATAATTTGTTAAACTTATTTAAAACTATCTAGTCATCTGTACTGTTTGCATGCTATGCCTTCGTTACTCAGAAAACCCAAGTTGACATTACTTGAACAAAAGTGTTTGAGGTGGGGAAGTTCCTAATGGACTTTTCACTAAATCATCCACTTTTGCAGTCATCGTTATCATTAGTTGCATTCACTTATTTTCCAATCATCTTGAATGTTACTATCAATATAAATTTGAGGAGAGCGTCATATTGATTTTCTAAAATTGCTCACCATTATGGTGATACGTTTTCTCTTTGGTTGATCACTTGAAACGTCATTTATATTACTGTAATTCTCTTTTTACTGATGCAGCGATGCAACAGAAAATCTAAATATTCCACGCTCCACTGTTAGTGGGATTATAACAAAGTGGAAGCCATTGGGAACAACAGCAACTCAGCCACGAAGTGTTAAATCCCAGAGCGGGGTCAGCGCATGCTGAGGGTCACAGTGCGCAGAAGTCTCCAACTTTCTGCAGAGTCAACAGCTCCAGACCTCCAGACTTCTGTGGCCTTCAGATGAGCTCAAGAACAGCGGAGAGAGCTTCATGGAATGGGTTTCCATGGCCGAGCAGCTCATCCAAGCCTTACATCACCAAGAGCAATGCAAAGCGTGGGATGCAGTGGAGTAAAGCAGCCGCCACTGGACTCTAGAGCAGTGAGACGTGTTCTCTGAGCGACCAATCACGCTTCAGTCGGACAATCCCATGGACGAGTCTGGGTTTGGCCGCCGCCAGGAGAACGGGACTCGCCTGACTGCATTGGGCCAATTGTAAAGTTTGGTGGAGGGGGGATTATGGGGTGGGGTTGTTTTTCAGGGGTTGGCCCCTTAGTTCCAGAGAAAGGAACTGTTTTTTTTTTTTTAAATAATAAAACCATTGCAATTGTATTTGCTGTCATTATTGGGGTAAAATTGACACAAGCCAGCAAATAAAGTTGTAAAATAAAGACATAATTAGTAAAAAAAAAAAAAAAAAGCCATTAATTTATTCAAGCCGCAATGCACCACTTCACAGATATAATTAAGTTGACAAAACTTAAATAGTTAAGAATAACATAAGAGTAACTTAAGAAAGTAAGAAAAGTAAGAATAACTCGATACAATTAAGTTATGCAGACTTAACTGAATAAGGCAACAAGTTTGCACTGAATCTGAACAGATTTTTTTTTGTTTGTTTTTTTACAGTGTGATTGAAGTATGTTTTTTCAGAACATCATTAAAGACCAGATAACCGAATGAATCTTCTATTACCGTTACTGATGTTTGTTCAGCCGGGGAACCTTGGAGTCATTTTGAAGACACCGAATGATAAGCTTTCGGTCAGTGTCGTCAGAAGATCAGAACAGCCTGAACACGTGGAGACTGCACTAGTGTGGCATCAGCGCTCTCAGCTCGACAGATAACTAATGCTATACCGGAGAGAGAGCTAGCATAAACACTGCAAAGCCCAGTCAGCAAAACACACAACTATAATTAAAAAGCAAAGGGAAATGTATAGCAGCATATGCTGTCTAGAAGCTGAAAAAGGCTTTATTTGCAAAAAAAATAAAATTAAAATAACTGCGTGAACAACACGTGTGCCATTAATTCTGAAGGACGTCTTCTACAGATGCACTTGAGCAACTGAGCTCATAATGCATTTGAGTTTATTCTAAATCACTGGAATGAATATTATACCGAAAATACAATGATCCCATTATAAGGGGACCTAGAATGTCATTTATGAAGTGCCGTAATGATCACTTTACATAGAATTAGGGATTCACCGAATCCAGGAGTCGGGTTCGGATTCAGGCCAAATTTTGGGCTTTTTGACTGGGTTCGGTTTCTGCCGAACCTTAGAATTTTTTTCCGCCGAACCGAACCCTAGGCTTGCACTACGCGCTACTGGTCGATGATGCCGCGGTTGATTATGGCAACGTGTTTACTAGGTGGACCGATCAAATGCAGTAGGCTGTGAGAAAGTGAAAATGGAACTTGTGAACAGAAAATGTGTTGTTTGGCAGTACTTTCAGTCACAAGAAGGCAATTCAAGTCGAGCTATATGTTCAATTTGCAATGCCAATTTGTCTCGTGGTGGGCAGAACCCTAAACAATAGCCGCTGGATGTCCGGTTCACGAACGAATCGTTCTTTTTAACCGGATCTTTTTAGTGATCCGGTCGAACCAGTTCACCAAATCGGACTGAATCGTTCTAAACAGTTCGCGTCTCAAATCAGCGCTGATCCCACAAGTTACTATAGTTACTCACTTTCTGACATGAGTGACAGTCCCTCAGACTAGAAATAAATCTTGAAGTATATGTTGTAACTCCAGCCGTTCACTGAACTGAGACATGTTTTGCTGTGAGAACCGGTGAGCGGAGATACTGCATGCGTGAACAGAACTGTTTCTCTCGGAGCGGGACGGCTGCTGTTTCTCTCGGAGCGGGACGGCTGCTGTTTCTCTCGGAGCGGGACGGCTGCTGTTTCTCTCGGAGCGGCTGCTGTTTCTCTCGGAGGGGGACGGCTGCTGTTTCTCTCGGAGGGGGACGGCTGCTGTTTCTCTCGGAGGGGGACGGCTGCTGTTTCTCTCGGAGGGGGACGGCTGCTGTTTCTCTCGGAGGGGGACGGCTGCTGTTTCTCTCGGAGGGGGACGGCTGCTGTTTCTCTCGGAGCGGGACGGCTGCTGTTTCTCTGGGAGCGTGACGGCTGCTGTTTCTCTCGGAGCGGGACGGCTGCTGTTTCTCTCGGAGGGGGACGGCTGCTGTTTCTCTCGGAGGGGGACGGCTGCTGTTTCTCTCGGAGGGGGACGGCTGCTGTTTCTCTCGGAGGGGGACGGCTGCTGTTTCTCTCGGAGGGGGACGGCTGCTGTTTCTCTCGGAGGGGGACGGCTGCTGTTTCTCTCGGAGCGGGACGGCTGCTGTTTCTCTCGGAGGGGGACGGCTGCTGTTTCTCTCGGAGGGGGACGGCTGCTGTTTCTCTCGGAGCGGGACGGCTGCTGTTTCTCTCGGAGCGGGACGGCTGCTGTTTCTCTCGGAGTGGGACGGCTGCTGTTTCTCTCGGAGTGGGACGGCTGCTGTTTCTCTCGGAGCGGGACGGCTGCTGTTTCTCTCGGAGCGGGACGGCTGCTGTTTCTCTCGGAGCGGGACGGCTGCTGTTTCTCTCGGAGCGGCTGCTGTTTCTCTCGGAGGGGGACGGCTGCTGTTTCTCTCGGAGGGGGACGGCTGCTGTTTCTCTCGGAGGGGGACGGCTGCTGTTTCTCTCGGAGGGGGACGGCTGCTGTTTCTCTCGGAGGGGGACGGCTGCTGTTTCTCTCGGAGGGGGACGGCTGCTGTTTCTCTCGGAGGGGGACGGCTGCTGTTTCTCTCGGAGGGGGACGGCTGCTGTTTCTCTCGGAGCGGGACGGCTGCTGTTTCTCTCGGAGGGGGACGGCTGCTGTTTCTCTCGGAGGGGGACGGCTGCTGTTTCTCTCGGAGCGGGACGGCTGCTGTTTCTCTCGGAGCGGGACGGCTGCTGTTTCTCTCGGAGCGGCTGCTGTTTCTCTCGGAGGGGGACGGCTGCTGTTTCTCTCGGAGGGGGACGGCTGCTGTTTCTCTCGGAGGGGGACGGCTGCTGTTTCTCTCGGAGTGGGACGGCTGCTGTTTCTCTCGGAGTGGGACGGCTGCCGTTTCTCTCGGAGCGGGACGGCTGCTGTTTCTCTCGGAGTGGGACGGCTGCTGTTTCTCTCGGAGCGGGACGGCTGCTGTTTCTCTCGGAGCGGGACGGCTGCTGTTTCTCTCGGAGGGGGACGGCTGCTGTTTCTCTCGGAGGGGGACGGCTGCTGTTTCTCTCAGAGCGGGACGGCTGCTGTTTCTCTCGGAGTGGGACGGCTGCTGTTTCTCTCTCTCGTAAAGACGTAAAAAAAACGGTGATCCGGGTTTTTTAATACAATTAATACAAATGATATGGTTTGGTGAAAAACAAACTGAAACTCAATGTATTAAGATTATCCTGGCCGTAGGTTGTGTAACTTACGAGGGCGCTCATGTGACTATTATTAACATTGCAGTTCACTAAAACTCTCAGAAGCACACAAGTTGTAAAACATAAAGATGAATAAAAACACTAAATTTAAATTGAGATGCATTTTATAATTATATTTTTGTAGGCCTACTTACCTCTAAAAAACACGGTCGTTGTCCTGTGTCTCTTTTTCGCGATTGAAGTCTGTTCAGCTGTGCTTGCTTTGATCTGATTGGTGGATGTCTTGAAGGTGCATTACCGCCACCTGCTGGATTGGATTGTGGCGCATTCGATAGGGACACATATTCTAAATTCTTTATTAACTATATTCTTTAGATAAATAATGAAATGCATGTACATTCTACATGATTTAAATAATAATAATAGGCTACATTTTTATTTATTTAAAACTGATAGACTAAATTTATGGTAGAAGTTCTTTGTTTTTTACATTTTTTTATCATAATAACATGAAACACAGAATGACAACATGCCAGTTAGCAGGAAAATAATATACCTTTTAAAAAGATTCATAGTTTTTACAGCTTTCTTATTGGAAGAGTCAGAAATCAAACACGCATACAATTTTAACTCTTCCAGAAAAATTTAAAGAAAGGCTTACAATTACAAAATTTACATTTATGTATTCTTTGTCAATCCACACACTCGTTGGTGTACTCATCGTATCCTTTGAGGATAATAAATGTGCTCACATTCACACAAATGTACCCAACTGATTTGGACTTGCCTTAACATGTTGAATAATGTGACAGATAGATTGACCGTAAGCCTCACCGGTGGAGAATTAAGAGGACCAAACATCAGCATTGATTCAATGTTTGTCTTTTCAACACTGAAAAGCATGGAATTATCAACATTGATCCAATATTATTTAGCAGTGAATTTTCAACATTGGTCCAGTATGGTGTTAGCATTGAATTTTCAACATTGATCCAATATTACTTAGCATTGAAATTTCAACCTCAACCAAAATGATGATTTTGATGGAATTTCAACATTGAATCAATGTCACAATGCTATCTGGGGATATTTGCATGTTAAAAAGCAATGTTTGACACTGTGCTGGCGTCAGTTTGAAAAGCGAGTCAGATTTTCTCGCGAGTTACAGTGTGTGGTGGTTTGTGCTGCAACTAAAACCTCTTTTTCCACAATGTCTGTTTTACAGAATAAATGCACTTTTAGGCTGCGTTCACACTTGTAGTTCGTTTAGTTTGGTCCGGACCAAAAAACAAAATCAAAGCATATAGTCCTGGTCCGCTTAGCGTTCACACTGGCATTTTTAACAGCGAACCTAGAGTTACCGAACCAAAGGCTCAGGGAGACGCTCACAACCTGATTGGTCGGCTTATATGACGTCGGAGCTGCTTACTGAACACTCAGAACAACGCTGAGTGCTGGATTACACGCGGTCATTATATGCGTGTACATATGGCATTATTATTACCCGCTGAGAACTCATGAAGAGCTCATGAAGATGCTCAAAACATTCAAAACAGCTCCAGGATTTCCTCCGTTGTGCAGAAAATCTTTCTGCGTCGTCAAATCAGCTGACTATGCGTCTCATCTTGCGACATCACGTCCTGTTTTTGGTTCGTCTACATGTCTTTGGTCCGTGTGGCGTTCATATATCAGTCGAACCGCACCAGAGTTTGTCTGGAAGCGGAGCGAAACTCATCTTATTAGCGGTCTCGGTCCGCTTGTTTGGTGCGCTCCAGGGTTCGGGTGGCAGCGTTCACATGTGTTCAAATGAACCGCACTAACCGAGCAATCGCACCAGGGGTCGTTTTAATCCAACCAAACATGACAAATGTGAACGCAGGCTAAATGTGCAACCACCCTGTGTGATTATTGACTGCACACTGGGAAGTGTTACACCTGCTAACGTACAAACCTCAATCGCTAACGGTTCTCACTTCATGTAACAGTGTAGGTCAGAAACACTCAAACGAAGGTCTACATTTCAGTGCCTCTCCATGTTAAACTGGTTAAATATATATATATCTTACACTGTGTGTTAGGAATTAATAAGTTGCATATTTTAATATATTTTTATTTTATTTAAGATTATTGGAGTAAATTTGACAAGGAAATTCTATTTAAACTGAGTAAGGGGGTTATACTCTTGTGTTACATGCAAACAGCCTTATGACATACGGAGAGATTTTACAGTTATGTAAGACAGAAACAATTTTCACTCAAAATTTCAGTAAATTTCACAAACAATTATGAAGAAATGACTAGTAACAGAATGAATTAACAGCCACAGGAATAGACAAGTCTGTAATTTTGTTATCATCTTTAAAGAGCTATAAAAAAGAGAAAAACATATTTTATTACGATTTTCTGTTTCTTTCAAGCAGAATCAAAGCTGCAGGTCATGGCAAAAAATAAATAAATAAATAAATAAATATTTGAAAGGAAAGAAACACTAGCGGTTAAAAATAAAGACTGTATCAGTGCTCAAAACAAAAATTACTTTAATAACATGTAATGAAGTGAATGTGACATTTCAGAGCTGGGTGCTACTCACACTACTGAGAAAATCACCTGTTGTGTGATCCATGCTTCCTCAATAATCGTTCATATCCACAGGAACTCGAGTACGGCAGGTTTTCTGAAGCGGACCATCCAGCTTTAAAGGTGCGCTAGAATGAAAAACTGAATTAACCTTGCCATAGTTAAATAAATCACATACTGTGAGTCTCAAACACCATTGGGCTCCTTCTTATGTAAATCTTGTTTGTGAAAAACACCACGGAAAAACAGGCTATTCTCAACATAACGCCACACGTGACGCAATCGCTGGGATCATTAATATGCACGCCCCCAACATTTGCATGTCAGCCGATGTTCAATGTTCAGACAGAACTGATGGAGCCGACTCATCGGGAGTTCTCTCAGGTAAACAAGCGTCATTCGAGGACAGCGAAAACGGCAGATCACGGAGATAAATGTTACGATCCAGGCTGTGCAGGGGACGGGAGGACTTTTCATAGCCTTCCCACAGGTAAACAATGTCAACAGTCATGGTTGGTGTTTATTACAATCGGATACCGCAACAATTTAATGCAAAGTCATTCGTTTGCTCGGCCTATTTCACCACAGAGAGTTTCTCTAACCTGGACAATATCAAGCAGGATTCGCTCAGCGTCTAAAACTGAACAAAGGGCCGATTCCAACCGTACTTCTGCGAGCAGTAAGTAGTAATTTTATCCACTTCTTGACTGTCGAACCCATTTCTGATTAAATTGAAAGTTTCTAAGTAAGGCATCCTTACGATAATATCCCCTGTGTTGTCTAGATCTAACGCAAGATGCTAAAGGAACAATTGGAAACTCATAACAGTTTGTCAAATGACAAAGGTTAACATTATTTCCTGCCAGTGTTGTCATAAAATACAACAGTAGATACGTATGTCGATCCCTTTTGATGGGTTGAAATCTAAATTAGCCGATATTTAATTATTAACACATAACTCAGAAACTATCTACATTTACTACGACTGTTTAGTTTCTTACAGATCGCTCAGTCGATCCTTGTAGCTAACGTCCCCTTCTTCACCATCTAAGTTGAAACGATAGTCATTTGACAAGGCTTCTAGTCAATTTGTTAAATAAATATATGTTTCTGAGAACTGAAGTATGATTATTTTGCAGCGGGTGAGAATTAAACATGACACTGACTATTTTGAGTGGCTTCTACATTACTTTGTTTGGCTCATTTAATCGACTTTTAAATCAGTACTCTACTGTCAAACTATAACGTTACGGTAAACAACATATTTATGCGCTACCCAGTTCAGTTCGTGATTCAAAGTTAAGAAGTGATCATTATAAAATCATTGCCATGACGGATGGTATAGATGTGTTAGCTGCCTCTGAGCTGTGCAGTGAAACAGCCAATCAGAGCAGAGCTCAACATTAATATTCATGACCCTTCCAAATAAGGCAAAAACAGAGCATTACATCCTAGGGACAACTTATAGGGTTGTAAATGGACTTGTGAAACTGTCTGGATTTTTATTTATTTTTTAACCTTAAACAAGCCACATAACCTCTATTTAGATGAACAATTTAACATATTGTTTCAAATCATTCTAGGGCACCTGTAAGGCCCGTCCACAACAACAATATTGCTCAGTTTATTCTAAGGGTGAGACTAAATGACGACATTACGTTTTTTCCTTGAGATTTCCCAACTCGTTCTCACACCAAATCATCCCCTATTAACGCTTGGACAGGAACCCTATTTCCCTGTCATGTGTTTAATATTGTTGAGAAATGGGTAGGTTTAGGTTTAGTGTAGTAGTGGGGTTAGTTGCACCAAAAGAGCCATAAAATCATCTCTGTTTTTACAAAAGTGACCCTGCAGCTCGACACCAGGCCTGCGTATCACGGGTGTGTCTGTGGCAATAGCCAACAATACACTGTGTGGATCGAAAATATTTTTTGGATTATTCGTTTTTCTTTTATGCCAAAAATCATTAGTATATTAAGATCATGTTCCGTAAAAAATATTTTGTAAATGTCCTACCGTGAATATATCATGAATGTATTATTAGTAGTAATATGCATTGCTCAGGACATCATTTGGACAACTTTAAAGCAGATTTTCTCAATATTTAGATTTGTTGGCACCCTCAGATTCCAGATTTACAAACAGTTGTATCTCTACCAAACATTGTCCTATTCTAAAAAACCATACATCAATGGACAGATTATTTATATGTGATGTATAAATCTCAATTTTAAAAAAATATGTTATGACTTGTTTGGTGCAGGGTCACAAAAGCAAATAATTAAATGTGTCTTGATTTTCTGGCGCACATCGAGGGTTCCTGACCAAGAGTCAATATGTGAAGAGTTGGGAGTGAGAACGTGTTGGATTTCCACATAGAGACGACACCAGTGTCAAAATAATCCCCATTCACACAGATCTGCGAAAAACATAGACTGTAAAAAATAAATAAATATGGACATAGGGGAGAGCGGGGCACAACCTAACGCTTTTTGACGTCTCAGTTTGTGTAAATCCACTTGGAGTTTAGAATATATTTTATTCCCCCTACATTAATTGCACACATGTCTAGTACAATCATATGTTGTTGTTTTTTGTGTGTCATTAATACAATGTATGCTTTTTTCTTGATTGACTCCGAAAGAATGGAAGTGAAATGTGACAACATGCCCCAGAGGTGGAGTAACATGAGCAAATGACTGCTTAAAAAGGTACGTGATATAATCAAAAAAATATCCAAAACACAACATGTCCTCCAACCAATCCGCCTATATCGGTCGTTTGTCCCGTCCTTTAAATACGGCCCACAGGAGCGTTTACTAAAGTTGTGCTCCTACTGACAGCAGGACACTTTCATTTTAAAGCATTTTTCCCTTTTATCTGCGTAATATTTCAGGTTTTGCATAGCTCAGCTGGTAAAGCATTGCAATATACAACAACATGTGATCATGCGATCGTGAGTTCGATCCCAGGGAACACATGTGCTCATAAAGTGTGTGTGACTATAACTCACTGTAGGTTTAGGGACGGGGTGAAAAAAAATATTTTTGCTAAATGGAAATATGACTAATGGTGGTAAAATGAGCACGCATTGTGATTGGTAACGACAGTCATACGTCACGTAACGCGACACTGTCATTATTTTTACTCCAGCTAGAGGGCGCATGACTTTAAAACGTAAATATAGGTCGGAATAAAGTGCTAGAAAAACGACCTATAGAGTCATATTTATATGGAGGACAGTTTGCCAAAACAAGCTAAAATATTTTGTCAATAAAGTAAAATCATTAACTTTTTTAAATAAAATAATGTCATTTATATCATTACAAATACACACATTTTTGAGTTTGACAACAAATACATCACTAATACAGCTATACAGCAAAGTTAAAAACAGAATAATAATGAATAATCATTTCTAAAGATTGACTCTCAGTCCTTTTTCTCATGCTTTCTCAAAAGAATTCATAAACATATCGAATATAATAGCGTAGTTCTAATAGGGGCTGATTGTAACGCATCTTCTGCTGTTAGATCAGCGTTAAAGAACGATCTCAACTGTTAAACATATATAAGATTACAATAATATCAGATTTGTCTTATTTTAAATAAACACAAAAACAGAGATGAAAAATTAACTTTTGCTACGGTAAAATAAATGTCCAGTGATATCTTCCAAAGATGTTTTAATTTTGGTGATTTTTTTTTCTCTCTTGAGTGTTGATATGGCTACTAGTAAATACACACAAGCTTTGCCATCCTGGCATGTGTGGAAAGTGTTAAACCGTGAGTGTTAAAACTAACCCAGCGTAAGGTTGTGCCCCGCGCTCCCCTAGTGTCCATCACTTCATCCACCTGTCACTCAAAGTGGCCACGCCCCCTTAATTATGCAGAACTTTAAAGGGATAGTTCACCCAGAAATGAAATGTCTGTCATTAACTCCTCTCCCTAACGCCTGGCTCACACTACAGGAGTTTTAAAATCCTATCAGATTGTAAAATCTGGTTGCAGTACACACTTCAGGAGAATCTTTGCAGATTTTCTTAACTCAAATCTTAAACATGCTCACTCTACAAGATATGAAAATCGAGGAGCATCACACACTACAAAATATTATTAAGATTATCGTGCCAGAGGAAGTGCAGCAGATGGTAAGCGGGAAAACAAAATGGATCAGCCTACTACTGTAACATGACAACTTGCTGTATCAATAATGATAATTTGTTGTGGAAAAAAAAACAAAAGTGTAAGAATAAACCAGTGTGGATTAGAAAATGGTTGGGCAGACGGGCTCAACTTGGATTGTCAGTTCTTCAGCGAGAAATTGAGGTCATTTTATTGACCTTATTTGATCCTGTCTTTCTGGTGCTCGTTGTGTGTGTGTGTGTTTGCAATGTATTTTTCCCCTCGGGGCTTGCCGTATAAAGGTGGAGCTTGCGCACTTATTGTACTGGAGTGTAGCGGGTTTTTCAGGCTGGTTATTACGCGTGTGACCGAGAATAAAGTGAAGGAACGTTCAGACGACTGTCATTTATTGTTTTCTTATTTCTGAGTATTTTAGGCGAACCCTGCACGAACGCTAGGTCAGACTAGTGTGCTAGAATATTTACCGCTGCCTAGTTCAAAAGCGATCGTCACTGTTAGTGTAGATTTGTGCTGTCAAATGAAAAATCACTGGAAAATGCTGATATTCTCTCTCTCTCTCTCTCTAAACTCAGAGCTGACGTTACAGCAAACTACAGCAACTCAACCTGCGGTCGCCATTTCGAAATGTCCGTCTCAACGTAGACTTGTTTCCTATTGGCTATTGTGACAGTACTGACGCGTTTGATATGATCAGGGCGAGCCCAATTAGCATGAGAGCAGATTAGATTGAGTGAAGGGTTACACTTCACACACAGTTTAAGATATTTTATATTTAGTCTGAGAGCGTATGCAAGTGTATGCACACTATACTGTCCATGTCCAGAAAGGGAATAAAAACATCATCACAGTAGTCCATATCATTTTTTACAGTGAACTTATCCTAAATCAGGCCATTTTTGAAATAACTGTTTAGCACAGAAAAAGCTGAAGGTGTATTTTATTGAAATGATTGAGCACAGCGCCCACCAAACAGCTGGCATTAAAACAAATCACTTGATCTAAAAATACCTCGAGTTTAATGAATCTCACTGCAGACTTTGATTGTTAATTATTAGCATACAAACTGCTTTTTGTTCATCTGTATGAACGTATAAGAAAAGTTATAAAGAAGACCTCAAATAAATGATGATGGTAAGTTATTTTGATGGCAACACGAGTTCTTTTATTGGTAACACTATTTCAATAGTTCACTTTATTAAGTAACTTTTCATATGCAATCAACACATTCCATCCAATACATAAAGCAAACACATTTTCACAGCATATTTAGATTCTGAGGAACACATCTTAACCTTTAACTATTACGTTTGCTTTAATAAGCTCCTAATTACTACTTATTAATTAGTAAGGAAGGAAGTTGTTAAGTTTAGGTATTGGGTGTGGGTGTAGAATATGGTCGTGCATTAATATGTGCTTTATAATAATAAACGGGTAATTTCATAAGGATATGCCTGACTATAGGACACAAGCATAGGGGGATATGAACCCTAAAATAAAGTGTTAGCGAGATTCTTTATCATCGTTTTAACAACTGTTTGTGTTATAATCATGTGCTTCTAATTAAAGCTTATATAAAGAACATAGAGGAATTTGAAAAGAAAGAGAAAAAAGTGGAATGGCCTTTTCCAATCCATCACCCTGTAAAAGTGAAGCGTAGCGGCAGTAAATGGGGTAAGAGCTGCTGTTTCTAATGAATTCTCTCTCGACACGTTCATTTCTCTTACTCACATTATATAAGGATTTTGATAGATTGCAGAAATCGGCAGGCAGCTTTATTAACTCAACAGAGGATATATATTTCCGTTACCGCATTCAGACACTTTTACAGTAAATACAAGGAAGTGTTTCACTAATCTGAGCGTTGAGGATGTGTGAATGATCGGCCTCGTGGCACGCTTGACTCCGCATTGCCTTCGTAGGTCAGAGTCTCTATAACATATAACACAAACTAGAGTCAACGCAAGATTAAACTCTCTAAAAATTCGGTAACACTTTATTTCAAGGTTCAGTTATTAACTATTAACTAGTTGCTTATTATCATGCATATTACTAGGATATTGTCTGTTTATTAGCACTTATAAAGCTCATATTAATGCCTTATTCTGCATGAGCTTATTCTACATCCCTTAATCCGACCCAATACCTAAACTTAAACGCTACAAAAACTACCTTACTAACTATTAATAAGCAGTAAATTAGGAGATTATTGGGGCAGAAGTCATTGTTAATAGTGAATATGTGCTCCTCATACTAAAGTGCTACCGTTTATTCAACATCTGACCAGCTGACCAATCAGTGCAGAGCAAACCAATCACAACAGACTGGACCAGCTGACCAATCAGAGCAGAGCTGGCTCTGGGAAAGGCGGGGTTTAGAGAGACTGAATCTTTCAATGAACCGTTTCAGACTCTTTGAGAAATGAGCGGATGCTGAAATGTGTATTATGAGAAAATTAAAGTGTGGGGTTTTTTTGGTCTTGGATGCACGTAAACATATTGTAGGAGATGTAAAAATAGCATAATGGGGCACTTTATTGTTTATTTTATTTCAAGTGACATGTTTGACATCCAACGTCCTATCATTTTCTCTCACAGGTACGAGGATAGCGACGAGTAATGGACTCAGTCTTCTTCTCCTCACGTCCGTCCTCATGAGGGAAGCGTGGCTATAGTTTCAAGACACTGACTGTTTTTCCCAGAATCACTTCAGAGCCAAGAGAAAATTGCCTGCTATTTGGACGGAGCGGACAACACCTTTACTTCAAACCACCGCACCCAATGTAGTCTAATGATCATCACCGGAGCACTTTTGTTTGGAAAGCCTCGGAGAAGGAAACTGCCATAGCGGACACGTGCTTCACGCTCCAAATCAAACCCAAGACACACACTGACACGGACACGGACTCTTTTGGGATATTTTTGGTTGGTTTTGGTTCACCTTTTATCTCCACTTTTACCTAAACTTAAATGCTACTATTAATAAGCAGTAAATTAGGAGTTTATTGAGGCGGAAGTGTTTCCGAAAACTTAAAATTAAACATCAATTATTAATGTTGCCTTGGTAATAAACTGAAAGTTTAGGTTGAAGCACTAAAATGATTAACTGGAAAAAAACTAAAACTGGAATAAAAAAAAAGAATTAAACCTAAATAGCCATATTCATAATAATAAACATACAAATATATAAATACAGGCTAATTAAAAATATTTTATATCACTTTAGTTTAGGGTTAAATTCTCACTACTACTGTCTTATTATCATGCGTATCTCTATGATATTGTCTGTTTATTATAAAGCACATAATAATACATGACCATATTCTACACCCACTACCTAAATACCTTACTAACTATTAATAAGCAGTCATTAGGAGTTTATTAAGGGAAAAGTCTAGTGAATATAAAATATAAAACCTCAAATAGCAATGACACACACTTAAGCGTTTTAAGTCATTTTTATGTTTCATTGATGTCACGTTAAGTGTTTGATTGGTGGTCATAATTCATATTCTGAGGAGGGTGTGTGTGTGTGTGTGTATGTGTGTGTGTGTGTGTGTGTGTGTGTGTGCGCGTGTGTGTGTGTGTGTGTGTGTGTGTGTGTGTGTGTGTGTGTGTGTGTGTGTGTGTTACTCCTGAGATGAAGAAGAGACGCCGGTGCCGAGTGTCATATTCTCAGTGAGCTTCATTACCCAATCTCTGTCGTCCCTGCGCCTGAATAATCGCAGATATAATGCTAATTAGCATAATGTGGAACGACACAGACATTTGATGATAGCCAACAGATCGCCGGATACTGAACGGCTGTTTTCTCACATGAGCCCCAGATTGCTTTGCTAACCTTTGGAAACAACCTGTCCTCCACATAAATATGACTCTATAGGCCGTTTTTCAAGCACTTTATTCCGACCTATATTTACGTTTTAAAGTCATGCGCCCTCTAGCTGGAGTAAAAATAATGACAGTGTCGCGTTACGTGACGTATGACTGTCGTTACCAATCAAAATGCGTGTTCATTTTAATGCAATGTGTGGACTTTTACCACCATTTGTCATATTTCCATTTAGAAAAATATTTATTTTAATTTCCAACTCCACCCACCCCATCCCTAAACCTGCAGTGAGTTATAGTCACACACACTTTATGAGCACATGTGTTCCCTGGGATCGAACTCACGATCGTATGATGTTTTATATTGCAATATTTACCTACTTTCGCCCGTGAGACTCTGCTCCAAGTGAGAGCGCGTACCAAGGCCCAAGCCGATCACCACCGGTCTAAGCCCCCCGTCCACGTCGTTGGTCAGAAAGTGTGGCTTTCATCTAAGAACATTCCTCTCCGCTCCGTTTGTAACATGCGTGCTCCCAAATTAATTGGTCCGTTCCCTGTCACCAAGATCATTAGTCCGTCTCAAACTGCCTCCTGCGTACAGGAGGATTCATTCCGTCTTTCATGTGTCCAAATTGAAACCTGTTTTTCACTCCCATATTAACCGCCGGCCCGGCTCCCCCACCGCTGCGTCTCGTAGACAGGGAACCCACCTATTCGGTAAACCGTATTCTGGACTCGAGAAGGAGGGGATGCGGATTTCAGTATCTGGTGGACTGGGAAGGTTACGGTCCGGAGGAGAGAAGTTGGGTTCCTGCAAGAGACATACTGGATCACTCCCTTATCGATGATTTCAGTCGACAGGTAAGTTCCACTGGGAGGCGCTCCTATGGGAGGGGGTACTGCGTCTGTGTGTGTGTGTGTGTGTGGAGTGTAAGTGGGAGGCGTGGTTTCTGATTACCTGTTCATCAGATCACCACCACCACCTGATTACCCGGTCTACATAATAGCTTGCTAACCACCCTGTGTTTGTCAGATCGTTTGGTGTTGTTCCGTGGTCTTGTCCTGTTCTCCTCCCGTTTCATCCGGTGTTTGCTGTTCTCGTGGATTCTGTTCGTGTTCTGTGGATGTCTTCACTGTGGTGGATCAGCTCCTGGATCTGGTTGTCCATTGAGTCCCTTTCTCACACGGATCAAAGCCTGTCTACATCGTCTGACTAACACATTACTGACTGTGGATGGAACCTCCTTCAATTCTCCTTCAAATCTGTGTTCTGAGAAAATAAAGATCTTATATTGCACTCGCTATTGAATCCGCTTCTGTTTCATGACGGTTTCTCCCCATTCTTCCCCCCTGACTTTATCGGACTTTATGTCTCCACGTCCCCCGACTGTCTGATAGACAGTAAAGATTGCTTCTGAGCATCTCCTCCTGTCTATACAGTAATGTCTCAACTGTGCGACCGAGACGCGTTGGTTATGACGCAATCGTTAGCCTATTATGACGCAATCGTTAGCCTATTATGACGCAATCGTTAGCCTATTATGACGCAATCGTTAGCCTATTATGACACAATCGTTAGCCTATTATGACGCAATCGTTAGCCTATTATGACGCAATCGTTAGCCTATTGTTATTGCTAAACGTTAGCAATCGTTAGCCTATTATGACACAATCGTTAGCCTATTATGACGCAATCGTTAGCCTATTATGACGCAATCGTTAGCCTATTATGACGCAATCGTTAGCCTATTATGACGCAATCGTTAGCCTATTATGACGCAATCATTAGCCTATTATGACGCAATCGTTAGCCTATTATGACGCAATCTTATGATGCAATCGTTAGCCTATTATGACACAATCATTAGCCTATTATGACACAATCGTTAGCCTATTATGACACAATCATTAGCCTATTATGACGCAATCTTTAGCCTATTATGACGCAATCGTTAGCCTATTATGACACAATCGTTAGCCTATTATGACACAATCGTTAGCCTATTATGACACAATCGTTAGCCTATTATGACACAATCGTTAGCCTATTATGACACAATCGTTAGCCTATTATGACACAATCGTTAGCCTATTATGACTTAATCGTTAGCCTATTATGACGCAATCGTTAGCCTATTATGACGCAATTGTTAGCCTATTATGACGCAATCGTTAGCCTATTATGACACAATCATTAGCCTATTATGATGCAATCGTTAGCCTATTATGACGCAATCTTTAGCCTATTATGACACAATCGTTAGCCTATTATGACACAATCGTTAGCCTATTATGACGCAATCGTTAGCCTATTATGACGCAATCTTTAGCCTATTATGACGCAATCGTTAGCCTATTATGACGCAATCTTTAGCCTATTATGACGCAATCGTTAGCCTATTATGACGCAATCGTTAGCCTATTATGACACAATCGTTAGCCTATTATGACGCAATCGTTAGCCTATTATGACGCAATCTTTAGCCTATTATGACACAATCGTTAGCCTATTATGACACAATCATTAGCCTATTATGACACAATCATTAGCCTATTATGACACAATCGTTAGCCTATTATGACGCAATCGTTAGCCTATTTTTACAAAAACAGCTTCTGCGGGGCGATAGTGTAAGATACAATGTAATGGAGCCTTTTATACATTGTCGTGTTTCTTTAGAAATAAACAATGGACAAATGGAGTCTTTAAACGCCTCAGATGTAAAGTTATTCACTGTCAAAGTGACTCAGAAATGAATGGGAGTCAATGGGATGCTAACAGCAGGTGATGGCTTGGTTAGCAATGGCCGCCCCTATGGGTGGAACGCTTTCCAAGCGCTAGATTACCCGCTTGGTATTTACTCAAATCCACTTTGTCAGCTTTATTTGAATGTCTTTTGTTCATATAACTAAATTTGTATTTGTAAAAATTGCTCAATATAGTTGTGTGCAAACACTTGACGCTGCTTTTTTAAGTAAATTTAACAAGTAATTGTTATATTTTAGTTATTAATTGTCCATATTTTTGGATGTCTAGCAGACAATTCAATTGTACTTGTTAATTTGCATCATTTTGTGCAGATTCAAGTTGTAATATTATGTTAATGTTGTGTATAGCGAAATTATCTCATGTGTATATAATATTTGAGTATAGGTTTATTATCATTGTTATTATTATTAATGATGATTTGCAGTGGTATTAAGGGTAGAATAAACCGCCAAGCCCTCACAAAACAGATGCAGGAAACTGGCTTGTCAAATGTGTGGAGTCGAAGAGTTTGCATGCTAAGTTGTAATTGTTTGTAAAGCTTTTCATCACTGTGTTTTTGACCAAGCTAGTGCAATCCCGCTGTTATTATACCATCACAACCGAGAAAGCTCACAGGTACCACAGAGGGACGCAGGATTACCACAGTTACCATGGTGATAATGTATTCTGGATAAATAGGTTTGACAGAGATGCTGCAGGCTCCAACACACAACCATAGATGTGGGATCAGGCCTTGACGTCTAGTCCACTTATGCCATGAAAACTAAAGGAGATTCATTTCATGCACAGCTTCTCTTTGGTGGATAAAGAGTCATATGGGATCAGGCCTTGAGCATATACCTGTATATATCCTCATTAAACTCATAATCAAAGCCTTAATTCATATGTATCCTCCTATATTATTATAGTTTACACTGTCAGAAAAAAAGGTACAGTTCTGTCACTGGGGCGGTACCATAAGGTACAAAAGTGAAAAGGTACATCTGTGTACCTTACTCACCCCTAAGTGGTACAGTCAGTACTTTAAGAGTGTGAATTAGTACCATAATGGTACATTTTAGTACCGTTTTAGTTTTGTACCTTAGGTGTTTGCTCCAGTGACAGAAATGTACCTTTTTTTCCTAACAGTGTATAATGATTTTTACGGCTTCTTTAATGTTTGTTTCTTGTTTTCTAAAGTGTGTGTTTTGTGGGGACTGGGGGTCTAGGGATGTGTGATGTGTCGCTAAACACTTGATAGCAACTTGTGTGTTTGGATTTTGGAGGTGACTTTCATAGGTTTGTTCCTATTAGAAAAATGGTTAAGTTTTGCACAACATGTCCTCCAACTAATCCGCCTATATCGGTCGTTTGTCCCGTCCTTTAAATACGGCCCACAGGAGCGTTTACTAAAGTTGTGCTCCTACCGACAGCAGGACACTTTCATTTTAAAGCATTTTCCCTTTTATCTGCGTAATATTTCAGGTTTTGCATAGCTCAGCTGGTAAAGCATTGCAATATACAACAACATGTGATCATGCGATCGTGAGTTCGATCCCAGGGAACACATGTGCTCATAAAGTGTGTGTGACTATAACTCACTGCAGGTTTAGGGATGGGGTGAAAACAAATATTTTTGCTTAATGGAAATATGACAAATGGTGGTAAAAAGACACACATTACATCAAAATTAACAGGCATTTTGATTGGTAACGACAGTCATACGCTATTTCATCGTCTCCATCTTGACTTTTCCTCCGGAACCAACAGCTCACAAGATTCCTCATTATAATAATTAATGCGCAGAATAAAGGGGAGGGGCCTGGTTGAGTTAGTTAGTCGTGTGTTGAAACTGCCCGTTATGGTGAGGGGCGGGGCATTTCCCAAACACCAATCACAACACACCGCTCCAGCCGACCAATCAGAGCACATTGTGCTTTCAGAAGGAGGGGCTTCATAGAGACAGGAACTAAACAGGGCTGTGTTTCCCGTACAGCGCCGTAACTCACTGATTAACTACCGTAATATGACGTATCATTGAAGAAATCAACTAAATAGTCACGACTGTTTCCTAAAAACGTATTGTCGCAAATCTGTCGCTCAACCCCATTGGTGGTGGAGTGATAACAGCTTATAATGGATCTTTTTAAGGTTTAATTAATGCTTGATTTTTTGCTATAAATTATTGAAATGGCTTCTGAGGACTAATTCTTATTCTTCTCAGTTATTTTGCGTTATTTCCAGATTCAATCATAGGCTCGTTCTCACGTACTAAAGCACATTCGCACATGTTCACGCTTCAAAAAAAATGCTTTAAATATCTTGACAAACTAAAAGACGTAAATTACATTTATATGTATTCGAAATAAAAGATATGATTGTGCTAAATGTCAGCTTGCTTATTTCGCATAAGATAAGTATTTATTAAGTTCATATGTCATGCAAACAAGAAGCTTCTTTCTCTGCTTCTGACCCAGGGTATTCTCACAAAAATGCGTATAAATAGTACGAGTGTGCAATGTCGTGGAATGTATACGCCAAAACTCATTTTGGCGTGTCTATGGCACGCTGTTTTTTGCGTGCATATGATACGCATTTTATGGCGTATTATACATACGAACCCCCCACCCCACCACCCTAAACCTACCCAAGCGCGTGTCATATATACGCCATAAAGTGCATCTCATATGCATGCCAAAATTAGTTTTGGCGAATACATTCCACGACATTGCACACTCGTACTATTTATACGCATTTATGTGTGATCAGGTTGTCTGACCACAGGTCGACACACACACACACACACACACACACACACACACACACACACACACACACACACACACACACACACACACACAGATGTCGTTCTCACCACACAAGTTTGCGAACGTTCATTGGAACGATGGTTTAGGGAAACACAGACGGGTTGAGCTATGTTGATAACGACCATAGTTGGCAAACGATGCTTTCGGGAAACGCATCCCAGAGTGTTACTGACAGACTGGGAAGAGAGGAGTCGCAAAATTGGAGAATATGAGGAAAATAATCAACATTCAAGCAGGAAAACCTGCTCTAGTAGAGCCAGAAACAACATCCTCAGACACTGTCCTATTTAACATGACATTAGTCGTAAGATCTGCTACTGTACTGTTGAGATAAATAACACAATGAAACCTAAACCAAACTGCTGTGAACTAGCTACATCAATATTATTCCTCTGAAAGAGATGAAGCTCAAGCAGAATCCCTCCATTGTTATTTATTTATTTTTTCCCATTCTGTTTGTTTGTCCTCTTCTCTCAGTATGAATAATTTATCCTCCTCAAGAGACGAACAACAAGTCATCAGTCCCACGCTGTCAGAGACCCACCGTCAATTTTCTGCAGCACTGAATCTCAATTAAAAAGCAGAAAGCAGAGATTCTGCTGGACACGGCGACTTCACTTACGCGTCTCTTTGAGCTGAACTCCTGCGGAAAGAAAGAAAGGAAATATGCCTTCATTATGCCACACCGTAATGGTCCTCTCTGGGAATGTGTGGGCCTCATCTTTTTTGTGACCTATTTTCCAACAAATATCAAGCAAATAATGGATTGTCTGGAGGCTTGGGGGCAAAGCGGGCCGCTGCACCCCGGCCCGGCTCTCTGTGGATTAATCCTGGTGGTAATAATAAGTAATGAACTGTCACAATCTATTATGCCCTTCGCAATCTCCCCGCTGCGAGGCTGACGACTGCTGAATTGTTTGCTGTTGCGATGGCACATCATTATGCTTAATCTAAGCATATCGTGGTAAACAAGCAGACTCACAGTTGCATACTAACATTACGGACTCGTCTTGTTACGCTTATACCTGAATCTACATTGATTACTCACACACACATTTGAAAGTTCCTCTCAGGACAGGCCTTTAGTGTCATGTGTTTTTATTAATTGAATAATTTAATGGAGTTATAATTGAATGGTTTCATCATTAGATTTCAAACATCTTGATTATTTAATATAAAATATATTGCAATTGAGCAACTAAATCTGATTTTATAATATATATATATTGCTATTGGGGCATCCATTCAAATTCAATATAAACTATATTGCCAAAAGTGTTGGGACGCCTGCCTTTATATGCACATTAGCTTCCCATTGTTAATCCGTAGGGTTTGATATGGAGTCGGCCCACCCTCTCTAACAGCTCCAGCTCTTCTGGGAAGGCTTTCCTCAAGGTTTAGGAGTGTGTTTATGGGGATTTTTGCCCATTCTTCTAGAAGCTCATTTGTGAGGTCAGGCACTGATGTTGGACGAGAAGGCCTGGCTCTCAGTCTCCGCTCTAATTCATCCCAAAGCTGTTCTATCGGGTTGAGCTCAGGACTCTGTGCAGGCCAGTCAAGTTCGTCCACACCAAACTCCTCATCCATGTCTTTATGGAGCGACGCTTTGTGCACTGGAGCGCAGTCATGCTGGGACAGGAAGGGGCCGTCCACAAACTGATCCCAAGTCGGGAAGTCGGGAGCATGAAATTGTCCAAAATGTCTTGTTGAAGCATTAAGAGTTCCTTTCACTGGAACTAAGGGGCCAACCTCTGAAAAACAACCCCACTCCATAATCCCCCCTCCACTAAACTTTACACTCGGCCCAATGCAGTCAGGCGAGTCCCGTTCTCCTGGTGACCACCAAACCCAGACTCGTCCATGGGATTGTCCGACTGAAGCGTGATTGGTCGCTCAGAGAACACGTCTCACTGCTCTAGAGTCCAGTGGCGGCTGCTTTACTCCACTGCATCCCACGCTTTGCATTGCTCTTGGTGATGTAAGGCTTGGATGAGCTGCTCGGCCATGGAAACCCATTCCATGAAGCTCTCTCCGCTGTTCTTGAGCTCATCTGAAGGCCACAGAAGTCTGGAGGTCTGGAGCTGTTGACTCTGCAGAAAGTTGGAGACTTCTGCGCACTGTGACCCTCAGCATGCGCTGACCCCGCTCTGGGATTTAACACTTCGTGGCTGAGTTGCTGTTGTTCCCAATGGCTTCCTCTTTGTTATAATCCCACTAACAGTTGAGCGTGGAATATTTAGTAGTGAGGAAATGTCAGGAATGGCCTTATTGCACAGGTGTCAGCCTATCACGGCCCCACGCTTGAGTTCACTGAGCTCCTGAGAGCGACTTATATAGAACACGGAACAAACTAAATAAAGGGGGAACTGACATATACAGTACAATTAGGGCTGGGCGATAAAACGATAACGATAATTATCACGATATAATTTTCCTCGATAAAACGATAACAGCAGGTCGATAAATTCTCGATATATGCGCTATGCGTAATGCTGCGCATGCTTATTGCAGACCGGGCTTCTGGGTGCTGCACGTGGTGATGTTTACAGTCTGTTGCTGACAAGCTTGGAGGATCGGAGTTAAGTGGAGCGATTAAAAAAGAGCAATAGTGAAGAAAATGCAGCGCTCACGACCAGCTCGGAGGACACAGATATCGTTGACAAGTTAGTTCCCTCAACTTCAGTGGTTTGGAGATATTTTAGCGATCCCATCCGACATAAAACAGAGCGACGTGCGTGGGCTGCTTATCATAGATTCACGTTCACCACACGGAATTTAATTATTAAACTGTCGTGTTTCTTCAAAGTTCTTCCATATAACATTGAGCCCAACACAGCGGTGAATCTACATTAACTACATTCACACACCGGCTTATTATCTTTTTAGTTGTAGTAGGTGACTTACAACAAGCTAACGTTACCAAACTATAATCACTAAAACATGGGACTTGTACATCGCTATCATAATTGTTTGTCTTTGGTGATGTATTCATGACTCCGCATCGCCTGTATCAAAAGAGAAATAATGTCATCTGGTGTTTAAAATTAATAAAAAAGACTAGACAGCCCTTACTGTAGATCCACAAATACTGAACTTTTCTCTCTCCCGACCAGCCCACTGTCGGTGAGGTGTGTGTGTGTGTGTGTGTGTCGGTGAGATGCACAGTGGACCAATCCACTGTGAGGCAAGAGAAGGGGCCTCAAAATGTTTCTTAAAACGCTTTTTTTTGCCCGTTTGCGTTTTTAGTGTTTTACTTACACAATTAAATATATATAATGCAATATTGAGCGTTTTGTTCTATTTCAGCTGCGAAAATCGTTCACAGCAGAACCGCAACGCGTCTCACAGCAACGTGGGTAAATGAACGATTCAGTGTTTGAATGAATCGTTTGAATGAACGACTCAATGACTCGCTCATTAAGACGGCCACCTGCTGCCACCTACTGGTGGTTTAATTTGATCTTTAAACATACTTTCCAACATGTCTTATTTGTCTATTCAAAACTACAAATCTCAAAACATTATTTAATGCTCTTGTAATTTTTCAGTGTACATTTTTTATTTTGATTGGTAACAGCCCTTATAGTGTCTTATTTTAATTTAATGTATTGATCAAAATTACAAATATAAAATGAAACATGAAGCTTAGCCTATATTTAATAAGATTAAGGGAAAATGCCCTTTATAAAAGGTGAAAATATCACAAATTTCAAATGATTCAATAAAAATAAAAAACACAAATATGCAGATTTAAATATGTCAAAGCTGACTGAACACTGGTGAGAATAATGCTTCAGAATAAATTATATTTACAACACACACACACACACACACACACACACACACACACACACACACACACACACACACACACACACACTTTTCCGGACAAGCTAATTTTTTACTTGGACAAGCTTGAACGATTTACTTGTTCGAAGGACAAGCACATGAACATGCTTAATGTCAAGCCCTGTATATTGATATTATTGATATATAGTGTTGAGTAAAATAATGCCGACCACAGTTAAGATTTTAATAAATAAATCTACCTCAGTTTAAATACATTTTTCACTTGTTTGGGAAGTGTTTGTCATGTTTTGACAATAAAGGTTAGTTTTAAAACCACAGCTAACTGTTTGTTTTCTACATATTTCACTCAGGAGCAAAAATATGCCTTTAAACTTTAAAGAAATAAAGATTTTACATTTATCGTGATATTTATCGATATCGACTGATATGCTAAATTATATCGTGATAATTTTTTTGGGCCATATCGCCCAGCCCTAAGTACAATCTGTACAATTTCTTAAATGTACATATAATATTTGCTTATGTATACAGTATTTTGCATAAATGACCTTCAGATAAATATAATTAGGTTTATTTCACATGATCTGCTAATGCACATTGCATCTTCCTTCATATGCTCACACTTTCTCTGCATTTACAATGAACGGAAAGTTATATTGAATATTGAAACAGAATAATGAGAAGAAAATCTATTGAAACTGAGAATTATCTCAACTGTCCAGCTGTAGAATTGAATGTACTGTACCGTAAAAAAGGAAACTGTTGCGTAATGGGCTTTAGTCCTATTGAGTTTTAAGAATCGAATTGCTATTGAACCGACGAGAGATCCTGGTGAGGCAAATTACTGTCAGACATTGAATGTCAAAACTGCTCCTTATCAATTGTAATCCAAAGTTGAAGGCAAGTAGAAGAAAGAAAATAGACCATTAAAAGTCAGAAGTGATGATTGATTTAAATTCTCTGGTTCATACGCTGTCTTTACCTTCCAAATCCCATGCATAAGATCGCACTTGTACTGATCAATGCCTGAACGATCACTAGAAAGGGCTTTAATTGCAGCTAAAATTACATTTGTTATGAGGGCAGGTACAGGTTTTAACAGAGGGATTCTGAAAGGCTAACAGGGCACTTCATTAGCAAATCTACATTTGTTCCCTTCCCCACTTGAATCATTACACTAATGATTTTTCTTGCAAATTTCCCCTTTCCCCTCTCATTCCAGTTGCTTTTCTCCTGTGCGATCTACATTTTGTCGTCCCAAATTGACGTGTAATTTCTAACTTCTCAAATGTGCGTGTGTTAAATGTGTTTGATTCATTTGTCTCCAGGCCTCGAAATGGCCAGAACGGCCCAGATGCTTTTCAGGACCCGATCACAAGCTGTTCTGCTTTCAAAATTGTATTTGCCACTTTGGCATCACATTAGTTGTTTTTAAAGCATCGCAGTCACACATCCCAATGTTTTGTGTCATAAGAACTATTAGATACAGTAAATAACTATTATCCAAATGAGATGGTAGCTATTTTCACATCAAGTATTCCTTTTGGTCTTTTTTCTTGTCCCACATCCTTTTAATTACCATTTATGTGTGTCTAATTTTGTCATATTACCCTAGGACTGCAATATATATATATATATATATATATATATATATATATATATATATATATATATATATATATATATATATATATATATATATATATTTATATATATATATATATATATATATATATATATATATATATATATATATATATATATATATATATAATAAACTTTTGTCTGATTTTGCCATTTTGAATTTAAAATATATAATTTAACGTGATTTATGTAATGTAGTTACATTGGCCCTCATTTATCAAAAGTGCGTACACCAAATTTCCAGCGTACACCCAAACCCAAGGTGACTTTGAGATTTATCAATATGGACGTTGGCGTACGGCACGCTCAAATCCTACGCCAGCTCAGGAGGCGGTGTACGCACGTTTGAGTTAGTGGGAAAATGCGCAGAAAAACGATTCCTAACACCACAAAACGCACTGACAAGATATGCTATATGACCCACTGTTAAAAACCACAACAACAACATTCAGTGTTTATTTTTGTGCAACATGAACGTCAATGTTTAATTTGTGTGACTTTACCAAAGTGTTTGATCTGTAGGCATATGTATTCCTCCAGTCGCGAGCCTGTGCGCTTTATCTGACGTTTCAGGCCCGCCTGGCCCAGCAGCTGCGCACCGACTGGGACTACAATAATTCAGACTGACAAAATAATAAAAATGACATTCTTCTTTTAAATAATAATACAATCAATAAAAACGACATTCTTCTTCTAAATAACAAGCGTCATTAAGAATAATAATCATAATAATAATAAGAAGAATCTTACAAATTGTCATGTAATTATTAATGTGAATGAATTACTCCACATCACATCATCATCACTATTGTACACGCCAATACATGTGCCGTGATACGAAATTAAATGCTATTTTTTTTCAAAACATGCTGTAAAATAATGCATTGTGATGGTAATTTATCATCCAAACAGCTTTAAACTGCTGGAGTGCGCTTCTCAACCTCCACACTATTAACAGTAGCCTACTCTTTATTTGTGTCCATATTTTGTTTTTGTAGGCGCCTTTAATCCCACTCTTTAAACTCCCAAATAAAACAATTTCGTTTTTTTTCCACTTCCCTGGTGATCTCGATGGGCGCGTCTCAATCATCTCAATAGTTCAGTAGTCAGAGCACTGATCAGGGAGTCAGCCCATTGACTTATGTCCTAATCAGTGCCCTGCATGACTAGTGGACTAAAGAGATGATTGAGCGCGCCCGATCTCCACGTCGGAGAAGTTTCGCTTCTTTGTCGTCTTCTGTTTGTCCATGGCGTAAAATGAGGGCGTGGGGGAGGCGGAGACTTGAATATATAGGGGCGTGTTATTCTAATGACGATCGGTTTCAGCCGCCGCATTTATCAAGGGCAGGTATTGCGTACACCTGGACTGCAGAGGTGCGCACAGCTTCATAAATCAGGCGGTGAGAGGAGTGTAAGCATAATCTTACGCCAACATATACACCAGCTTCTACGCAAGATTGATAAATGAGGGCCAATGTAACAATGTATGTAAATGTAATTATGAAATATAAACAAGTATACACACACACACACACACACACACACACACACACACACACACACACACACACACACACACACACACACACACACACACACACACACACACACACACACACACACACACACACAATGATTAACTTACGTGTACAATAAGCGTGCATTCTCCCGATCAATTTTGAGCATCCAGATGGTAATCAAACGTCTTGTGGAGAGCTCTCGAAAGATGCATTTATCTTTCATTTTTAACTGTTGAAAACAGAGCCTGCTTCAGGAAATCGTTTATCCTGTAGCGCCCTCTATAGGCCAGCGACTAGTCGACGTCAAGCTTAAAGCGTCATGGCAGAGCATTAAGGTCGACTAGTCGGTGAAACCCCTTGTGTGCGTGTGTGTGTGTGTGTGTGTGTGTGTGTGTATGTGTGTGCGCGCGCTTATTCGGGAAAGGTGCCCATAAAGGTGTCAGGATCTAGCTTCCAGATCCACATCAAGATGTGAACTTGGCTCAGTCCGGGAGGCGGATAAACGTTTGTCTCTCAGCACTCAGTAGGATAGTGCCGACTCTATCCCCGATGTGATTGGCCGGACCAGAGTTTGGTTTTTCCACCTCGCAAGTCTATGGAGAGTTGCTAGACGACACTCGATGCAAATTATTTTTGCTGCCGCTAGGGTGCGTCGGTTAGCCAGGATCACCAGAGAGAGACTATCTTCAACTCAGACTATTGCCATATCACCACACACCACATCTACTATAATCCTTTGCCTGGACACATGAGCCATTCTTGTGTTTGTCACAGTTCTGTCTTGTTATGTTAGGTTTTTGTGTGGGTCACATGTTCCTTTTCGTTATGTTTCCCACCACTTTTCTGTTTAGTATTGTCATCTGTGTCACCTGTTCCCCTCGTTTGTATAGTCATCAGTGTATGTATTTAGTTCCCTCGTCCTTCCTTGTCCGGTCTCCGTTATACCCACGTTGTGTTAGATTTTTCTTGTAAAACCCAGTTTAATGTAAATAAAGAGTGAGTCTTATCCTCCTCATCATTGGTACATCTGCACGTAACAGTGTTCAGGTGTTTGTTTCTTTGTTTCTTTCTTTATTTATTTATAGCACAAATGAACAAGAACTGGAGTTGACCAAAGTGCTTTACACAGTCAATTCACAAGCAAACATAATATATAAAAAAAGGGGAAAAAGAAAAAGAAAACCAATATATAAAAACATACAGTTTATACAGTATATGCCCCTTCATTAAATAGGCTTTCAGCAACTTCTTAAAAACAGGCAGGAGTGTAACAGACCGGATGGAGAAGGGGAACTCATTCCAGAGTCTCGGCTCGATCGCCTTTGTGTCCTGGGCACTACAAGTAGGTTTAGGATTTCTGAATGGAGCGATCTTTTAGGATCATAGGGAGGCAGTAGATTAGTGAGATATGGTGGGGCCTGGTTGTGTAAGAATTTAAAAATGAATAATAAAATGTTAGACCTTATTCTAAGGTGAACTGGCAGCCATTGTAACGAGGCTAGTATTGGGGAAACATGATCGTATTTCTTTACTCTTTTTAAAAGCCGCCTTTTTGTTGTACTGCCTGCAAACGTGCCAAGGATGCGGAACTTATACCGAAATACAGGGAGTTACAAAAATCCAGTCGAGAGAAGACGAAAGAATGGAGAAAGAATCGCTCAAAATCTGCGAATGATAAAAAAAGGTTTTACTTTAACTAAACAGGCGCAGGTTATAAAAACAGTTTCAGACCACCGAGTTTATTTAATGTCCATTTTTAAATTATTATCGATTAGAACACCTAAATCTCTCACCACAGGTTTAGAATATGGTGCTAGAGGACTCGAATCTAAAAGCGCTTGAGCGGTGTTTTTTGGATGGCCAAAAACAATAACCTCCGTTTTATCTGCATTTAAAGGGGGGGTGAAATGCTGTTTCATGCATACTGATCTTTTTACACTGTTAAAGACTTGGAATCCCATACTAAACATAGACAAAGTTTCAAAAGTTAAGGTGGACGTTTGATGGGAGTATTTCTTTGTCAAAAATACTACTTCCGGTTAGTCATAAGTTTCGGCAAGTTTTTTGAGATCATGCGTCCCCATTGACGTTAATGGGGGCGGAATTTCCTTGTATGGGCCTTACGGACAATTCTACCGGAAGAGCGTGAGAGAGAGAGAGAGAGAGAGAGAGAGAGAGAGAGAGAGAGAGAGAGAGAGAGAGAGGGAGAGAGAGAGCGAAAGTAACAGGCTACCCCCATCAAAGCTGGACAGGTGATGTGCACATAACAATGTCACCAAAAAAGTGCGTTTTTGGTTGCCAGACCAAGACAGTCCTGCACAGATTCTCTAAAACCCCGCGTTAAGGCAACAGTGGATGGAATTTGCTTTTCCGGATCAGCAACTGAGTTGTGCGAATGTTTATGTCTGTTCGCTGCATTTCGGTGCCGACTGTTTCATAAACAAGGCCCAGCTCGACGCCGGATTTTCCAATAGCCTAATGCTGAAGGATGGAGCAGTCCCAACGTTAGAAGGGTGAGTGAGACTGCTTTTAGTCCGCTTACTGTCTACACAAACCACGCGTAAACACACACACACACACGTGCACAACTGCACTTCCCACATGTACACCTTCAAAGACAAAAATACGACGATATAATTCAAGTATAAATATGTAAATAACACAAGCCGCTAAGCATATTATATAGTTAGTGTATAACTTGTAACTTACCACATAGAGACGTCCTGCTCTAGTCGTTTTTGCTGCTGCTCCTGTTCAACTGCAGCCTCTGGGTCTGATTCCGGATCATAGATGTATGGCTGTATCTGATTAAAAGCCATATTTTTATTTTGAATAAAGTTTTTTTCCCGCTGTTAGGGATGAGACAGCTTTACGACGCACTCGACTCAACACACAGCGCGCTGCTGCACACGTCATTATTTAGCTCCGCTCACACGACACGCCCCCACCCGCTCGGCTTTTTTCGGAAAGACTCGGAACAGCGCATCTTTCTTATATAATTATTAAAAAAATAAAGACTTTTCGGAGATATGCAGGATGCAATGCTACTCTATAGGTACTCAAGATTGACATGACACTGACTGAAACTGAGTGTTTCACCCCCCCCCCCCCCCCTTAAAATCAAACAGTTTTCTGCCATTCGAGTTTTAATATCATTTAGACATTCTAATATTGAGATAAAAGTATTAGAGGAACGGCTGAGTGGCATAACAATGAAACAATATGCCATATTTCCTGAGAATGTTCCCCAACGGAAGCAGATATAAGTACAGGGGAAAGGATGGACCCTTGCGAGACCCCCCGAGGAAGATGTCTTCTCCCAGACGTTGTGTTATTATAACTCACTGAGAAGTCATGGAAGTCAAGGTGTGTCTCATGAGTCTTGTCAGCTGTGTCTTGTTCCCATGATCTGTTTGTCTGTGTATTTCCACCATGTTTTCAAGTCTTGTTCTTCAAATAAGCCCAACTCTATATGTGTGCAATGCTCTGGTGTTGAGATATGGCTTGTTAACTCTTTCCCCGCCAGTGTTTAAAAAAAAGTTGCCAGCCACCACCAGGGTTTTTGACCATTTTCACCAAAATTGAATAGCCCATAGAATATTTTGTTAAATGAATATCTGAGCATGCAATATATCAAAATAAAGAGCTGACCCTTTTCTTTAAAACAACAACAACAACAACAACGCTTTATTCTAGCTTCATGCATTCCTTTTTTATCAACACTTGAATCAAGGTAAGTTTCATTAAAAAAAGCAACATTTTGAACAAAAAGCTGAGAAAATCACATTTTTGTGAAAGACTGTTTCCAGATCAGATTCAGAGATGATCAAACACAGATGGAGGAGATCGAGTCCATCAACACCCCTAATGCTTCAGTCCTGGAGCTCGTCCTGGGTCCACATCTCATTCACTAACATTAGGCAGTTTTGATTCATATGCTGTTTATTGACGATGATCAGGTTATTTTTCATATGCATATGATTACATACGATCGCTTGTTTCACTGCGTCTTCCTCACGTGTGTTTTGATCCGGAGATTCAGTACTCTCATTCAGAAGATGCGCAATAGCGCCCCCTAGCGCCCGACAGTGAAAACACGGAAACACAGAAAATTACGTTATTGGCCTGGAAGCGTTTTCTCACAAATAACGGAAATTTCCGTGTTTGGCAGGGAAAGAGTTAATGTTGATATACGGTTGCTAGGGTGCTGTAACATGCAGGCCCATACTGGATAAAAAAATAAAATAAAAATAAAAAACCTTTCAGGAACTAGTTTGAATCCTGAAGGAGTGTATTTGGCACCAACTTTTTTTTTTTTTTTTTTTTATGTTGTGCATGTTTATCATGAGAGTCAACTCTTTTTCACTGTAAATGAGTCAGAATGCATAAGATAGCATTAGACCCCCATTTAATAAACGTATAGCTTTCCTGGTGATAGCCTTCAGTTGTCTAAAATGATTAATAAAATATATTTTAGGGTGATTTAGATGTAGACTTGGAAGAAGTGTCCCTGTCCATCAGTTGCTCACTTTCTTCACTGATTCAGACCGAAATGGAAAGACTGTGTCAATCAAAAATCAGCCCAGAGTGTGTTCTGAATACATCGATGCTCAGCACTTCAGTCCTGTTACCTAAGTTATTGAGAAACAAAAAGGATTGGAAAAATGAACAAATAAGCATTTGGTCAAAACCTATACTTAATGACGACCTAATTTTGGGGGTTTAATATTAATGCAAAGTTTAATTGAGGTTATTCCTCTGAAAATGACAAAATCACAGGAATTAGGCTTTTTAGACAACTATTTAGACAGTGTTGCAAACCTCATATAACATGTACTAAAAATAAAATTGCTCATAATTTAGTTTGACGTTCTGAATGTTACAGTACCTCCTTTCACTAGCTATTTTTCCATCAACCCGATCACACATAAATGCGTATAAATAGTACGAGTGTGCAATGTCGTGGAATGTATCCGCCAAAACTCATTTTGGCGTGCATATGATACGCTGTTTTTCACGTGCATATGATACGCACTTTATGGCGTATATATGACACGCGCTTGGGTAGGTTTAGGGTGGTGGGGTGGGGGGGTTCGTATGTATAATACGCCATAAAGTGCGTCTCATATGCACGCGAAAAACAGCGTGCCATAGACACGCCAAAATGAGTTTTGGCGTATACATTCCACGACATTGCACACTCGTACTATTTATACGCATTTTTGTGAGAATACCCTGACATTTTAGGATGAAAAAACACTGGATGGAAAAAAAAGTACATTCAAAAATGTATGCACGCAAAACTGTTTTATCCGATTATAAAAACATGCACACAAACTGAAGACAATTCTGAAGACCTTTTCCACCACAATCATTGCATCAAAGGTTCTTCATAATGGAAAAAATATATATATGTATGTTTTTTTTTTTTAAATTATAACATGTGAGCCTGGAGCTCAGCACCAGTCGTGCGTCTCACAGGCATATCTGTAGCAATAGCCAACAATACAGCGTATGGGTCAAAATAAAATCTTCTTGTATGCCAAAAATCATCAGGATATTAAGATCATGTTCTATGAAGATATGTTCCTACTGTAAATATATCAAACATGTATTATTAGGAGTAATATGCATTGCCAATGGACACCTTTAAAGGAGATTTTCTCAATATGTATTTTTTTTTTTTTTTGCACCCACAGATTCCAGATATTTTACAGATACAAGTCATACATCAATGGAAAGCTTGTTTATGAATATGCATAAATCTCAATTTCAAAGTTTGCTGGTTCAGGGTCACAAATGTTCTTTGCACAAATTGGTTCTTTTAAGAACTGGTCGCTGAGATGGTTCTCCTATGGCATCACTGTGGACGCCATCTTTTGAAACCTTAAATGCAAAGTTTCTGTGAATGTTAAAGGTTCAGATGCTGATATCTAGCAGGTGTGTAAGTCTTGTGTCCAAGTGGCACATCAGTCATCATTTACATTCACACGGAGGATTTCTGCGCAAACATTTCCTGAGCTGAAGGGCTCTCCACAACATCTCGTTCTGCCATAGTCTCAGCTGACAAAGACAACTTTTGAGTGTCCTCTGCTCATGTAAAGTGTCTGTGGTGAGACTTGCACTGGAAATGACTGAGACGTTTGTTCCCTCGCAGGGATGTTTATAAGCCATTATCAGTGAAGATAATGACCGCTGCTTGACAGAAAGACAGTTAGGATATATTAGTGCACTTGGCTCTGTGAATGACGGACTGAAAAAACTGTCTAAAAGTTTGAATGTATTGATCTGCTCTACCTCCTGCTTTGAAATGAATTGACAGAGGCTCTGCAATTAACTAAAAGCAGCAAAGGAGGTATGCAATTCATTTGTGCCTGTTTTCTCCCCATTAAATCGGATTCAGTGTGGAGGAAACTGCAAGAAAGTGCCCTGTACAATGCAGTTATTTAACATTATTTATTATAGAGGACGCATGCATAACAAATTATCCATGCTAATAAGATTCTATGACAAATATGTTTAATTTTACAGACAAATTGGTTCACATTGAGAGAAGATTTGTGTGTTTTCTAAAGCCAACATCATTCAAAAGTCATTCTGCAAAATTTAGAGCAAATGGAAATGTGTTTGTAATCACATAAATCATTGAAACAAATTAAATTTACAACAGATTAGTAATTATTTATCAGCGATGCAAAGCCTAAAAAACATAAAACATGATCAATTGGAAGAAGCAGCTTTCATATTTATAAAATGTGTTATTTTACTGTTAAATCATGTTTAGTCAAAATATCAAAAAGTTTTATAGTCTAGGGTGATCATGCTCCCATACAAATGTACTTTTGGATGACGGATTAGACATTAAAATCTTAAATTATGGACAATATCTGGACTGCTATGCACAACTTCTGAGATATTTATGTATTTACTTTTAATATTAATCTTTACGAATCATCCAGAGACTGTCAGAAGTTAAATTGCTGATTAAGTTCAATACAAACATCTCAAAGGAAGACTGCATGATGATGGGGAAACTTTGTCCAAAAATACTTTTTAACAGCAAATGTACTCCATTAACTTTTGGGAGTTGTTGTAGTTGTAGATGAGCTCAAGAACAGCGTAGAGAGCTTCATGGAATGGGTTTCCATGGCCGAGCAGCTCATCCAAGCCTCACCTCACCAAGAGCAATGCAGAGCGTGGGATGCAGTGGAGTAAAGCAGCCGCCACTGGACTCTAGAGCAGTGAGACGTGTTCTCTGAGCGACCAATCACGCTTCAGTCGGACAATCCCATGGACGAGTCTGGGTTTGGCGGTCGCCAGGAGAACGGGACTTGCCTGACTGCATTGTGCCAAGTGTAAAGTTTGGTGGAGGGGGGATTATGGGGTGGGGTTGTTTTTCATGGGATGGCCTCTTAGTTCCAGTGAAAGGAACTCTTAATGCTTCACCAAGACATTTAGGACATTTTTATGCTCCCGTCTTTGTGAGATCAGTTTGTGGACGGCCCCTTCCTGTCCCAGCATGACTGCGCTCCAGTGCACAAAGCGTCGCTCCATAAAGACATGGATGAGGAGTTTGGTGTGGAGGAACTTGACTGGCCTGCACAGAGTCCTGAGCTCAACCCGATAGAACAGCTTTGGGATGAATTAGAGCGGAGACTGAGAGCCAGGCCTTCTCGTCCAACATCAGTGCCTGACCTCACAAATGAGCTTCTAGAAGAATGGGCAAAAATCCCCATAAACACACTCCTAAACCTTGAGGAAAGCCTTCCCAGAAGAGCTGGAGCTGTTAGAGAGGGTGGGCCGACTCCAGATTAAACCCCACGGGTTAACAATGGGATGGCATTAAAGCTCATGTGCATGTAAAGGCAGGCGTCCCAACACTTTTGGCAATATAGTGTAAAACCAAACCTAAACATCCACAGATACTAATAAGATCACGTTGGCTGTCTTAATAAGGCCAAATGAGTCCGCTATTCACTAAAACCTCGAAGCCGAAGTGCCAAAGCCTCCTAATCTTCCACTCATCTCGCTTGACCACAAAATCAATATTTCTGAGAAAAACCTGATGCAAATGACGACCCGGTCAGATCCAGCAACCCACTAAACGTGTTCAATTTATCAAACTTTTTCCATGTTGTCAAGGAGAAATATTATGGTTAATTTACTCGACATATTTAATGTTGCGGCGCCAATGCAGAACAAGTCACCTTAAATGGGAAGACTTGTTATTCTGACATGAAACACCTGAAAGGGGCTCAGAGGATCAGTGTCTCGCTGCTGTATGGCGGTGCTGAGATGTCCCGCAGCTGTAATGATCCCTCATTAGTGTGCTACCTTTAGGCACGCTAGACCTTCCCTGCGCTCAGATGTCAGGTGGCGGATGGTGAGACTCAACACTGCTCTTATAATTCACTGACTGACAATTGTAAAGCAACAGCATGTTCTTTTTGAACCAAACACAATTGCCATTGAGGGACGTTACATTGACTGCTTTTCCATGTTGATCTCGAGAGACTGACACAACTAGACATGGATTGGGGATAATATATTTCCTATTGACTGTAATGATGTGATGGTTGGCATAGGGTCATTTTAGACAGATGTAATAGTCATTCTTCTGCTGTCTAAACAAGGAAAAGACTTTGACATGCATGAGTCATTCTATATTTTGATCAGTAAACTAGGTGGTTGAATAATATATTACCTTAATGTGCTAAATTAATTAATTGGCAAGCTTAAGCTCTAATGACTTTTTAAAAAAATGTTAATGAAAAGCAACATTTGATTCAGTATTTTGTGTGAACTGTGTTGCGGACAAATGCTGTGCCGTATATCCACAGTATGCTGAATTTAGTATTATTCACCAAGATTCCCATCTCAAGAGATATCTCTATCAGTTTTTTCTGACAGTTTAGTTCACATTTAAAAGATTTATGCCACAAATAACCAGTGCCGGCCCTAGCCTCTTTGGCGCCCTAGGCAAGATTTTTTTTGGCACCCCTTATATTGCGATTTATATCACAATATTTAGACAAAATAATTTAAAACCAATAACACTTGTATAGCACTTTTCTAGATACCCAAAGTCGCTTTATGAGAAAACATGAGGCTAAATTATTTTGCCATTGACGTTTTCATTTATTTTGTAAAAGGGTTTCAAAGTCACATGTTTAAATAGTGTATATAAAAGTGCAACACTTTTGGTTAAAAACAACAACAACAACAACAACACTTTTGTAAAACAAAAGATTAAAAAAATTCAGTTTAAATATTCAAAATGCAGTATTTTTTGGTAAAAATTCAAACACTGAACCAAACGCAAATCTAAATCACTAAATAACAAAATTATAATTTACCTTAAACAGAATAAAAATAAAATAACAATTAAATTATTAGGCCTTTGCTAACTGCGTTTAATGTGCCTCTGAATAATTACAGAGACATTTCAAACCAATTGGCATAGCATAAAAAACGACAATCTTGTTGGCCTTAAAAAATGCTGCTTTTCAAGCCATGCTAATGCATGTTTTTCAACACTGCAAAAAATGCATTTCTTACTCAGTATTTTTGTCTTGTTTCTAGTCTAAATATCTAAAAATTCTTACATTAAGAAACATTTACTAGACAAGTAAAAAATATTTTCTTGTTTCGGGAAAAAATAACTCTGCCAGTGGGGTAAGTAAAATAATGTTATTTTAAGATTATTTTACTTACCCCACTGGCAGATTATTTTGCTTATTTTAAGCAAAAACTGTCTTAATTTGGAGTTATTTTTTATGTAGGCTAGATATTCATCTGTAAAGTTATGTTTAACGTGTGTTAGCTTAGTGCACACGTCACGCACAGTTAATTAATTCAGTGTTTTCTTCACACAGTCTTACCTCTGGCTTGGTCGCGTTTTTCCTCCTCTTCTTTTTATTTTTTTCTTCCTTGCGCACCAGATAACTTATGAGGTCGTTTTGACATGTCGCCACTTCATCCAGCACAAGCCATCAAAAGTAAACAAATCGGCACACGGTCACGGGGCCTGGGTGGGTTTCACCTCGCTCAATCCTACAGCCAGGTGTCAATCAATTGGGGGCGGGTGTAGTAATGCCCTTATTTTGGATTTTTATATAATACAAATTATTAATACTATTTCGAAGTTTAGTTTGCTAAAGATATCAGCAGTTTGGTAATGTTTGTAATTTTTTTACATTAAAAAAAAAAAAAAATTATCCCTTGGCCTCTTTGGCGCCCCCTAGCGAGATTGCGCCCTTAGCATTTGCCTATACTGCCTATATAACGGGCCGGCTCTGCAAATAACCCCACACATAACACAGTAACACCAGTGACAGGACACATTAGAAGGAAAAGAGAAAACTCTTGAAAATTATTTTAAAAAAATATTCAACAAAAAACAAGTACAAGCAATTAATAAAAGTTAAAATAAATTGTCCACCATGTGAATCCTTGTCAACTCTTCCAGTTGGTGGGTAACACAGTTGACATTTCCGCCATTTTTTGGGTCTTGTGCAAACTCAGATTAATTTCTGTTTTTGTATTCTTTCTCTACACATTTATAAATATAATATGTGACACAAGTTTACCAGAAAATGTTGATAACACAGTTGACGGTCAATTAATCTAAAAAAAAGGTACAGTGCTGTCACTGGGGCGGTACCATAAGGTACAAAAGTGAAAAGTTACATCTTTGTACCTTACTCAACCCTAAATGGTACATATTAGCACCTTAAAAGGTACATATCAGCACTTTAAGAGTTTATTTTAGTACCTTAAAGGTACATATTAGTACCTTTTCGGTTTTGTACCGTAGGGTACCGCCCCAGTGACAGAACTGTACCTTTTTTTTCTGACAGTGTACTATATGGGCAGACAATAATATATAGATCATATATTGAAGAGGAGAAGTTATAATTTACCAAACTGCCTTCAAATTTACGTCCAAAAAAGGAATGACATCGTTTGATGTCGGGGACTTTGGAACAAACCAGTGCGGATGTATAGGGCGTTTTATAGGGAGTAACACAGTTGACACTGATTTCTCGGACACACACAAAATGGATGATATAATGTAGATGCATGAGCAAAATATTTTCATGCATCTTTTTCATAAATCAAGAAAGGTGTTTTTAAAAAAAAAAAAAAAAAACACCTTTCTTATAATTAATAATTATTTTGGAGAAATATTTATAAGCCATATATTCAGAACCATGCATTTTAGTGCTAATCTGAAGATCAAAACCTCAAATTCCAGTATTGAATATGACATTTTTGCAAGCTAAAAGTTAGGTATCTGTTAGATTTTTTGTATTAAATTAATAAGAAATGTCCCCTGATATAAAAGCAATCCTTGCTTGAATTGAAAAGTTAATGAAAAATTAGTAAAAATTGATATCAAACTCCCTTAAATAGGCCTTATACAGTTCTCTTTGAATCCAAATCTTCCGAGATCATCTCAGTCGGCTCTTCACTCCTGCTGCGTCTGTGCTGCGACTCTCGTTCGGATCATGCTTTACTAAGCAGACACGTTCAGTTTTTATTTGTACTTTTTTGTTACTCTAACTGACCTAAATTATTTTATTACTATTTAAAAATCTAAATGACGGTGGGGGCGGAGCCACGATGTACAATGATGTAACCGGTGTTGAGTCTTAACACCAACAACACCGACTATCGTAACAAGCCTCGCAGACAGAAATGGCTCATTCTAAGCTGCGGTCATAAAAACATCTCGGTTCATTATGTAAGGTCTTTATGCTGCACTCAAAACATAGCATTTTTGTCTATAGACCCTCGTTAATACGGCACACTGCACCTTTAAAGGCAGGACAGGGACTTTCGTGCATTATATCTGGCTCTGTACTGGGAGCGTTCGGTTCGGCAGCTGCCACTGAGATGGATGGGAATGTTGAGATGGATTTCTCCAGGTGTTATAGACCTCCTCGGACAGACTGTAAGATGGCCGCCTCTCACAGTAAGAGATTGAACCATTAGGTAGGCTTGATTGTTTGATCTCCAGGATCCACTCTACCCAATATCCCACTCAATCTATTGCCATCACAACACTGAAAATGGCCTTTTCTGTGAGTGTGTTTGCCCAGGACTGAGTGGTGCAGCTGACCTCGTGCTCCGCAGCCTGTGCTTGTTGAAGTAAACCGCACATGGACAAAACATGCTACACTGTAAAAAAATAAAAATAAAAATCAGGCACCAATTGAAAATGTTCTAGTGACTGATCACATCTAAATTGGTAAACACAGTTGGCCAAATTGAATTTCTGTGAATTGATGCAAAATTGGGATGTGATCAGTCACTAGAACATTTTCCATTGGGGCCTGATTTTTATTTTTATTTTCTACAGTGTACCTTTTCGAGACAATCCACTGTATGTGTGATAGTGTCTGGCATTAACTGTGTATAATCCGTTTCTCAATCCTTGTGAAGTTCTAATAAGTTAAGCAGACTTTTAAGATGTTGATTTTCTATTAGAATGCACTTTAGGTCCAGTCATAGCAGATTAGTTAGATGCTGCTTGAACTTTAAATCCAAATAGACCTATTGAATAAATGGTTCTGTGCTTCAGTCCCATTTTGCCCTCTTCCCAGCATGCACCGAATGATGAATAATGCATAAAAGTGGCAGAGTTTTGTTTAGACTGCTGTTAGGATTGACTAAAGGCACGCGGTGGAAAGGCATGGGAAAAGCAGGTCTTAAACCAGGCGCTAATATCCACTGCTCTTGGTAGATTGTGTCGGTCATAAATGATCCTGGCCGTCTGAGTTCTTTCATTTGTGTCAGTAAATCATGCGCAGAACTTTTCCCTCCCATCGATGCGCTTTTATGGGATTGTGCTCTCGAGATAATCTGGCGTGTGTGTAATTCTTGCCCGGAGTTTGATTAACTATTAAAGGGATCAGTTTTTTGATGTTGCCAATAATGTAAACCAGATTTCAGGTTTATTTCAACAACTATATAAAACTGAAGACAATTAAACAATCAATAACTAATTACTAAGTAGTTCATTATTAAAATTGTGATAGGCCTCCTGTCATGGTGATTCAAAATTAAGTTAAAAAAGTTTAGTCCAGAAATGTACTAAAATCATCATCATCATCATCATCATCTACTGTGATGATGATGGTCATGATATTGATTTTTAAAAAATCAATCAAATCAATCAATCAAAAAATAACAGTTTTGAATTATTGTGGTTGTTGTCCGCCCACCGACTCTACACACGATGTGATTGGCCCGTCCAGAGTTTGCCGTTTACAGCTCAGAAGGGTATTGAGAGTTGCTAGACGACAATCGCGGCAGATCAGATTTGCTGCCGCTACGGTGCGTCTAGATTTCTAGGCTACATTTCATTCACAATGGCAATCCAAAGTGCTAATGACGTTCGTGTGGTTTTTTATATTCAGAATCATCATAACTAATCAGTAATAGGCTCTTTTCTGCACTGGTTTTGAGGCTCTCTCCTGAACGCTGGGTTTTGATGGGCGTGTCACTGGAGACTTGGAAGTAAACGCCCACAGCTAGGATTGGAGAAGATTTGCATATTTAATGAGCTTCAGCTCCTGTCATATCTAGTTGGTTTAGAGGGAGAGGAGAGATTGAGGGAGAAGCGGCAACCGGAATGATTCTCTTGACCACAGAGCTCGTAAATGTCTTTATCAAACAAACACAATGATTTATTTCTCATCCACCCGCAATTGATTGGACAGTTATTTATATATTACACATAGCCTGCACCATCGGTCTATATAAGTGCGAACCGCACACACACACACACACACACACACACACACACACACACACACACGTGCGCCGCCCTTCAGATGTCAAGTTGAGAGAGACAACAGCACAGATCAAGAACGGAATATTATGAGCTTCATCTGCCTGCGAGTGATGGCCCATGCGTGTCTGAGTCCAGCGTGCTAAAGGTATGCTCTGTTAGACACACACACATAAGCAATACGATCTATAACAATGCAGTACTATTACATATAAAAACACGTTTTACTCACATAAGTGTGTTGCACCATTCCTGCCGGATCCAAATCCTGCATCGACCGGAGATTTGTTTACAAACGATCCCGCAGTGAACTGAAGTGAGCATATCTTTCCCACGTGAGCTGGAACTTCATTGAAAATAAAGTTCAACCACTCATTCCTAATATTAGGATCAGAAGGAAGCCAAAGCAGCGACTATGTTCTTCCACAACCAGGAATAGCGCAATATCTCAATCTTCCTCGGCATGTTATTGTTGTTGGCCAGCTAGCACGAGCCCTCCATGAGTCGGTGGGCGGGGCTACTGGATTAGATGAGTCGGTGGGCGGGGCTACTGAATTAGATTAGCTGGTGGGTGGGGCTACTGAATTAGATGAGCTGGTGGGCGGGGCTACTGAATTAGATGAGGCGGTGGGAGGGGCTACTGGATTAGATAAATCGGTGGGCGGGGCTACTGGATTAGATGAGCTGGTGGGTGAGGCTACTGTATTAGATGAGGCGGTGGGAGGGGCTACTGGATTAGATAAATCGGTGGGCGGGGCTACTGGATTAGATGAGCTGGTGGGTGAGGCTACTGTATTAGATGAGTCGGTGGGAGGGGCTACTGGATTAGATAAATCGGTGGGCGGGGCTACTGGATTAGATGAGCTGGTGGGCGGGGCTACTGTATTAGATGAGTCGGTGGGAGGGGCTACTGGATTAGATAAGTCGGTGGGCGGGGCTACTGGATTAGATGAGCTGGTGGGTGAGGCTACTGGATTAGATGAGCTGGTGGGCGGGGCTACTGGATTAGATGAGCTGGTGGGTGGGGCTACTGGATTAGATGAGCTGGTGGGTGGGGCTACTGGATTAGATGAGCTGGTGGGCGGGGCTACTGGATTAGATGAGCTGGTGGGCGGGGCTACTGGATTAGATGAGCTGGTGGGTGGGGCTACTGGATTAGATGAGCTGGTGGGCGGGGCTACTGGATTAGATGAGCTGGTGGGTGGGGCTACTGGATTAGATGAGCTGGTGGGCGGGGCTACTGGATTAGATGAGCTGGTGGGCGGGGCTACTGGATTAGATGAGCTGGTGGGCGGGGCTACTGGATTAGATGAGCTGGTGGGCGGGGCTACTGGATTAGATGAGCTGGTGGGCGGGGCTACTGGATTAGATGAGCTGGTGGGCGGGGCTACTGGATTAGATGAGCTGGTGGGTGGGGCTACTGGATTAGATGAGCTGGTGGGCGGGGCTACTGGATTAGATGAGCTGGTGGGCGGGGCTACTGGATTAGATGAGCTGGTGGGCGGGGCTACTGGATTAGATGAGCTGGTGGGTGGGGCTACTGGATTAGATGAGCTGGTGGGCGGGGCTACTGGATTAGATGAGCTGGTGGGCGGGGCTACTGGATTAGATGAGCTGGTGGGTGAGGCTACTGGATTAGATGAGCTGGTGGGCGGGGCTACTGGATTAGATGAGCTGGTGGGCGGGGCTACTGGATTAGATGAGCTGGTGGGTGGGGCTACTGGATTAGATGAGTCGGTGGGTGGGGCTACTGAATTAAGGTGTGTTCGACATCGGCTGCGGCTGGATGCATGCGATCGGCGAGAGTAGCCGAGTGCCGGCGGGGAGGAGCTGCAGACGGAGACGTGAAGTCGGACACTTTCTGCCTCCCGTGGTGACGCTTGCACTGCGTTTGCAAACTTTATCACAGCTGAAGTTAAATAAATGCAATATAAATCAAATACACAGATGTTTCAAATTATATTTTCATCCAATACTTTATGTACTGCTTAATAAAGCGTCTATTTGGACAAGATTAAAGTTCAACATATAAACCTACACTATCAATGAAGTGTTGTCAACGGTTTTTATCAGTATTAGTTTGATAAACATGACTATATAACATCGCGACTACATGAAAAGAGGTTTTACTGTTATAAATAAATGATTTGTGAGCATTAGCGTAACATAAGGTTTTAGAATAAACCCGAAACACGTGATCGCTGTCATACGGCGAATCGGCCAATCGTGGATCAGCTGTCGTCATCAATCAATCAATCAATCAACTTTATTTATATAGCGCTTTTACAATCACGATTGTGTCAAAGCAGCTTCACAGTGTCAAACAGGGTAATATTGCGACAAAATTAGATTTGGCTGTACAGTCGTACTGGAGAAAACAGTGATGTTATCAGCTTATTTTAATTTATCATATAGCGACAATGTTGGCAGATCAGTATTATAGTTTATAGAATTAAATAAGACCTAATTCATATATTTTATTTGTATAATAAGTTGAATAACTTTAATCATATTTTTAGTGTCCCCAACTGAGCAAGCCAAGCCAAAGGCGACAGTGGCAAGGAACCAAAACTCCATCGGGGCATGATGGAGAAAAATAAACCTTAGAGAAACCAGACTCAGTCGGGGTGCCAGTTCTCCTCTGGCCTATTAACACACCGTGTAAGATTATTATTCTGGCAACCTTACAGGTCGGAAATCATATTAGATCGGATTATTCAAAATTTTCAGGGTATCACGGAAGAGACAGATTTATTTAGGATGGGGCGTCGATTACACAAGAGTATGAATACATGAAAGATCGGAATTATTGCGCCGAAGACGGGTTTTGAGCATGTCGTGCCAGTGAGGCAAATTCAGAGGAGACACCAATTGACACGGCTCAGCAGACACTCCAGGATGAGCTGGTCATGTCCAGGCAGGTCCACCATCCGATCTGGACAGGGCCCAGATCCGGGATAAACCTCGGGATAAACAGAGAGACTAACATTAGCGTAGATGTCACTCTTTTTATGATGTAACGAGTACATCAGGTGTTATGGGAAGTGTTCCCGGTTCCGGCTGACCTAGTTAATGCAGCCTAACAATCAGTCAATTGAATTGAATAATGAAAGTTAAAAATGTTCTATGTGTGTGCCATAGTAAAGAGATGTGTTTTTAGTCTAGATTTAAACTGACAGAGTGTGTCTGCTTCCCGAACAATGCTAGGAAGACTATTTCACAATTTAGGAGCTAAATAGGAAAATGATCGACCGCCTGCAGTTGATTTAGATATTCTAGGTATTATCAACTGGCCAGAGTTTTGAGACCGCAATCGACGTGATGGGGTATAACGCCTGTTTCACACCACAAGCGTGAGCAGCGCGTGAGCTGCACTTCAGCGTAACTACACCGTGACTGCAGCTGCAGACGCGCGACAGTATTCACACTGGAAGCGTTGGTGCAGCGTCACAGCAGCGGCTCCCACAATGATAGAGCCTATACCTGTCTGAGTATTAAATACTAAACTAAAATAAATTATTATATTTTCTGGCTAGTTTACTTTACTTTTTATAATACTTTCACCCAAACTGAATAATTAAAACAAGTTTAAATGGGTAAATCTTCTACAGATGATTTTTATTCTTCGTTTTCTTTTTCTGCATTTTGAGCGCTTTTGTGATATTATATTTATTTTGTCCATCAAAAGTGTGCTTTCGCTTTGCACCGTGACTGCAGCTGCAGACCGAGAGCCTTTACCTGTCTGAGTATTAAATACTAAACTAAACGAAAGTTTGTTATATTTTCTGGCTAGTTTACTTTATTTTTTATAATCATAACAATACTTTCACCCAAACTCAATAATCAAAACAAGTTTAAATTGCTAAAATCTTCCACAGATATTTTTATTCTTCGTTTTCTTCTCTCACATACTCCAGTTATTGTTCAAATACACTACACGTGCTTCCTGTGTGCATTTTAGGCACTTTTTGTGTGAAATCACATTTATTTTGTCCTTTCAAAGTGTGCTTTTACTTTAATTGAGCGTCAGAAGCGTCAGCAGCGCAGCAAAAATAGGCTCGCAGCCGAAACCCCCGCTTCACTGCTGCTCACGCGACGCTCCTGCTTGACGCTCACGTGCTGCTCTTGCTCCCGGTGTGAATGCACTCATTGATTAACATGGGCGCCGAAAAAAATACGCGCTGCTCACGCGCCGCTCACGCTTGCGGTGTGAAACGGCCGTAATGCGTTAAAAGCTCGCTTAAGTACCGGGGAGCTAAACTATTTAGTGCTTTGTAAGTAATAAGCAAGATTTTAAAATGTATGCGATGTTTAATAGGGAGCCAGTGCAGTGTTGACAGAACTGGACTAATATGATCATACTTCCTGGTTCTAGTAAGAACTCTAGCTGCTGCGTTTTGGACCAGCTGGAGTTTGTTTATTAAGCGAGCAGGGCAACCACCCAGTAGAGCATTACAATAATCTAGCCTTGAGCTCATGAACGCATGTACTAACTGTTCAGCATTTTGCATTGAAAGCATGTGCCGTAATTTAGATATATTTTTAAGATTATAGAATGCGGTTTTACAGATGCTAGAAACGTGGCTTTCAAATGAAAGATTGGTATCAAAGAGCACACCCAGGTTCCTCACTGACGACGAGGGCTTGACAGAGCAATCATCAAGTGTTAGACAGTATTCTCGGTTACTACTTGTGGAGCTTTTCTGTCCAATAATTAAAAATTCAGTTTTATCTGAATTAAGTTGCAGAAAATTACTATTCATCCAATTTTTTATATCAGCTATGCATTCTGTTAATCTTGTGAATTGGTAGGTTTCATCCGGGCGTGAGGAAATATAGAGCTGAGTATCGTCAGCATAACAATGAAAACTAACGCCATGTTTCCTAATGATATCTCCCAGTGGTAGCATATACAGGGTGAAAAGCAACGGTCCTAACACTGAGCCTTGCGGTACCCCATACTGAACTTGTGATCGGTGTGACATCTCTTCATTTACTGCTACAAACTGATAACGGTCAGATGAGTACGGTTTAAACCATGCCAAAGCAGTTCCACTAACGCCAACATAATTCTCGATTCTATTCTGAAGAATATTGTGATCGATAGTATCAAATGCAGCGCTAAGATCGAGTAACACTAATAGAGAGATACAACCACGATCAGATGATAAGAGTAAATCATTTGTAACTCTAATTAGAGCAGTCTCAGTGCTATGATACGGTCTAAATCCTGACTGGAAATCCTCACATATACCATTTCTTTCTAAAAAAGAACATAATTGTGAAGACACGGCCTTTTCTAGTATTTTTGATAGAAACGGTAGATTCGAGATTGGCCTGTAATTGACTAATTCTTTAGGATCAAGTTGCGTTTTTTTAATAAGTGGTTTAATTATAGCCAACTTAAAAGTTTTCGGTACATATCCTAATGTCAAAGATGAATTAATGATATTAAGCAGAGGATCTATGACCTCTGGAAGTATCTCTTTTAATAGCCTAGTCGGTATAGGGTCAAGCATACATGTTGTTGATTTTGATGATTTTACAAGTTTAGCCAGTTCTTCTCCTCCTATAGCAGTGAATGAGTGTAATTTTTCCTCAGTGACCCTGCAGTGCTCTGTCTGAAGTGATACTGTAATAGACAGCTGCATGGTTATAATTTTATTCCTAATATTATCAATCTTACTAGTAAAGAAGTTCATAAAGTCATTACTGCTGTGTTGTTTACAAACATCAGAAGCTGAAGCTTTATTTTTTTGATAATTTAGCCACTGTATCGAATAAATACTTAGGGTTGTGTTTGTTTTCTTCTAAAAGAGATGAGAAATAAGCAGATCTAGCAGTTTTTATGGCCTTTCTGTATGCAATCATGCTCTCTTTCCACAAATTGCGAAAAACCTCTAGTTTTGTTTTCTTCCAGCTGCGCTCCATTTTTCTGGCTGCTGTTTTAAGGGCCCGAGTGTGCTCGTTGTACCACGGCGTTGGATTATTTGCTTTAATCTTCATTAAGCGCCGGGGAGCAACTATGTCTAAAGTGCTAGTAAGGAGAGAGTCAATAGTTTCGGTTGCAGCATCAAGTTCATCTTGGCTATCTGTAATGCTGAGGAGATGGAACTGATGAGGAAGATTATGTACAAAGCAATCTTTAGTCGCAGCGGTTATCGTCCTGCCATATTTGAAGCGAGGGGATGGCTTTGCAGCCTTAGGTAAATTAAGTATACATGATATTAGGTAATGATCTGAGATGTCATCGCTCTGCTGCAGAATTTTAACAGTATCAACATTTATTCCATGTGACATTATTAGATCTAAAGTATGATTAAGGCGATGAGTGGGTCCTGATACGTGTTGTCTAACTCCAATAGAGTTTAGAATGTCTCTAAATGCCAATCCCAATGCGTCTTTTTCATTGTCTACGTGGATATTAAAATCCCCAACAATTAGTACTTTATCTACAGCTAATACTAACTCCGATACAAAACCAGCAAATTCTTTGATAAAGTCTGTATTGTGCCCTGGTGGCCTGTATACAGTAGCCAACACAAATGTCAGAAGGGATTTATCATTTACACTACACAGTGTTACATAAAGCACCAAAACTTCAAAGGAATTATATTTGAAACTAGACTTCTGAGTAATACTGAAAATATTATTATAAATTACAGCCACACCTCCCCCTTTACCTTTCAGACGTGGCTCATGTTTGTAACAATAATCTCGGGGGGTGCACTCATTTAAAGTAATGTAATCATCAGGTTTTAGCCAGGTTTCTGTCAAACACAGCACATCTAAGTTATGATCTATAATCATATCATTGACAACAAGCGTTTTTGGCGAAAGGGATCGAATATTCAGCAACCCAAGCTTTATCAATTGTTCATCCGTATTATATCTGTTGTTTATTTGTTGGACATCAATAAAATTTTTACTGTTGAATGGTTTTGATGGTTTTTTGTATTTACTAATTCGGGGAACAGACACAGTCTCTATGTGATAATATCTAGGTGAAAGAGTCTCTATGTGCTGGGATTTAGCTGACTTTGGTGACGTGAGACAGCTAGCAGACGGTTGGTTTAGCCAGTTTGTCTGCTTCCTGACCTGGGCCCCAGTGAGTCAAGGTTTAGCTCTAAGACTATGTGCCAAATTACTAGAGAGAAGAGCAGCACCAGCCCAGGAGGGATGAATGCCGTCCATCTTCAACAGGTCAGGTCTGCCCCAAAAACTTTTCCAATTGTCTATGAACCCTATGTTATTTTGCAGACACCACTTAGACAACCAGCCATTGAGTGATGATAATCTGCTAACTATTTCATCACTCCTTTTCGCGGGGAGAGGACCAGAGAAATATACGGCTTTTGACATCGTACTTGCGAGTTTACACACCTCTTTAATGTTAATTTTGGTGATCTCCGACTGGCGAAGTCGAACATCATTAGTGCCAACGTGAATAATAATCTTAGAGAATTTACGATTAGCTTTAGCCAGCACTTTTAAATTTGCTTTGATGTCAGGCGCTCTGGCTCCCTGTAAACATGTGACTATGGTGTCTGGTGTCTCTATTTTCACATTCCGTGTAATAGAATCGCCAATAACTAGGGCACTTTCAACAGGATCCTCAGTGGGTGCGTCACTGAGTGGGGAGAACCTGTTTGATGTTCTAATCGGAACGGAAGAGTGGTTTTTTGATCCGCGACTATGCTTTCTCATCGTCACCCAGCCCTGCTGCGCGGGCTCAGCCGGAACCAAACAATGAGTGTTCACTAAGCTAGTCGCATCCAAAGCAGTATCTAAAGCTGTTACATTCTCACTACTCTCACATAAAGCTTGGATGCGTGTCTCTAAATCTGAAATCTTCTCCGTCAGCCTGATTAATTCCTTACATTTATCACATGTGAAGCCCTGTTCGCCAACGGAGATAGATATGCTAAACATGTAGCATGCAGTGCAAGTGACAATGACAGGAGAAGAAGACATGGCTTACCGTATTTGTTGATGAATCCAAAACTTACCACAGTTGTCTGATGGAGTCTTTTTAATAATCCAACTCACCACAGTTGTCTATAGAACTCAGAAAACAGGAGACCTGGATGCTGGGATGGAAAGCTACCAGGCTAGCGAAAAGCTAACGTGTGGTAGTGATTTAGATTAAAAGCTAGTAATGTCAAATTTAAATTGATAGGCTATATTAAACACTATATGGTGATGAGTAAGTTATATTTAGCAGTGTAAATTACAAAGAAAATATATCAAATAGAGATTCAAACACAGCTATACAGAGCTACAAACACTGTGGTGGCAGCAGCAGCAGGCAGACAGACAGGAGCAATCGATCAGGAACAATCAATCAGCCAGGTCATCAGAGCTTGTGCATCCTCCTGCAGTCCCCCTTGAGAATCTGCAGCGGCTGCATCAGCGGCTGCTCTCGAATCGCTCTCGCGGTACTTTGTTGACATACGTCACAGTCACGTGACGTCGGCGCTGCCTCAAGTCGGACAACATTTCTAACCGGCATGCACTGCTTTAAGTCAGCCGCCGATCGGTCTGCGCATCGCTAGGGGAAGTCGAACAAGCCTTTAGATGAGCTGGTGGGCGGGGCTACTGAATTAGATGAGCTGGTGGGCGGGGCTACTGAATTAGATGAGCTGGTGGGTGGGGCTACTGAATTAGATGAGCTGGTGGGCGGGGCTACTGAATAAGATGTGCTTATTATTCTGTAGAGGTGGTGATTTGTCATTCGATGACGTAAGTATGAAGCACAGAATCGTTTGGGTCTGGTGTCTATAAAAGCTTTTTTTTGACTAACCAGGACGTTTTCAGCTCTGAAATTTACAGGATATTCTTATATTACTGCTCAAGCTCAATGCTAAAAAGCTCAAGGGAAGGTTGATTTCTCAATTCATCAACACTTTAAAATTTTGATATCATATGCATAAGCAATACGCATATCATGTAAGAAGTCAATTAAAAACAAGGACAAAAATATCTGTAAAGAGAGAGAAAAAAAGTAAATATAATGGTGAGAAATAGATCCCTATCTGCCTGATTCCAAATTGGGAAACCCCTGTGAGGGACTCATCTGGCTGAGCATCCACATGCAGTCTGATCCACTGCGCTGGTGAGATGAAAACAGTCCACCTGGATTACAAACACTCTCTGAATCCACTCTCTTATCTCACAGCTTTCAGTGATGAATCCATTAGTGTTACAGGGACAGAGGTCAGATGTTATATCAGTCTAATTCATCCCCCGTGTGTCCGTTCCTCAAAGCAGCCGTGTGAAGAGCATTCAGACGATCCGTCCAGACCGTGTTTTACGGTGTCAGGAAGGCTTCCTCTGGGCCACAGCACCGGCGCGGCATTAATCCGGCTGACTCATGGTGCATGTATAAATTATTTCTTTTAATCTACTAAAGCTGCGGTGGCAACAGAGAGGAATCACTAATTCTCCCTCATTATAAATCAAGCGGCTGCTTTAGAAAGGGTCAGATCGCCTCGTTCTCTTCCTCTCTTCCTTCTCTAGCACCACAGAATCAGTGCAAACATCTTTGGGTGGGGAAAATATATTCTCAGAAATATCTTATTTTACACTATTTTATATACATTAAAAAAATTCGGTAACACTTTACTTGAAGGGGTGTGCATAAGACTGACATGACACCTTCATAATCATGACATGACATGTGTCATGAATATGAAGGCGTTTATGCATGTTTATGACAACTGTCATTAAGTGTCATTTGCTTAATTATGTCATTTTTAATGCAATGATGACATTTCGGAGTTGTCTTTGTTATGACAACTTGACATAAACCAATACATCATAACCTGTCAGTGTCTTTGTCATGACAACTTGACATTACCAAGACAACATAACCTGTCATAAACATGACATAACAGATTATCAAATTTAAGAAACTTTCTTATCTTATAGGGTTAACCTTAAACTGTCATGTGGTTGGTTTTGATGTTGACTGTGGCCATTATTAAAAAATGTTCAGTGGCACAAGTTTAATTTGTCATTAAAATGTAATTAGGTGTTAATACGCAGTCAAATATTTTTTTTAATAACAGCATCATTAATATTTTTCAGTTCACAATGTTTTATTTTATTTTTTAAGTTTCCTCCACCAGCTTCAACAGAAGGTTAGATAATAGACAATTTCAAATGTCTTAAAAATATGAAAAGGAGTTTGAGAAATAAAATCAATCATTTAATTTTTAAGATCTGCCCTCTCACAGAACTGACTCTTAAAAACACAAGGCATGAATTTATACACAGGTGACCAGCACCAATTAACGCAAAAAGGGGAAAACACGTACACAAATAATGGCCATTACACAAAATAAACATATATATATCAACATCATATACACACATAAACAAACACAGAAAAATAACACTTTGTCAAATGACTTCACTTTATAAATTATCTTCCGATGTATAAAAATAAGAGGAATAGTCTTTAGAGCCCCACCCCGGGCTGAACAAGTAATTTTTGCGATTAGATCCTAGGCCGGAACATTATATATGGGGCCAGCGTTTCCGCCCGAACCCATTTTGACGGTGCACCAGCACACGGGACTCCACCATAGCAAACAGACAAACAAAGAAATGGTAAGAATAAACTCAAACTATTCGTTAAAGAGTGAGCGAAAGTTTAAATAAAGTATATTAAACCCAAAATAACGTTGTTGTGAATTGTTTTTACTTACTGCAAACTAAATTGACATTAAACACCTAAACAAACTAACCTGACTGAGGCTCTGTCAACAACTGTTACAGCGTACACATAACCAGTGGTGCCACCATAGACATCATAGGTGTATATGTCTATGCCACTCTATCATTTTGAGTTATATTAATAGTTTTTAATGACTCTGTACGATTTCCTCTATGATGCCATATTTCAGGTCAAGCTAAATATTCATGACACTGTTATAAAATAATTTGACAGAGTATTGACACTTAATGACATGTTAATGACAAATTCAACTTGTACCACTGTAGTTTAGGTCAAGAAATATATTCATGACAATGTTATGAAATAATTTGACACAGTATTGACACTTAATGACGTGTAAATGACAAATTGAATTTATAAAAAAAATCATGACATTATAATAGCCTAATGACAGCCAACGTCAAAACCAACCACATGACAGTTTAATAATAATAATAATAATAATAATAATAGATTTTATTTATAACGCACTTTTCATTCCGAAGAATCTCAAAGTGCAACAAAGGGAAAAAAATAACAATACATGAATAACAAGTAAAAATGTCATCTCAACATCATGCCGGACGCTGATGACGCTAGCCTGGTGCAAACTTCAGCCACCATACAGTTCAAGCCCGAGGGAGACCACCAGTGAGCAGCCGACACCCAGAAGAGAAAGCAGCCGCAGCGAGCAACATCAAATGTCCTTCACACCAAAACCAACCACAAATTCAAACAAAAACAGAAGAGAAGCGGTGAAAAAACAGCAAACAACGTCCTCTCAGTGGCTGCCAGCAATCAGCAACAGTCCCAATTGTAGCTCTGACTGTTAGACTAGTCACAAACATAAGAAAATAAAATAACATCTAAATTTAATAGTAAAGTTAACATGATTTGTGGGTGGAGAAGCGGCGAACAGACAACGCCAGCGTCCTCTCCTCCACATTGCCTAGCAACTAATGTAACGTAAACCCAAAAAGCTAAGTAGTTTCTTAAATTTGATAATTAATCTGCTATGTCATTTCATGTCTGTTTATGACAGGTTATGTTGTCTTGGTAATGTCAAGTTGTCATGACAAAGACACTGACAGGTTATGATGTATTGGTTTATGTCAAGTTGTCATAACAAAGACAACTCCGAAATGTCATCATTGCATTAAAAATGACATAATTAAGCGAATGACACTTAATGACAGTTGTCATAAACATGCATAAAAACTCCTTCATATTCATGACACGTGTCATGTCATGATTATGAAGGTGTCATGTCAGTCTTATGCACACCCCTTCAAGTAAAGTGTTACCAAAAAGGGTATAATTTACGGTAAAAAAACAAACAAAAACAGCAGCTTTACCATTAAATATACAGTAGCAACATTTTAGGTTTTACAGATTTAAGTCAAACTTGCAGTCAATGGCTGTATTTCATTAACTAAAATAATGTTACATTACTAACCTATTGAAATGCTAAAACCTGTTATGCACCTTTGATATATACTGACCGCCAATCACAGTGGAGATGAGAGTCACATGATGAATCAAAGCTAAGGAAGACAACACTAATATACATGCTGCGTCCCAATTCGCCTACTTATACTACGTCCTAAAAGTATGTACTCTTTTTGTGAAGAAAAAGTATATACTTTTGAGTGTGTAGCAGAAAAGTATGCAAGCTTCGGGACTACTTCGCCATCTTTAACGGACTCTGTCGCTTAGTTACGTGCATCCCGTCACCGTTTATCTGCCCTGTCAATCATCATCAGATTCGTCACAGTTCAAATCCTTCACATTCAGATTAATCTCCTGCCGTATCGGAGAGAAATGTAGCCGCTCGTTGATCTGCCATTTGCGGGTCTTTAATGTAGAGACTCTCCTCATGTGTTTGCAGTTTAAATATAATGATGCATTTAAAAGTTAATGGCCAAACGTGTCATTAAAAAAGTTCACAATGCTGCTGCAGGTGAAATATAATGTGGACAACACTGAATAAGTATATTTTTGTCAGGTTAAATATTGATAGGGTCACTCAAACCCCTTTATCTAAACTTCTCTACTTAACCGTCAAACTCGCACATCCGTCATGTTTGTAGTTTTTAACGCTTTTTATCCGCGTTTGTAGTTCTGATCGAATCCCCATACACCTTGCAGTGGGTTGTGGGCAATATCAGCCGATAGAGTGCCCATCGATCCATACTTCAGATTCGGACCGGAAATAGTAAACCATCCGGGAATCTTTGGAATACTCTTTTCAGCATACTATGATTTGGGACATACTAATTCTAAATTCGAATACTATTTAGGATGGATAGAATGCGAATTGGGACGCAGGGTCAGTCATTCACACAAACACTAAACACCATCATGGTAGCACACATTACTTTTAAAGATGTCATGAACTGGCTTTTAAAAAAAAAGTAACTTATAACGTTTGTGTGGTTTTTACATTCAAAGACATAACTAATCAGTAATAGGCTATTTTCTGCACTGGTTTTGAGGCTCTCTCCTGAACGCTGGGTCTTGGTGGGCGTGTCACTGAGGACTTGGAAGTAAACGCCCACAGCTAGGATTGGAGAAGATTTGCATATTTAATGAGCTTCTGCTCCCCTGAAAATGGCAACCGGAATAATTCGTTCACAGGTCTCGCAAAATGTCTTTCAATCAAACAAACACAATGATTTATCTTTCATCCAGCCGCAATTGATTGTACTGTTGTCCGGCATGTTTATTGCTTACGTTTAGCAGAATCAGGAAATGTACAGGATATTCTTATATTACCATGACCTTTTATATATCAAAGGCTGAAGGGAAAGATGATTTCTCAATTCATCACTTCTTTAAAAATTTTAATTTATCATCATTAAATGTATCATAAAACCCGAACTGATTAGAAAAAAAAGTTAGAAAACCACACTCTAAAAAATGCTGGGTTAAAAACAACCCAAGTTGGGTTGAAAATGCACTAACCCAACAATTGAGTTGTTTTAACCCAATGGTTGAGTTGTTTTAACCCAATGGTTGGGTTAAATGTTGCTTAAGACAACCCAATTGCTGGGTAAGAACAACTCAACCATTGGGTTAAAACAACTCAATTGTTGGGTCGGTGCATTTTCAACCCAACTTGGGTTGTTTTTAACCCAGCATTTTTTAGAGTGTAAGAAGAAGCATAGTTATTTCAACAAAAATACATCAAATGTGAAGTCATGCAGGGAATTCTGGGAATTACAGTACTGTAAACGACTTTGTTCTTTGTCACTTCCAAAAACTGTAAGTTTAACGGTATTTTACTGTAAAATTACATTAAATGTAAAGTTAGATCTATTAGTTATTCACCAAATAGTATGGAAACTGTAGCCTTTTTACAGTTTTTTACCTACAATATTTTTTTACAGTGAACTAATATGATTTATTAAATAAATATAGCAAAAATATAGTTTTGTATGTGTCTGATATGGACCTTTAAGCAATTTATTGTCTTATATTGATATTGAAATATGCACTGAACACTATCAGGACATAAAGAGGAGGAGGAAGTGTCTGTAACTCTGAAGCAGAACCTGATGCTGTTATATGAACGAATACAGTGGGTGAGTTCGCTGCATGTCTGCTTGGCTTTCCTCCACTGTTTTCATCCCCATCTGTGCTCTAATAAAAGTGACATATATTTCTTCTGTACCATTAAAAAAAATAATAAAGAGAGTGACTTATGATGATCTGGTCTACAGAAAACGACAAGGTGTTTCAAGTAACGCCCAAAAGAAACAAAGAGCTAATTTACAGTTGTTCTCAGTCGCTTTGGTACATTTCTCGAATCAAACTCACATTTTGCAAAACAGTAAGTGCATTTCTCAAAACAATTTGTATAAATAGTAAAACCCCATGGATAACCTGCAAAAGCTACACTCTTCCTCAAAATCCTTCGTTCATCTCTCAGAAGTAAATATCTGTGTCGATGAACATGTCAGTGCCATCAGAAGGACGAGTCCTCGTGTCATTGTGTACGGATAAGACAGTCAGATTGTTTAGTCATGTTGTCAAAATAACAGTTTACTCTGGAGGGATGTTCTGATGGAAACTACGGCTAAAGTTTTGATGACAATTATTGTCGATTGTAAGTTACATCTTAGTGTGTGTGTGTGTGCGTGCGTGAGTGTAATTGCAAGAGAATGGAGAAGATTCAAATTTACACTCTTATTGTTTGTACTGTATATTATTGACAGAACATGTCATTGAGATACAGAAATGAAAAGACAGCACTGAATAGCAAACAAAAAAATAAATAAAGAAGAAATGTGAACATTGGAAAAACTGTACATGCGGTGCTGTAGAAATATACATATATATCTGCTAGTTGATGTTTCGTGAGAAGCACCTACGTTAGAGAAGTTATTTTTTTCAGTAAAATATCCAAAAACCACTAGGCCAGTGTTATATATTCTGTTCAGTTGAGTTCTTACAATATCCCAAATGTTTCGAATTATATTTGTAAATCCTGAGAAATTTGCCTTTGTACCCAATGACCCGGGACGTTATTCTGCAAAAGCATTTTACTCTCACTGCAGTGTGAACACAGTGTCAGAACATACAGAACAACACGCTGAGATGTGTGGGCAAAATGCAAATCAAAATGCGTGTTCATTTTAATGCAATGTGTGGACTTTTTACCGCCATTTGTCATATTTCCATTTAGCAAAAATATTTATTTTAATTTCCGACCTCACCCACCCCATCCCTAAACCTGCAGTGAGTTATAGTCACACACACTTTATGAGCACATGTGTTCCCTGGGATCGAACTCACGATCGTATGATCACATGTTGTTGTATATTGCAATGCTTTACCAGCTGAGCTATGCAAAACCTGAAATATTACGCAGATAAAAGGGAAAAATGCTTTAAAATGAAAGTGTCCTGCTGTCGGTAGGAGCACAACTTTAGTAAACGCTCCTGTGGGCCGTATTTAAAGGACGGGACAAACGACCGATATAGGCGGATTAGTTGGAGGACATGTTGGATTAGTATGAGGAACACATATTCGCTATTAGCTATATAACTTTTGCCTTAATGAACTCCTAGTCACTGCTTATTAATAGTTAGTAAGGAAGTTGTTACGTTCAGGTACTGGGTGTGGGTGTTGAATATGGTCATTAATATGTACTTTATAATAATAAACAGACAATATCATATGCATGATAATAAGACACTAGTAGTGAGAACTGAACCCAAAAATATAATGTTAGCAATTTAGTTGTTACAAAATTTGCAACAACAACAAAAAATATTAACGTGACAATCTCGATCCCCTACCTGTACACTCTCAGAAACAAAGGTTCAGTTCTGTCACTGGGGCGATACCCTAAGGTATAAAAGTTAAAAGGTACATCTTTGTACCTTACTCACCCCAAATGGTACATATTAGTACTTTAAGAGTGTGAATTAGTACCTTTTTGGTTTTGTATCTTAGGGTACCTCCCCAGTGACCGAAATTTACCTTTTTTTCTGACAGTGTAGCATTCCCAGGAACATGAGGGGCAAACCTCATCCGTTTAACCCTTCACCGGCGAGGTCTGTAACTCAGGACACACAGAAACCAATCTGGGGTTTATTTGCTAACAGGGATGGCAGTGTGTTCACGGAGCAGCTGAAAGGCCAGCTGTCTAAACAGATCTAACGGAGGAGAAAACATTTCAGGAGCTTGGACAGCATCCTAAGCAACTTTACAGGAAGAGCCAATCACACAGACATGAAGCAGAAGAGGCGGACCGAGAGAAAGGGTTTTCTTGAAGGACATCACGCTGCCTTCTGATAGACGTGATCTACATTAATTAGGGCCTTTTTCAGAAAATGGTCAGTAGATAAAGTTGCTCTCGTCTCGTCTTCTCTCCTCTATAGTGCCGTATATCGAGCGAATCGCTTCACAAACAAGAACAAATGTGGGCGGGGCTTGATTGTGTCTGTGGGGATCTGATTGGATGGCTGTGGTTTGCTATTGGCTGATCTCATGTGAGTGACAGGTGGCCCCGTCCTCATCATCAGAGAAGAGATGAAGTTATTCTGACTCAAGATTATTAACACAATAATGATGAGCACCCATACACCATTTATAATAAACACTGCAATATTCCATAAAAAGACAAACAAAAAAAACACACAAAAAAATGTCCATTTAGATATTATTGTGACTGTAACTTTTACGAAGAATTAATTGTCAATCTCAGGACATTAAACTAAATATATCTATATATTTTTTGTTTGTTTTAATTTTATATTTATTTTATTATTTTACAACCCTGTTTACTACAACTCCGTACAGTATCTGAACACACACACACACACACACACACACACACGCACGCACGCACACACACACACACACACACGCACACACACACACACACACACGCACACACACCCTCACAACTTGGGTCTGATGAGAAACCTCTACTGTGAGTAAAATAACTCCCAAATCATCGTTTTCTGCCTAAAATATCCCCTCGGTGTATAGAGAAAAAAAGTATCCCATGGTTATTTCCACAATGCATAATCACCCCACAGCGCAGACGGAGTGCGCATTAACGCTCGAGTGAGCGCGAGGCTTTGTCCTCAGCTTTCCTCTGCTTGTACATCCGTGTCATTACAGCATTCAACCCCAATCAGAGCGCCGAGTGTGAGAGGATGTTAAACAGCTCTCTGTGTTCACACTGCTGGCATTCACACTCTCACACACTCTCTCTCACACACACACACACACACACACACACACAAGCAGAGATGATCTGCCGCATTTGATAATCGCGCAGTGCGATCCATTAGTCCGCAGAAGAGCCTGAGAATCAATGGCGTGTGTTAGAGAAGTAATGACTTGTCTTTAAGGGTTTCTCTCTTCTTGTCCTTCAATCGGATTACAAGTAGATGTATTGCAGATACTAATATAATATTTGGCCTAGTGTTTGCTCGATGCGTTAGACTGATGAATCTCTACTCGCCAAACAGTCCATTATAAAAACTGGGTTAGACTGACTAGACATGTAGGCCTATTAATGCTCCAATGTCATGAACTGTTAGCCTGGACAGACGCTCCTACATTTCATTTGTTCAGAGAGTCTGGCCACTCTCCATTGAAAAGCGTTTATTTCCGGGAAGTTTAAAACTATTGGATCTGCCGTAACCGCTAACGTTTGGTCATGACGGATGTCATGCGCCCTTCGCCTGTTTCATGCAAATCTGTCAAAGTAAATGTGCAGGTCACCTCAGTGATAAAACCTAAAACTCATGCATTCGGATTGTGTTTTATTCACGCCGAAGTGGAGAATTTTGTGTTCGGGAACGCGCCACTCACGTGGACCGTAACATTATTGTATGTTGTAAATAAAATATCATATGCTTGGTATGATAATAAATGCTGCTATAAATAACAGACCAGTTCAAATGTTTAAGTGCTTTTATTTTAATTTGTTTGAGCGGTGATGAAATATATTGCTCTTGTAAATACTTGCCAGCATTTGGAATAAATACAAATCTAGAAATACATCCAAATAACAGTAAAGCACAACCGTACGGTGCCCTGCAGTGGTCAAAAAGGATATAAAGAGTGAATTTTGAAGTGATATATTCTTGAAAACTCAGAGATGTGGATTCGGACAGCTATTACATCACCACACGACCTCGGTGTTTGTCTAAAGCAGTAAAGTTAGATAACTCTGCCGGGGATTTTTACATGGGTGGTGAGAGAACGACGGTAATAAAATCACTGACCAGTCCCTGTAACTTAAATGATGGCAATACCTTCCGACCCCACGAGGAACAGTTACCGTCCGAATCACTTCAGCCAACTCCTTCACCACTATCGAAGCGATCTGGAAAATCAAACTCTTCCCGAATTCCCCCTGTTGGGGAGGAGGGCCACAACATCATGGCCACCAACAAACCCCAGCAAAGACTGTTCTTGCTCCGGCTTTAACTTCTGGATATTCGGCAGTGGTGCCACAACGGAATGAATGGTTTAGTTTGCATCTTTCTTCGCCGTCATTACTGAACTACAACTCAAACTAGCGCTCGATATTAAAGCGACCATTCTCAGCAACTCCCTAGGTTCACTGATTAGACCGGTAAAAATTTGTTTGGAGAAAACCTAAGACTACACGCAGTCCCAGACGGAGTACTGAAGGAAAATGAAAATTGAGCAGAAGTACGTATGAGGGCAGAGCCAGGCTAGGGTTTCTACTGATAGAAAGCCATATGCTAACCACTGAAGTAACCCTTTAAGTGATCAATTATCAGTATTTAACCTGACTAAAGATATTTATTCAGTGTTGTCCACATTATATTTCACCTGCAGCAGCATTGTGAACTTTTGTAATGACACGTTTGGGCATTTACTTTTTAAAGCATCTTTTCGCTGATTGGACTGGTAAAAATGTGTTCGGAGAAAACCTAAGACTACACCGCAGTCCCAGACAGAGTACTGAAGGAAAATGAAAATTGTAAAATGAAAATGTAAAAGTTAACTAAGAAGTGTGTGGCAAGGGGGGCGTGGTTCAGCGAGGTCTGCAGCGGGAGAGAGAGAGGCGGACTGTTGGTGCGACACCCTGACTGGAGAGTTTACCCGGAAGCGCTGTGAACCGGAAGTGATTGTCTATGAGTTTTGAGAGAAACACACGCTGAGTGTGACACTGTTTTTGAAAGTGAAATAAAGAGAGCATCAACAGTCCAGCCGACCCCCGTGTCCTCTTCCTTCCTTACATTTACGAACATACTACACTGGTGCCGAAACCCGGGAAGGAAGTAGGCCTGCGCCGCCGCCATGCAGACGCCCTCCGCCACGCCGGCGGACATTATCACCTCCCTCGCGGCTCTCCACCAAGATCAACACCAGGCGATGCTGGACCTTTGGGCAGATCAGGAGCGCCGCTTTGCGGCGATCGTCCAAGGCCAGCAAGAGGACCGCGAGAGGTTCCGGAGCTGGATTAATCGGGAGGTTCGCACCGAGGCCGCCGGGCTGGCCAGCGCACCGGTGCACGTGCCCCTCCACAAGATGGGGCCACAAGACGACCCGGAGGCCTTTATTGACTTATTTCAAAAGGCCGCGGAGGCCTGCGGGTGGCCCCGGGCACAGTGGCCGGTGCGCCTAATTCCACTGCTGTCAGGAGAAGCCCAGGCGGCCGCACAACAGCTACCGGTGGCGAACCTCCTAAAATACGACAACCTGAAGAGGGCCATCATTCAGCGGCCCTTCGCGATGGCCCAACAGCTCCGGGACTCGTGCCGCAGATGGCTCCTGCAGGGGCGGCGGGTAGGCCTGGGCTGGCCTGCTGGCGGTGCGGCGACCCGGATCATTTTGTGGACCGATGTCCCATGATGGACATCGGGACAATGATCCGGGTCCCGGACGTACAGCGGACCACCCCCGATCAAGCAGGAGAGTACCAAATTCCTGTGAGTATCAAGGGGGGTACATATCAGGCCTTGGTGGATTCAGGATGTAACCAAACCTCGATCCATCAAAGCCTGATGCAGCCTGGGGCATTGGATACAAGCCGCATGGTTAAGGTGCGGTGTGTGCACGGGGATGTGGTGGAATATCCGGTTGTCCCAGTCACGATACAGTTTCGGGGGAAAAAGCATAATGTAGAGGTCGCGGTTAGTCCACACCTCCGGCATCCGCTGATTCTCTCGGACCGCGATGACTTCCCTCTGGAGCAGTCACAGGATGAGACCCTTAAAAACGCCTTCCAGCAGGTCCGATCTATCGACGGCCAGTCTCTCCAACCTGCCTTGCCTGTCTCTTATCCTTATTTTGCCATAATAAAGGATCGGTTGTATCGAGTGACCCAAGACACTCAGACAAAGGTAGATACAACCCAGTTGTTAGTACCAAAGAGCCGCCGGGAAATGCTCACTCTAATCCAATGGCGGGTCACCTGGGACAGGCAGCCACGCTGAATCGCCTCATGACCCGATTTTTTTGGTCAGGCATTCATGACAACGTGCGCAGGTGGTGCGCGTCTTGTCCGAAATGTCAGTTGGTGAATCCACTGGCCGCCCCAAAAGCGCCTTTGCGCCCCCTTCCATTAATGCAGGTCCCCTTCGAGAGAATTGCGATGGACCTCATCGGGCCATTAGAGCGATCCGCACGCGGACATCGTTTTGCGTTAGTCATCGTGGACTATGCAACACGATATCTGGAAGCAGTGGCTCTCCGCAACATCTCCGCGAAGAGTGTTGCGGACGCACTGTTTCGACTAATCTCCCGGGTGGGGATTCCGAAAGAAATCCTCACTGATCAAGGCACGGCGTTTATGTCACGGACGTTAAGCGAACTATACGGATTATTGGGCATTAAATCCATTCGAACAAGCGTTTATCACCCACAAACGGACGGCTTGGTCGAACGATTTAATCGCACCCTTAAAACCATGATCCGTAAGTTCGTACAGGAAGACGCCAAACATTGGGATCGGTGGTTAGAACCCCTCTTATTTGCCGTGCGGGAGGTCCCACAAGCCTCCACGGGGTTTTCCCCCTTCGAGCTTCTCTACGGACGCCAGCCCCGAGGGGTGCTGGACGTCCTGCGAGAAACTTGGGAGGAGGGACCTTCTTTGGCGAAGAACGAAATTCAGTATGTGCTGGACTTGCGAACAAAACTCCACACACTGGGGCGGCTATCCAGGGAGAATTTGTTACAAGCCCAGGACCGCCAGAGCCGGACATATAACAGGGGTACGAGACTACGCAAATTTACACCGGGAGAGAAAGTGCTAGTATTACTCCCTACATCAAGCTCAAAATTAATTTAAAAGTGGCAGGGGCCGTTTGAGGTCGCACGACAGGTCGGGGATGAAGTGATACATTCCGATAGGAACGGGGCGCGTCAAATATATCACCTTAATTTGCTTAAAAAGTGGAATGAGGTGGAATCCGTGTTGTTGGCCACGGTGATCGGGGGGGGAGGATGATCTCGGGCCAGAGGCGAGCATTAAAGCACAATCGGTCGCACTGGCCCCTGGTTAAGATCATCTCTCACCGTCCCAACTCACGGATTTAGCAAAACTACAGGCGGAGTTCGCCGACGTGTTCTCGCCCCTACCGGGACGTACCGACTTAATTCAGCACCATATTGAGACCGAGCCGGGCGTGGTAGTTCGCAGCCGGCCGTATCGATTGCCTGAACACAAAAAAAAGGTGGTTCAGGAAGAATTAGGGGCGATGCTCGATATGGGAGTAATAGAGGAGTCTAACAGTGACTGGGCGAGCCCGATTGTTTTGGTTCCCAAGACGGACGGCTCGGTCAGGTTCTGTGTGGACTACCGCAAGGTGAACGCAGTGTCGAAATTCGACGCTTATCCAATGCCGCGGGTTGACGAGTTGCTTGATCGGCTGGGCACGGCTCGATTTTATTTGACATTGGACTTAACAAAGGGCTATTGGCAGATCCCCTTGTCTCCATTGTCCAAAGAAAAGACAGCTTTCACCACGCCGTTTAGATTGCACCAATTTGTCACGCTTCCTTTCGGTTTGTTCGGGGCACCTGCTACCTTCCAGCGCCTCATGGATAGGATTCTGCGTCCCCATGCCGCATATGCTGCTGCGTACCTGGATGATATCGTGATTTACAGTCATGATTGGCAGCGGCATATGCAGCATGTCAGGGCAGTCCTGAGGTCGCTGAGAGAAGCGGAGCTCACGGCCAATCCGAAGAAGTGTGCGATTGGGCGGGTGGAAGTAAGGTATCTGGGCTTCCACTTGGGTCATGGACAGGTGCGTCCCCAAATTGATAAGACTGCTGCGATTGCAACCTGTCCGAGACCCAAGACCAAAAAGGAGGTGAGACAGTTCTTGGGGCTGGCGGGATATTATAGACGGTTTATTCCAAATTATTCGGACCTCACCAGCCCTTTGACTGATCTTACTAGAAAGGGGCTACCAGATACGGTCCAGTGGACGGAGCCGTGTCAGCAGGCTTTCACCCGAGTTAAGGCTGCTCTATGTGGCGGGCCGCTCTTACACTCCCCTGACTTTTCTCTCCCTTTTTTGTTGCAGACTGACACGTCGGACAGAGGGCTGGGCGCGGTCCTGGCCCAGGAGGTGGGGGGGGGGCGGCCGGTGCTATACATTAGCCGTAAGCTCTCCAAGAGAGAGGCTAAGTACAGCACCATCGAAAAGGAGTGCCTTGCCATCAGGTGGGCCATTCTCACCCTCCGCTACTACCTTCTGGGGCGGGAGTTCACCCTCTGTTCGGACCACGCGCCCCTCCATTGGCTCCACCGCATGAAGGATACCAACACGCGGATCACCCGTTGGTATCTAGCTCTTCAGCCTTTTAAGTTCAAGGTGGTCCACAGGCCGGGTGCTCAGATGGCTGTGGCCGATTTCCTCTCCAGAAATGGGGGGGAGGGGCTGCAGGCCGGACGGCTCCCCGGCCTGAGTCGGGCGGTGGGGGTATGTGGCAAGGGGGGCGTGGTTCAGCGAGGTCTGCAGCGGGAGAGAGAGAGGCGGACTGTTGGTGCGACACCCTGACTGGAGAGTTTACCCGGAAGCCGGAAGCGCTGTGAACCGGAAGTGATTGTCTATGAGTTTTGAGAGAAACACGCTGAGTGTGACACTGTTTTTGAAAGAGAACTAAAGAGAGCATCAACAGTCCAGCCGACCCCCGTGTCCTCTTCCTTCCTTACATTTACGAACATACTACAAAGTGTTAGTTAGAATCACTGTTGGATTTTACAGCATTTGACGTCCGGTCTAAGCCTTTTATTTTACCACCATCTTCACTATCTAATCCATTCCTGGTCCATAAAAAGAAACACAAAGCACTTGTGAACACTTCATGTTGACTTAGGCTGATATGCTGTAATTGGAAAACATTTATGTGAGTCGTTAAATATGACGAGAGATTGTTTTTGGAGTCAGACTTTGGTTTTACACTTGACTGTTGTGATTCACACAGTAATCAGGCAAATGATGAAAACTTCAGACTCAGTTCAAGTTCAATACATTGGGGATTTGTGTGAAGTAATTCGCCATTATAGAAAAAAATATAAAGCCGATCTCTCACTCGTCTTCCACTCACCGCACTGATAGAGAAATCACATATGCTCAGATGCACTCATGAGATGCCAAATGAAATGTAAAATCTCCCCCTCACCTGATTCATTACTCAGTCGCTGAAGTGCAAGCGTCATTCTCTCAGTGCTTTTGTGCAAATGGGCCAAAAACTGTAATTGTGGATTAACAAGATTGGTTTCCCACTGAGTCTGGTCAGTACCTGGATGGGAGACCAAATGTGAAAACCAGGAGCTGCTGGTAGAGGTGTTAGTGAAACCAGTAGGCGGCGCTCACCCTGTGGTCTGTGTGGGTCCTAATGCCCCAGTATAGTGATGGTGTTAGTGAGGCCAGCAGGGGGCGCTCACCCTGTGGTCTGTGTGGGTCCTAATGCCCCAGTATAGTGATGGTGTTAGTGAAACCAGTAGGCGGCGCTCACCCTGTGGTCTGTGTGGGTCCTAATGCCCCAGTATAGTGATGGTGTTAGTGAGGCCAGCAGGGGGCGCTCACCCTGTGGTCTGTGTGGGTCCTAACATCCCAGTATAGTGATGGGGACACTATACTGACAAAGAGCACCGTCCTTTGGATGAGACGTTAAACCGAGGTCCCGTTAAAAATCCCCAAAAATGTCCTTCGATAAAGAGTAGGGGTGTAACCCCAGCATCCTGGCCAAATTTGCCCACTGGCCGCTGTCCATCATGGCCTTCTAATAATCCCCATATCCTGATTGGCTTCATCACTCGGTCTCCTCTCCCCCAATCAGCTGGTGTGTGGTGTGCGTTCTGGAGCAATATGGCTGCCGTCGCATCATCTAGGTGGTGCTGCACACTGGTGGTGGCTGAGGAGATTCCCCCCTTCTATATGTAAAGCGCTTTGGGTGTCTACAAAAGCGCTATATAAATGTAATGAATTATTATTGATTATTATTAATTAACAAATGAGCACATATATGTCTATCCCGCCAACAGAAATACTTTAAGGCTGCTTTCACACCTGCCTCATTTAGTTTGGTTGAATCGTACTATAGTTCGTTTCGCTCTTTGGTGCGGTTCGTTTGGTAAGGTCTGACAGCAGCAATCGCACCAAAAGCCTTGAAGAGCTGGTCTCGCTCCACTTTCAGACGAACTTTGGAGAGGTTCTTTTGTGGTGAGAACGTGATCCGACCTCGAACAGAACCAACTGCAAAAGTACTGATCATTGTTGGACTTAACCAGCTGCCGTAGTCGGCTGCGCTGACATTATGTGCATGATGTTACCTGATAGATTGTTGGAAATATTTTCTGAAGATGAGCATGTCAGAGTTAAGAATAATTAATGCACGCCTCCGCTTGAAGTGACGAGCGATGCGCTCTCGCCGTCTGCAGGGCATTTGAGCGTTGTTTTCAAGTCTCATCCGCGCTTCATTATAGAAATGTATGGTAAATGTATTTGCATACTGTGGTAAACACACACAATGTAGTAGATTATGGCCAGGGACAAAACCAGCCCGCAGTCGTCTCTCCATAGTGTTTTTATAGTTTGCTGGCTTTTCCTCTTCTGCTGGAATTTTCTTGCGTGAGAATATGATGCAGATCCGCCGTTCATGACCCGGAAGAGGAGGAGCGAGACCTACACGAAAGACAATAACTTGGTGGATAAAGTCGCTATTTTGATTTTTTTTTGGCACACAACAACTATTCTCCTTGCATTGGTAAAATGATTGTCCAGCTGCTGTAGTGAGATGGGCTGTGTGTCGATGTGTTTAGGGCCTTTATGGGTCTTGTGAGTGGGAATGGACTGAATGCCAATGGAGGCCTATCTGAAGCCTTTCTCAGCTTTACACTAAAATATCTTCATTTGTGTTCTGAAGATGAACGAAGGTCTTATGGGTGTCCAACGACATGAGGGAGAGTAATTTTTGGGTGAACTAGCCCTTTAAGAGTGTAGAGCTAGAGAAGAAAAACTACTACATTTCACAGCGATCAAGGCAAATTAACATTGACCATCACGCTCAATAATCACTCCAGGATGGAGGACGTGCCTGAAGTGAACACAAGCGGCGAACGCAGGTTCAGTTTTTGGGATGTAATGGAAACTCTCCAGTTATTCCTCAACCTTTCACATTAAGGGACAAAACAGAGATTTTAATGAAAAGCGTTATATTGATATCAGTTAGCCAGGACCTGTTGATTATCGAGTACTTATCGCCACACGTTGGATGTTCAGTGTTTGCTCTGTTGGTGTAATCCGTTAAAACGATTAGGACGAATTGTTGCAGATGTTGGCCGTGTGCCTCTGCAAACCCTCGAAGGGGAACAGCGATTAGCATATTTCAGATGCAGAAGGTAGACACGGCTAATGGTTGCGGAGACAAAACAGGCTCTTTGAATTGTAATTGTTTCACTGCAGTTGTGCTGATCTTCTGCATCTCGTCCGAATCAGTGGACAAACGTACAGGTGTGAAGATGGGGTTAGTCTCAAACGGCACACACACACACACACACACACACACACACACACACACACACACACACACACACACACACACACACGTCTGGTTCACTATCTTTGTGGGGAATCTCCATAGGCGTAATGGTTTTTATACTGTACAAACCGTATTTTCTATCCCCCTACACTGCCCCTAAACCTACCCATCTCACACACACACACACACACACACACACACACACACACACACACACACACACACACACACACACACACACACACACACACACACACACACACACACACACACACACACACACCCTAAACCTACCCATCACAGGAAACGTTAGCATTTTTACTTTCTCTAGAAAACTCATCCTGTATGATTTATAAGCCTTTTGAAAAGTGGGGACCGCTGGCTGGTGATCTCAGGTTTTACAATCCTTATGGGGACATTTGGTCCCCACAATGAAATATAAACAAGGGCACGCACACACACACACACACACACACACACACACACATGCACGCACACATGCACGCACACAATCTGTTCACTGCATACGCCTCACAAAACTGGGAAACACTCGCCAAACTGCCTTCCAGATTTTTCTCATACAACAGAAGATTCAAACAACTTTAGTTTAAGGCTCTTAAGTATTCTTAGACGTATTTTTTTGGTATGATCACACACACATTTTTTTCTTTTAAAGGACAGGTTATTAAACAGGGCTGCGTTTCCGTAGAGTTCTGTAAAGTTGATCGAAGAGTCCATTGGTGGCAATTTTTGAGTTTGTTAAGTTGATCTATTATCAACTTAAGCGTCCGATGCTTTTGGGAAACGCAGCCCATTTATAACCGTTGCCTACGCACAAAACAGGCCCTGAAAGAGGCGTACGCCACTTCTGACGCATAGGCTGATTTATAAAAACAAACTTGACGGGAAAATGTGCGCACCTGCACGCAAACTCTGACCCATGCGTGCAAACTCTTTTACTAGAGTGAAAAAGTAATGAAGTAAGAACAATTTAAAACTGTTTTCATTTTGATATATATATTTACATTAATGTTCTTGTTTCATTAATGGCGATATAAACTGAAATTACATAATGTCATTACTCAGAATTTAAACAAAAATTATATTAATTTAGATAGACACATGGAGGTGCTACTTTTGGTCAGTTTTAACTTTAGATCGCTGTTTTAATGACAGCAGGGATTAAATACAGGCTTATTCCAATAATTCCTCGTTAAACTAACCTGCCGATCACATGTAAATGCGTATAAATAGTATGAGTGTGTGTGACCGTCATCAACATAAAAGTGACGCTCAACAAAGTTAACGGTGTCTTGTCCAAATGCCTGTGCACCGTTTCTGACAGCCCTTCCAAGCCCATAAATTGCTACTGCTGGGGACGGGCTGTTCCCAAACACATGGACTTCCATCCTGTAGTCTACGACTTCACTCGTTACATCATTGTTCTTTAACCATAAGAACCTCAAATAGTTCCTGTGTTTCTCTTCTACAAGAAAGCAGTAAGACATCTGCCTTATGTCTGCCATAACAGCCACCTTTTCCTTTCGGAACCGCATAAGTACCCGCAGAAGAGAGTTACTAAGATCGGGCCAAGTCAATAGTACGGCTTCTGTGGGTGAAATACTGCAAAGCTTGGTCAGAACCAACACTCTTCATCTTCCCTTAGTTCTGGTGCCACCTCAGCATGATCATTTTCCAGCAGTTTACCCATGAATGCCACATAATGCTGTTCCAGCTCCGGCTTTCTTCTTCAGTTGCATTGAAGTGATTCACGGTTGTTAGGCAACTGTTCTCAAGGCTGTTTGAACGGTAGTGGAGCAACCCTGTTTAAATAATATCTGTAGACTTCTTTGTCCATTTTGTTCAAGAAAGTTTCATCCTCAATTGATGGTGCTAGCTTGTTGTCCTATTCAGTGCGATCGAATACATTTTTACCCAGCTTGTCTTCTTTAGCCCTGTTAAACCCTAAAACACTCTTCCTGGGCTCTTTGCCGTGAAGTTCATCACTGACATGCATAAAACTTGTGCACGGTTGGAGGAGCGAAGGCCGTTGACAATCAAGCACTATCGTTCTGTACGTGCTGACATTTGGCTTGTGCGCATTTCCAAGGCAGACCTCACCAACCAACACCCAACCTAGGTCCAGACGTTGAGCAAAAGGGGCGTTGGGAGGGCCATTCACTTGTTCCCTGACCTTGTGCACTCTAATTACGTCTCGACCAAGCAGCAGAATGATCTCTGAAGTGGGGTCCAACTCAGGAATGTGTTCTGCTACATTGACAAGGTGAGGTTGATGAAGAGAGGCATTCAGCGTGGGAATTTCAGCCCGGATGTCAGGTAAGTCATTACATTCGATAAGTGGGGGAAGAGGGATTCTCACTTTCCCATCAAGTGCTTTGACCACAAAATCTTCAGTCAAATGTTTCCCCCGTGTCGGAACACATTCTCAGTAAGAAATGATATGGCTTACTGTAAATGTTGAAAAGATAGAAGAAACTGGACGTCGCCAATGAGCGGTTGCTTTGGTCATCTAAAACGATATATGCCTTGATGGCTTTATCTGGACAGCCCTTGTGATACACCTTTGCTAGGCATATCTTGGTGCATGACCTCCCAACTTGTTCCGTCCTGCATACTTCAGTACAGCTTGAGCTGACGACTTCCCTACTGTCGTTACCTTCTTCTCCCTCCCCGCCATTCATTGACGAGATTACAGGAGCCGTGGACTGTGGTGGAGGGCCCGGATGCACAGCTGAGACATGTTTGGTGCTGTCACACTCGGAACATTTCACTACTGCAGTGCAGTCCTTCGCCACATGACTATATGAGCCACAGCATTTAAAGCAGAACCCTCTCTCTTTCAGAAAAGCTTTCCTGACTTGAAGGTCTTTGTGGTTTTGCATGTATAGGGCAGCTCTTATTTGGATCAATGGAAGTGCTTGACTCTGCTAGGGAGACATTGGTCTTATGAACTGCAATGGGGCAATTGGTGCTTTTAAGATAGGGACATTCAACCTCTACAGAAGATCCACTAGCATTTAAAAAGACAAAACTTGGATCATTCCTTTTCTTAGCCTCATAGCAGATGACTGGTAAAGAATTCAAATGGTGAAAACCGTCCTCCATTTTCTTCTTTAAACCTTGAACCCACAGAGATCCATTTTTCTTGAAGTCCATAAGGCAGTTTGGTTGCTATAGGTTCAATGCCTCGAGCAGTATCCAGGCAGGACAAACCTGGAGAGTAGGCGTCTTCCTTAGCACACTGCACTTCCATCAGCAGATCTGCTAACTCCCTTAACTTTACATTTTCTTTTCCCCCCGATTTTGAGTCGCCGACAGGTTTTGACAAATGCCCAAGATCATCAGCAAACTGGGGCTTGTGCACGTGAATGACAATCACACAGTGTGAATAATCAAAGACGCGATCAGAGAGAATCACAGATGAGTCGCCGAAGCCGGTGAGATATTTGCCGTGCTAAATATCTGGACCTGTCGGCGATTCAAACTGTCGGCATGTACACGCATACTGTCAACTTCCTTCTTTCCTTACAGGAAATAACCTTTAACCCCGAACTCCAGATCTACATGATATCAAAATAAAAGTCCTTACCATTTTGCATTAATGGCAACACAGTGTGCAATGTCGTGGAATGGTAACGCCAAAACTCATTTTGGCGTGCATATGCTATGCTGTTTTTCGCGTGCATATGATACGCACTTTATGGCGTGTATATGACACACTCTTGGGTTAGGGTGGTGGGGTGGGGGGTTCGTACGTATAATATGCCATAAAGTGCGTATCATATGCATGCCAAAATGAGTTTTGGCATATACATTCCATGACATTGCACACTCGTACTATTTATCCGCATCTTCGCGAGATCCGGCTGTATGACAATATTCACTAAATATTTCAGTGATGCACACTTACTTCTATATCACAGACACTGCAGGATTCGGTGGTCGAATGGTCCATCCGGTTTGAATAGGTCCAATAATATACATGTTCAGCTTACTGTACAACCACACCTGCATGGACATCTTCACAAAATTATTAAAAAATACCTCTGTATTTAATGGATACAACTTGAAGAAAAAATTAAGATTTGCACATTTCCTTTTTTAACATACTTTGTCAGTGACGCGGAGTCAGATGATTGTATTTACGCTTCAATAAATAAGTAGGCCTATCTGTTTGAATTAAAATAGCCAATATGTTCACATTATTAGCAAAACTGCATGAATGTTTTTGAGTTAAATGGTTTAAAATTAACAAAATATTTTGAATTAAAATAGCATTTAGCCCGTGTAAATTAATGAGTACACTTTTTTTTTTTTTTTTTTATATATCTAAGAAGTATTTTCTACAATTTTGTTTTATGGATATTTTGATATATTTATTCTAAAACATAAAAAGGATATTGGATGATTGTCAGCAATGCACTGTGTAAGGCACAAATGTCATTTATAGCGTCTTGTATATTAATATATTAAATGTCTTGTACCTTTGACAGTGTTAAACATGGTGTCACGTGGAGGTCATGCATAGTAAAACTCATCAATCTAGTTTTTGTACGTACACTTTTAGTATGAACTATACACTAAGTTTTATAAATGAGACCCCAGGCCTTTATACAGGTAATTCATCAGCCTGAGAAAGCTCAAGTATCGTGAAGATCCCCATGAGGACCAGCTAACAAACATGTGTTCCTAGAACATTTGCTATTGTTCCCTTTAAAGGGAGAGTTCACCCAAAAATAAAAATGATCCCATGATTTACTCACCCTCAAGCCCTCCTAAGTGTAAATGCGGACCGCCCTCCGTACTCAACTTAGAGAATAAGTGTAGCTGGCACGACGATGACGTCTGATGTAGTGTAAGCATTTAAACTGCGAAAGCGCTGCACTTTCTGCATGAGTTCAATATAGAGGGCAATCTGCCGGAATCTTATATTTTCATATAAATGTTAAATATGGATATATTTTTTTTTACACAACCCCATCTTTTCACTTTTAGAAGGCCTTTATTAACCCCCGGAGCCGTGTGGAGCATATTTATGATGGACAGATGCACTTTTATGATGTATAGATGCACTTTTATGATGGACTGATGCACTTTTATGATGGACTGATGCACTTTTATGATGGACTGATGCACTTTTATGATGGATAGATGCACTTTTATGATGGATAGATGCACTTTTATGATGGACTGATGCACTTTTATGATGGATAGATGCACTTTAATGATGGACTGATGCACTTTTATGATGGATAGATGCACTTTTATGATGGACTGATGCACTTTTATGATGGACTGATGCACTTTTATGATTGATAGATGCACTTTTATGATGGACAGATGCACTTTTATGATGGATAGATGCACTTTTATGATGGATAGATGCACTTTTATGATGGACTGATGCACTTTTATGATGGATAGATGCACTTTTATGATGGATAGATGCACTTTTATGATGGATAGATGCACTTTTATGATGGACTGATGCACTTTTATGATGGATAGATGCACTTTAATGATGGACTGATGCACTTTTATGATGGACAGATGCACTTTTATGATGGATAGATGCACTTTTATGATGGATAGATGCACTTTTATGATGGATAGATGCACTTTAATGATGGACTGATGCACTTTTATGATGGATAGATGCACTTTAATGATGGACTGATGCACTTTTATGATGGATAGATGCACTTTTATGATGGACAGATGCACTTTTATGATGGATGGATGCACTTTTATGATGGATAGATGCACTTTTATGATGATAGATGCACTTTTATGATGAACAGATGCACTTTTATGATGGATAGATGCACTTTTATGATGGATAGATGCACTTTTATGATGGATGGATGCACTTTTATGATGGACTGATGCACTTTTATGATGATAGATGCACTTTTATGATGGATAGATGCACTTTTATGATGGATAGATGCACTTTTATGATGGATAGATGCACTTTTATGACGGATAGATGCACTTTAATGATGGACTGATGCACTTTTATGATGGATAGATGCACTTTAATGATGGACTGATGCACTTTTATGATGGACAGATGCACTTTTATGATGGATAGATGCACTTTTTTGATGGATAGATGCACTTTTATGATGGATAGATGCACTTTTATGATGGACAGATGCACTTTTATGATGATAGATGCACTTTTATGATGGATGGATGCACTTTTATGATGGACGGATGCACTTTTATGATGGACAGATGCACTTTTATGATGATAGATGCACTTTTATGATGGATGGATGCACTTTTATGATGGACAGATGCACTTTTATGATGGACAGATGCACTTTTATGATGGACAGATGCACTTTTATGATGGATAGATGCACTTTTATGATAAATTGATGCACTTTTATGATGATAGATGCACTTTTATGATGGATGGATGCACTTTTATGATGGACAGATGCACTTTTATGATGGATGGATGCACTTTTATGATGGATAGATGCACTTTTATGATGATAGATGCACTTTTATGATGGATAGATGCACTTTTATGATGGATAGATGCACTTTTATGATGGATGGATGCACTTTTATGATGGACTGATGCACTTTTATGATGGATAGATGCACTTTTATGATGGATAGATGCACTTTTATGATGGACTGATGCACTTTTATGATGGACTGATGCACTTTTATGATGGATAGATGCACTTTTATGATGGATGGATGCACTTTTATGATGGACTGATGCACTTTTATGATGATAGATGCACTTTTATGATGGATAGATGCACTTTTATGATGGATAGATGCACTTTTATGATGGATAGATGCACTTTTATGATGGATAGATGCACTTTTATGATGGATAGATGCACTTTTATGACGGATAGATGCACTTTAATGATGGACTGATGCACTTTTATGATGGATAGATGCACTTTAATGATGGACTGATGCACTTTTATGATGGACAGATGCACTTTTATGATGGATAGATGCACTTTTTTGATGGATAGATGCACTTTTATGATGGATAGATGCACTTTTATGATGGACAGATGCACTTTTATGATGATAGATGCACTTTTATGATGGATGGATGCACTTTTATGATGGACGGATGCACTTTTATGATGGACAGATGCACTTTTATGATGATAGATGCACTTTTATGATGGATGGATGCACTTTTATGATGGACAGATGCACTTTTATGATGGACAGATGCACTTTTATGATGGACAGATGCACTTTTATGATGGATAGATGCACTTTTATGATAAATTGATGCACTTTTATGATGATAGATGCACTTTTATGATGGATGGATGCACTTTTATGATGGACAGATGCACTTTTATGATGGATGGATGCACTTTTATGATGGATAGATGCACTTTTATGATGATAGATGCACTTTTATGATGGATAGATGCACTTTTATGATGGATAGATGCACTTTTATGATGGATGGATGCACTTTTATGATGGACTGATGCACTTTTATGATGGATAGATGCACTTTTATGATGGATAGATGCACTTTTATGATGGACTGATGCACTTTTATGATGGATAGATGCACTTTTATGATAGATTGATGCACTTTTATGATGGATGGATGCATATTTATGATGGATAGATGCACTTTTATGATGGATAGATGCACTTTTATGATGGACAGATGCACTTTTATAATGGACTGATGCACTTTTATGATGGATAGATGCACTTTTATGATGGACAGATGCACTTTTATAATGGACTGATGCACTTTTATGATGGACAGATGCACTTTTATAATGGACTGATGCACTTTTATGATGTATAGATGCACTTTTATAATGGACTGATGCACTTTTATGATGGACAGATGCACTTTTATAATGGACTGATGCACTTTTATGATGGATAGATGCACTTTTATGATGGACTGATGCACTTTTATGATGGACTGATGCACTTTTATGATGGATAGATGCACTTTTATGATGGACTGATGCACTTTTATGATGGACTGATGCACTTTTATGATGGACAGATGCACTTTTATGATGGACTGATGCACTTTTATGATGATAGATGCACTTTTATGATGGACAGATGCACTTTTATGATGGATAGATGCACTTTTATGATGGACAGATGCACTTTTATGATGGACAGATGCACTTTTATGATGGATAGATGCACTTTTATGATGGATAGATGCACTTTTATGATGGATAGATGCACTTTTATGATGGACTGATGCACTTTTATGATGGATAGATGCACTTTAATGATGGACTGATGCACTTTTATGATGGACAGATGCACTTTTATGATGGATAGATGCACTTTTTTGATGGATAGATGCACTTTTATGATGGATAGATGCACTTTAATGATGGACTGATGCACTTTTATGATGGATAGATGCACTTTAATGATGGACTGATGCACTTTTATGATGATAGATGCACTTTTATGATGGATGGATGCACTTTTATGATGGATAGATGCACTTTTATGATGGACAGATGCACTTTTATGATGGATGGATGCACTTTTATGATGGATAGATGCACTTTTATGATGATAGATGCACTTTTATGATGGACAGATGCGCTTTTTTGATGGATAGATGCACTTTTATGATGGATAGATGCACTTTTATGATGGATAGATGCACTTTTATGATGGACTGATGCACTTTTATGATGGGCTGATGCACTTTTATGATGATAGATGCACTTTTATGATGGATAGATGCACTTTTATGATGGATGGATGCACTTTTATGATGGATAGATGCACTTTTATGATGGATAGATGCACTTTTATGATGGATAGATGCACTTTTATGATGGATGGATGCACTTTTATGATGGATGGATGCACTTTTATGATGGATAGATGCACTTTTATGATGGATGGATGCACTTTTATGATGGACAGATGCACTTTTATGATGGATAGATGCACTTTTATGATGGATAGATGCACTTTTATGATGGATAGATGCACTTTTATGATGGATGGATGCACTTTTATGATGGACTGATGCACTTTTATGATGGATAGATGCACTTTTATGATGGACTGATGCACTTTTATGATGGACTGATGCACTTTTATGATGGATAGATGCACTTTTATAATGGACTGATGCACTTTTATGATGGATAGATGCACTTTTATGATGGATGGATGCACTTTTATGATGGACTGATGCACTTTTATGATGGATAGATGCACTTTTATGATGGACTGATGCACTTTTATGATGGACAGATGCACTTTTATGATGGATAGATGCACTTTTATGATGGATAGATGCACTTTTATGATGGATAGATGCACTTTTATGATGGATAGATGCACTTTTATGATGGATAGATGCACTTTTATAATGGATGGATGCACTTTTATGATGGACTGATGCACTTTTATGATGGATAGATGCACTTTTATGATGGACTGATGCACTTTTATGATGGATAGATGCACTTTTATGATGGATAGATGCACTTTTATCATGGATAGATGCACTTTTATGATGGATGGATGCACTTTTATGATGGACTGATGCACTTTTATGATGGATGGATGCACTTTTATGATGGACTGATGCACTTTTATGATGGACTGATGCACTTTTATGATGGATAGATGCACTTTTATGATGGACTGATGCACTTTTATGATGGATAGATGCACTTTTATGATGGACTGATGCACTTTTATGATGGATAGATGCACTTTTATGATGGATGGATGCACTTTTATGATGGACTGATGCACTTTTATGATGGATAGATGCACTTTTATGATGGATAGATGCACTTTTATGATGGATAGATGCACTTTTATGATGGATAGATGCCCTTTTATGATGGACTGATGCACTTTTATGATGGACAGATGCACTTTTATGATGGACTGATGCACTTTTATGATGGACAGATGCACTTTTATGATGGACTGATGCACTTTTATGATGGACTGATGCACTTTTATGATGGACTTATGCACTTTTATGATGGATAGATGCACTTTTATGATGGACTGATGCACTTTTATGATGGACTGATGCACTTTTATGATGGACTTATGCACTTTTATGATGGATAGATGCACTTTTATGATGGACTGATGCACTTTTATGATGGACAGATGCACTTTTATGATGGACTGATGCACTTTTATGATGGACAGATGCACTTTTATGATGGACTTATGCACTTTTATGATGGATAGATGCACTTTTATGATAGATTGATGCACTTTTATGATGGATGGATGCATATTTATGATGGATAGATGCACTTTTATGATGGATTGATGCCCTTTTATGATGGATGGATGCACTTGTCATATCTGGGTGATATTTTGAGCTAAATGTTCACACATACAGTCATCAGAGACTTATTTTACATCTCGTAAAAAGCGGCATTATAGGTGCCCTTTAAAAAAACGTTTTTCTTGTTTGTGTGAATGTCAAGAGAACATTCTATTTCATCAGGCTTCGAGCTTTATGGGACTGATACTTGTGAATGTTTTGGATTATTCTGAAAAACATTTTTTAACATTTAAAAAAATAAAAATAAAGATAAAAATAAACAATACTGCATGAATGATGTGTAAATAATGTTTTTTGTGCTAACGTTTTGAGACTTTGGTGATTCAATGCATTTGAATGCGTGCAAGGCCATGAGTCGAGGTGTACTTACACACGCACGTTTGGTTGTGTGTCCTCCAGTCCACTGGTCCACCCGTTCTAGAGATAAGAGCATGAAATAAAGTACTCACACTGCCTGTAAGATTCAGTTCTTTGTCCGTAAGGTTGGACTTAAAGCCAGCACAGTTTGCTGTGTTTATTTCCCCTGCAGTTTTCTTTTATGATTTCCCCCCAGTTTCCTTTTTCTTTTGCGTTTTAAAGCCGTTTATGGCTCTCTTAATATAAACTTGAAATATAAGTGCAGATCCAGTAGTCTTTCATACATTTAGTCCCACAGAATATCAATGCCGTATAATCAGGACACAGGTTTATGTAACCATTATCTCAGGATCATGCTGATGTATAGAACTTCATGCCGTTTCTGATGGTACATTTATCCGAAGCGCTGCAGAAGCCATTGGATTTTGTGCACATTTCTTATCACGAGTTTAATGTGCTGTGACAGATAATGCAAATGTCAATGATGTCTCTGCGACACATAATTACTGATTTATGCTTTAATCGCACCCTGTTCCTGTTACATCATGTGCTTTCATGCAAAGATAAAGGCACCCAGATAGAACGAATCCAGTTGACGCTCTCTGAGATGTCGTTCTGCCTGAATGCTCATCTAATTTTCCTCATATACTTTTGACATTGACTACAAAAATGGCTATGCATTTATACATAAGCCAGAGCGGATCTTGCAACAGAGTCGACCGGACGACCTCTCTGAAGCCCTGCCGTGCGCTTGATGGATTGAGCATATCAGGGAATGTGTATTCGTGCTCCCATTCAAATACTTATCCTAATAATTAGGTGATAAATGAGGTCTGTTGCTCCCATTGATATTCTCCTTCCCTTGTACAATGCTGCACCTGAGTTGCCATGGCAATCGAGCTCAATGGGAAGAGAGTGAGCCGTACTGCAGCCGCAAGATCTGATGCAGGCATCCTGAAAGAAACCCAGATAATTGCGGTTTGAATAAAGCGACTATTTTTGTCAATCCTGACTGTTTTATTGCCGCCTGACCGTGGCATTTCAATGTCCACGGATTCCCTTATCAGGGATCTGTATGGAAAATCAAATTTCATATCGCCCACAGGTGTTCCTTTGTCCTTGAGGTTCAGGAGCGTTGCCCAACAAATAAAACACCGGTCGCATTTCTGCGGGAACGCCAGCGCCAAGCCCTCCGGAATACTCATTACCTCGCCAATGATGGAAAAACTCTTTCGTGGAATTTGTGGCTGATTTTGTAAACAATGCTCACCTTTATTGCAGCACTGAGGAACTGTGATCTAAAAACGGGTCAGAAGATTGTTCTGATAGGGTCAGGGGCATTAAGTCACGACAGTCCAGCTAACGACATATTACAATTATGACCAGATTAGAGTTATAGCGATCACAAAAACACAAACCGTTCTCATGATCAACTCGATAGAACACGAGCCGACAGTCCAGCTGACGACATATTACAATTATGACCAGATTAGAGTTATAGCGATCACAAAAACACAAACCGTTCTCATGATCAAGTCGCTAGAACACGAGCCGACGGTCCAGCTAACGACATATTACAATTATGACCAGATTAGAGTTATAGCGATCACAAAACACAAACCGTTCTTATGATCAACTCAATAGAACACGAGCACGACAGTCCAGCTAACAACATATTACAATTATGACCAGATTAGAGTTATAGCGATCACAAAACACAAACCGTTCTCATGATCAACTCGATAGAACACGAGCTGACAGTCCAGCTGACGACATATTACAATTATGACCAGATTAGAGTTATAGCGATCACAAAACACAAACCGTTCTCATGAACAACTCAATAGAACACGAGCCGACAGTCCAGCTAACGACATATTACAATTATGACCAGATTAGAGTTATAGCGATCACAAAACACAAACCGTTCTCATGATCAACTCGATAGAACACGAGCTGACAGTCCAGCTGACGACATATTACAATTATGACCAGATTAGAGTTATAGCGATCACAAAACACAAACCGTTCTCATGATCAACTCGATAGAACACGAGCTGACAGTCCAGCTGACGACATATTACAATTATGACCAGATTAGAGTTATAGCGATCACAAAACACAAACCGTTCTTATGATCAACTCGATAGAACACGAGCCGACAGTCCAGCTAACGACATATTACAATTATGACCAGATTAGAGTTATAGCGATCACAAAACACAAACCGTTCTCATGATCAACTCGATAGAACACGAGCTGACAGTCCAGCTAACAACATATTACAATTATGACCAGATTAGAGTTATAGCGATCACAAAACACAAACCGTTCTCATGATCAACTCGATAGAACACGAGCTGACAGTCCAGCTGACGACATATTACAATTATGACCAGATTAGAGTTATAGCGATCACAAAACACAAACCGTTCTCATGATCAACTAGATAGAACACGAGCCGACAGTCCAGCTAACAACATATTACAATTATGACCAGATTAGAGTTATAGCGATCACAAAACACAAACCGTTCTTATGATCAACTCAATAGAACACGAGCACGACAGTCCAGCTGACGACATATTACAATTATGACCAGATTAGAGTTATAGCGATCACAAAACACAAACCGTTCTCATGATCAACTCGATAGAACACGAGCCGACAGTCCAGCTAACGACATATTACAATTATGACCAGATTAGAGTTATAGCGATCACAAAAACACAAACCGTTCTCATGATCAACTCGCTAGAACACGAGCCGACGGTCCAGCTAACGACATATTACAATTATGACCAGATTAGAGTTATAGCGATCACAAAACACAAACCGTTCTCATGAACGACTCAATAGAACACGAGCCGACAGTCCAGCTAACGACAAATTACAATTATGACCAGATTAGAGTTATAGCGATCACAAAACACAAACCGTTCTCATGATCAACTCGATAGAACACGAGCCGACAGTCCAGCTGACGACAAATTACAATTATGACCAGATTAGAGTTATAGCGATCACAAAACACAAACCGTTCTCATGATCAACTCGATAGTACACGAGCCGACAGTCCAGCTGACGACATATTACAATTATGACCAGATTAGAGTTATAGCGATCACAAAACACAAACCGTTCTCATGATCAACTCGATAGAACACGAGCCGACAGTCCAGCTGACGACATATTACAATTATGACCAGATTAGAGTTATAGCGATCACAAAACACAAACCGTTCTCATGAACAACTCTATAGTACACGAGCTGACAGTCCAGCTAACGACAAATTACAATTATGACCAGATTAGAGTTATAGCGATCACAAAACACAAACCATTCTCATGAACAACTCGATAGAACACGAGCCGACAGTCCAGCTAACGACATATTACAATTATGACCAGATTAGAGTTATAGCGATCACAAAAACACAAACCGTTCTCATGAACAACTCGATAGAACACGAGCCGACAGTCCAGCTAACGACATATTACAATTATGACCAGATTAGAGTTATAGCGATCACAAAACACAAACCGTTCTCATGAACAACTCGATAGAACACGAGCCGACAGTCCAGCTAACGACATATTACAATTATGACCAGATTAGAGTTATAGCGATCACAAAACACAAACCGTTCTTATGATCAACTCAATAGAACACGAGCACGACAGTCCAGCTAACAACATATTACAATTATGACCAGATTAGAGTTATAGCGATCACAAAACACAAACCGTTCTCATGAACAACTCGATAGAACACGAGCTGACAGTCCAGCTAACGACATATTACAATTATGACCAGATTAGAGTTATAGCGATCACAAAACACAAACCGTTCTCATGATCAACTCGATAGAACACGAGCTGACAGTCCAGCTGACGACATATTACAATTATGACCAGATTAGAGTTATAGCGATCACAAAACACAAACCGTTCTCATGATCAACTCGATAGAACACGAGCCGACAGTCCAGCTAACAACATATTACAATTATGACCAGATTAGAGTTATAGCGATCACAAAACACAAACCGTTCTCATGATCAACTCGATAGAACACGAGCTGACAGTCCAGCTAACAACATATTACAATTATGACCAGATTAGAGTTATAGCGATCACAAAACACAAACCGTTCTCATGATCAACTCGATAGAACACGAGCTGACAGTCCAGCTGACGACATATTACAATTATGACCAGATTAGAGTTATAGCGATCACAAAAACACAAACCGTTCTTATGATCAACTCGATAGAACACGAGCCGACAGTCCAGCTAACGACATATTACAATTATGACCAGATTAGAGTTATAGCGATCACAAAACACAAACCGTTCTCATGAACAACTCGATAGAACACGAGCCGACAGTCCAGCTGACGACATATTACAATTATGACCAGATTAGAGTTATAGCGATCACAAAACACAAACCGTTCTCATGATCAACTCGATAGAACACGAGCTGACAGTCCAGCTGACGACATATTACAATTATGACCAGATTAGAGTTATAGCGATCACAAAACACAAACCGTTCTCATGATCAACTCGATAGAACACGAGCCGACAGTCCAGCTAACAACATATTACAATTATGACCAGATTAGAGTTATAGCGATCACAAAACACAAACCGTTCTTATGATCAACTCGATAGAACACGAGCCGACAGTCCAGCTAACGACATATTACAATTATGACCAGATTAGAGTTATAGCGATCACAAAACACAAACCGTTCTCATGAACAACTCGATAGAACACGAGCCGACAGTCCAGCTGACGACATATTACAATTATGACCAGATTAGAGTTATAGCGATCACAAAACACAAACCGTTCTCATGATCAACTCGATAGAACACGAGCTGACAGTCCAGCTGACGACATATTACAATTATGACCAGATTAGAGTTATAGCGATCACAAAACACAAACCGTTCTCATGATCAACTCGATAGAACACGAGCCGACAGTCCAGCTAACAACATATTACAATTATGACCAGATTAGAGTTATAGCGATCACAAAACACAAACCGTTCTCATGATCAACTCGATAGAACACGAGCTGACAGTCCAGCTAACAACATATTACAATTATGACCAGATTAGAGTTATAGCGATCACAAAACACAAACCGTTCTCATGATCAACTCGATAGAACACGAGCTGACAGTCCAGCTGACGACATATTACAATTATGACCAGATTAGAGTTATAGCGATCACAAAAACACAAACCGTTCTTATGATCAACTCGATAGAACACGAGCCGACAGTCCAGCTAACGACATATTACAATTATGACCAGATTAGAGTTATAGCGATCACAAAAACACAAACCGTTCTCATGAACAACTCGATAGAACACGAGCACGACAGTCCAGCTAACAACATATTACAATCATGACCAGATTAGAGTTATAGCGATCACAAAAACACAAACCGTTCTCATGAACAACTCGACAGAACACGAGCCGACAGTCCAGCTAACGACATATTACAATTATGACCAGATTAGAGTTATAGCGATCACAAAACACAAACCGTTCTCATGATCAACTCGATAGAACACGAGCCGACAGTCCAGCTAACGACATATTACAATTATGACCAGATTAGAGTTATAGCGATCACAAAAACACAAACCGTTCTCATGATCAACTCGATAGAACACGAGCTGACAGTCCAGCTGACGACATATTACAATTATGACCAGATTAGAGTTATAGCGATCACAAAAACACAAACTGTTCTTATGATCAACTCGATAGAACACGAGCCGACAGTCCAGCTAACGACATATTACAATTATGACCAGATTAGAGTTATAGCGATCACAAAACACAAACCGTTCTCATGAACAACTCAATAGAACACGAGCACGACAGTCCAGCTAACAACATATTACAATCATGACCAGATTAGAGTTATAGCGATCACAAAAACACAAACCGTTCTCATGAACAACTCGATAGAACACGAGCCGACAGTCCAGCTAACGACATATTACAATTATGACCAGATTAGAGTTATAGCGATCACAAAACACAAACCGTTCTCATGATCAACTCGATAGAACATGAGACGACAGTCCAGCTAACGACATATTACAATTATGACCAGATTAGAGTTATAGCGATCACAAAACACAAACCGTTCTCATGAACGACTCAATAGAACACGAGCCGACGGTCCAGCTAACGACATATTACAATTATGACCAGATTAGAGTTATAGCGATCACAAAAACACAAACCGTTCTCATGATCAACTCGATAGAACACGAGCTGACAGTCCAGCTGACGACATATTACAATTATGACCAGATTAGAGTTATAGCGATCACAAAACACAAACCGTTCTTATGATCAACTCGATAGAACACGAGCCGACAGTCCAGCTGACGATATATTACAATTATGACCAGATTAGAGTTATAGCGATCACAAAAACACAAACCGTTCTCATGATCAACTCGATAGAACACGAGCTGACAGTCCAGCTGACGACATATTACAATTATGACCAGATTAGAGTTATAGCGATCACAAAACACAAACCGTTCTCATGATCAACTCGATAGAACACGAGCTGACAGTCCAGCTGACGACATATTACAATTATGACCAGATTAGAGTTATAGCGATCACAAAACACAAACCGTTCTCATGATCAACTCGATAGAACACGAGCCGACAGTCCAGATGACGACATATTACAATTATGACCAGATTAGAGTTATAGCGATCACAAAACACAAACCGTTCTCATGAACGACTCAATAGAACACGAGCCGACAGTCCAGCTGACGATATATTACAATTATGACCAGATTAGAGTTATAGCGATCACAAAACACAAACCGTTCTCATGAACGACTCAATAGAACACGAGCCGACAGTCCAGCTGACGATATATTACAATTATGACCAGATTAGAGTTATAGCGATCACAAAACACAAACCGTTCTCATGAACGACTCAATAGAACACGAGCCGACAGTCCAGCTGACGATATATTACAATTATGACCAGATTAGAGTTATAGCGATCACAAAACACAAACCGTTCTCATGAACGACTCAATAGTACACGAGCTGACAGTCCAGCTGACGATATATTACAATTATGACCAGATTAGAGTTATAGCGATCACAAAACACAAACCGTTCTCATGAACGACTCAATAGAACACGAGCCGACAGTCCAGCTGACGATATATTACAATTATGACCAGATTAGAGTTATAGCGATCACAAAACACAAACCGTTCTCATGAACAACTCTATAGTACACGAGCTGACAGTCCAGCTGACGACATATTACAATTATGACCAGATTAGAGTTATAGCGATCACAAAACACAAACCGTTCTCATGATCAACTCGATAGAACACGAGCTGACAGTCCAGCTAACGACAAATTACAATTATGACCAGATTAGAGTTATAGCGATCACAAAACACAAACCGTTCTCATGAACAACTCGATAGAACACGAGCCGACAGTCCAGCTAACGACAAATTACAATTATGACCAGATTAGAGTTATAGCGATCACAAAACACAAACCGTTCTCACGATCAACTCGATAGAACACGAGCCGACAGTCCAGCTAACGACAAATTACAATTATGACCAGATTAGAGTTATAGCGATTTTTCAGCAGTTATTCAACGTTTTATCAACAGTTCTTCAGCGGCTCTTCAGTGGTTCTTCTTTGGTTTGTCAGCGGTTCTTCAGCGGTTCCTCAGTGGATCTTCATTCGTTCTCCAGTGGTTCATCAGCGGTTCTTCAGCTGTACTTCAGTGGTTCTACAATGGTTCTTCAGTGGTTCATCCGCGGTTCTTCAGCGTTTCTTCAGTGGTTCTTCAGTGGTTCTTCAGCGGTTCTTCAGTGGTTCTTTAGTGGTTCTTCAGTGGTTCATCCGCGATTTTTCAGCGATTCTTCAGTGGTTTTTCAGTGGTTCATCAGCGGTTCTTCAGCGATTCTTCAGTGGTTCATCCGCGGTTCTTCAGCGATTCTTCAGTGGTTCTTCAGTGGTTCATCCGCGGTTCTTCAGCGATTCTTCAGTGGTTCTTCAGTGGTTCTTCAGTGGTTCATCAGCGGTTCTTCAGCGATTCTTCAGTGGTTCATCCGCGGTTCTTCAGCGATTCTTCACTGTTTCTTCAGCGGTTCTTCAGTGGTTCATCAGCGGTTCTTCAGCGATTCTTCAGTGGTTCATCCGCAGTTCTTCAGTGATTCTTCAGTGGTTCTTCAGTGGTTCATCAGCGGTTCTTCAGCGATTCTTCAGTGGTTCATCCGCAGTTCTTCAGTGATTCTTCAGTGGTTCTTCAGTGGTTCATCCGCGGTTCTTCAGCGATTCTTCAGTGGTTCTTCAGTGGTTCATCCGCGGTTCTTCAGCGATTCTTCAGTGGTTCTTCAGTGGTTCATCCGTGGTTCTTCAGTGATTCTTCAGTGGTTCTTCAGTGGTTCTTCAGTGTTTCTTCAGCGGTTCTTCAGTGGTTCTTCACTGTTTCTTCAGCGGTTCTTCAGTGGTTCTTCAGCGGTTCTTCAGTGGTTCTTCAATAGTTCTTCAGCTATAAGCTCCATTAGCTGCTATTTAAAAAATGCCGGATCTCAACTAGAGTAGGTTCCCCATACTCTGAGTCTAATTCTCTTCTTGACCTCATCTTTCCCTTCATAAGGGCCAAACAGGTCCATGGTGGTGAATTCAAATGGTGCAGCTGGGGTTGTTCGCTCTACAGAGAGTTCAGACATGATTTGTTTTGCCCTGTTTTTCCTGCAAATTACACAGCAATCAACCACTTCCTTGGCAGGTCTACGGCCTTTTATTACCCAGGCTTTGTTCCTCATCCGGAGAAGAGTTCCTGCCTCGTGGTTTGCTTTGTGGGATTCTTGTGCCATCAATGTGGACACCCATGCTTCAAATGGCACTGATGTTTTATCTTTATTGAATGTCTGAATTCTGCCTCCACAAACTAGCAGCCCAGAGGTCACATCTTTGTATACAACCAGTCTGCTTATTAGGGTTGTGTCTGAAAAACTGTAACTTCTTGAGCTGCAAGGAAGAGGTCTTTGAGCACATCTTCATGTTCTTTGAAGGTCAGCACAGCTTCCTTGGGTGATGTTACATCCAACTTTATCTGTGTAGGAGGTAACATATTTAAAATCAGCTGAAGAGGCCCTTCCTCTTCAGGTGCTGCTCGACAGCTAGACAAACCCAGGCAATTAATCTTATCAGTTTGGACAGGCTACTGAATCTTCTTACTTCCACACGATCTTTAACCCAGCCAGTGAGCTTTCTTCTTAGAGGAAGAGTTGGGTTTAGCACAGGTTTGAGTTTCACTCTTTGGACTTTCCTTAGAGCCTTGCAGTTCTTCTTCAAGCTTCTTGCCTGAGCTCTTGTTAATGCACCTGAGAATGCCTTCCTCTGGAGCTTGTTTACACTCTCATTGGCATGAGCTGCAACCTCTCCAGCTGATTGTATAGGCCACTCTTCAACCGGCCACTTCAGAAACTCTGGTTCATTTTGCCATGTGGAATCCTCCTTCAAATCTTCAGGAAAGCCCCCTCTTGTTATGATGTCAGCTATATTCAGATCTCCACAAATTCACCACTAGTCCTCCACTGGTCCATCGTTCTGGATTTCACCCACTCTATTTACAAAGAAGGTTTTGTACCCATAACTGACTCTTTGAATGACTCCCAAGACCATTTGACTGTCAAGTAGATGGAACCATCTCTCGATCTTCATTCGTGCATTCCACATACTTCCTGATCCTGGCTGCAACGACAGCACCACCGAGCTCAGCTTTCACTGCTTCTCCCTTCTGATCCAGGGATGTCAGCTTGGCTTTTGATTCAAGAGATTTAAAATAATAATAATGTGCACCCATACATCATTTATTATATACACTAACCTAAAGTATTATTAGGAACACCATAATGATACTGTGTTTGACCCCCTTTTGCCCTGTGAACATCCTTAATTCTACGTGGCATTGATTCAAAAAGCTGCTGAAAGCATTCTTTAGAAATGTTGACCCATATTGATAGGAGAGCATCTTGCAGTTGATGGAGATTTGTGAGATGCACATCCAGGGCACGAAGCTCCCGTTCCACCACATCCCAAAGATGCTCTATTGGGTTGAGATCTGGGGACTGTGGCGGCCATTATAGGACAGTCAACTCATTGCCATGTTCAAGAAACCAATTTGAAATGATTGGACCTTTGTGACATGGTGCATTATCCTGCTGGAAGTAGCCATCAGAGGATGGGCACATGGTGGTCATAAAGGGATGGACATGGTCAGAAACAATGCTTAGGTAGGCCATGACATTTAAATGATGCCCAATTGGCACTAAGGGGCTAAAGTGTGCCAAGAAAACATCCCCCACACCATTACACCACCACCACCAGCCTGCACAGTGGGAACAAGGCATGATGGATCCATGTTCTCATTCTGTTTACGCCAAATTCTGACTCTACCATCTGAATGTCTCAGCAGAAATCGAGACTCATCAGACCAGGCTACATTTCTCCAGTCTTCAACTGTCCAATTTTGGTGAGCTTGTGAAAATTGTCGCCTCTTTTTCCTATTTGTAGTGGAGATGAGTGGTACCCGGTGGGGTCTTCTGCTGTTGTAGCCCATCCGCCTCAAGGTTGTGTGTGTTGTGGCTTCACAAATGCTTTGCTGCATACCTCGATTGTAACGAGTGGTTATTTCAGTCAAAGTTGCTCTTCTATCAGCTTGAATCAGTCGGCCCATTCTTCTCTGACCTCGAGCATCAACAAGGCATTTTCTCCCACATGACTGCTGCATACTGGATGTTTTTCTCTTTTCACACCATTCTTTGTAAGCCCTAGAAATGGTTGTGTGTGAAAATCCCAGTAACTGAGCAGATTGTGAAATACTCAGACCGGCCCATCTGGCACCAACAACCATGCCACGCTCAAAACGGCTTAAATCACCTTTCTTTCCCATTCTGACATACAGTTTGGAGTTCAGGAGATTGTCTTGACCAGGACCACACCCCTAAATGCACTGAAGAACTGCCATGTGATTGGTGGATTAGATAATTGCATTAATGAGAAATTGAACAGGTGTTCCTAACAATCCTTTTGGTGTGTGCATAATATAATATACTGTAGAATCTTTCACTCAAAAGAGGTATAGTGAGGAAAACTCAAAAGGAAGAAAGCAATAAAAGAGCAATAAAAAATGTCTAATTCCCCACTGAGCCCCTAAAAAAAACCCTTGCAACCTTCTCGGGATCCCAGTTTGAAATCTCCTGGCCTTGACAACAATCAAAAAAAATAATCATAAAGTCCTGCATGTGCTCACTCTCAAACGGATCACTTCGGGGACAGACGATATTTGGACAGTAACTTAATTAGCGACTTATCAAATTATACTTTAAGGCAATTGATATTCTGCCCTGGAGCTGATACAATTATAGTTTTCATTTAATTATTATGTCCCCTCCTTAGGAATTTCATTTGACCCAAGTTCCAATTATTTGCACGAAGCGACCGTCTCCCGCCTCTGATCTCAACACTTCCTCATAAAACACTGTTTTCCAGCTTTCAATTTTTTCTCAGAAACATCTCGCAGTCCCAGTCCAATTATTTCCTATCGTTGGATGGCGGCTCTTTTCACCAGGATGAACTCATCGAAGCCAACATGATTTCATTACTGTTTATTTGCCCACTAGAGTATTCATACTTTTTTTTTTATCCCGCTGCACAACCCAGCAAAATGTGACAGAATGTCGGATACTTGTCAGCTCGTATTGATTATGTCAAGCCTGCCTGAATGTGACTTTATTTTTTATGTTGGGCTGTGCTTTTTGCAGTGATGTGGGGTGAAGCGTGGGCCAGCCGCGTCCGTAGGGGGCAGAAAGTGCTGTTATCCCAGACATTAACATTATGATAAAAGACATTTCCATAATTACAGACACCGAGCGGAGCTTCTGACTGGAAAACGAGATGTAACTATCGTCTTGAGTTTTCAGACATATCTTAATGCCTCTAATCTGAAATTCTAATCTCGGCTAATGCAAATTGAAAGTTCATGAACATTACTTTAGGTGAGTTGAGTTCAGATGATGGCTTTGAAGAGCATCTTAGCTTTCCTTCCCCTCCACTGAGCCTGAAAACTGCATAAAGAGAGTTTTAATGAAAACTTTATTGAACCACTTAAAAATACCAACATCTCATTATCCTATGTCTGTGGGATTCAAACTAGTTTTAGTTTGGATTTAGATGTAGCTTTTGTTAAAAGGGTCATGAACTGAGAAAGCTTTTGACATAAAAAGTCACCATGCTGTAAAAATATCCTGAATATAACTTCCTCGTTAGTCCAAAAACAGCTTTTATTGTAACCCAGCTCAGAGAATGACTCGTTGTGGAATGTGCCTATTGATGATGTCACAGATCGGTGAAGGACCACCTCTATAGAAGATCAGACACGCCCACTTCATCAGTCTCACAGCGGCCAATCACAGCAGTGGGCGTTTACACTGAAGTCTCACAGCGGCCAATCACAGCAGTGGGAGTTTACACTGAAGTCTCACAGCAGCCAATCACAGCAGTGGGAGTTTACACTGAAATCTCACAGCAGCCAATCACAGCAGTGGGCGTTTACACTGAAGTCTCACAGCAGCCAATCACAGCAGTGGGCGTTTACACTGAAGTCTCACAGCGGCCAATCACAGCAGTGGGAGTTTACACTGAAGTCTCACAGCAGCCAATCACAGCAGTGGGCGTTTACACTGAAGTCTCACAGCCGCCAATCACAGCAGTGGGCGTTTACACTGAAGTCTCACAGCGGCCAATCACAGCAGTGGGCGTTTACACTGAAGTCTCACAGCGGCCAATCACAGCAGTGGGCGTTTACACTGAAGTCTCACAGCGGCCAATCACAGCAGTGGGCGTTTACACTGAAGTCTCACAGCGGCCAATCACAGCAGTGGGCGTTTACACTGAAGTCTCACAGCAGCCAATCACAGCAGTGGGCGTTTACACTGAAATCTCACAGCAGCCAATCACAGCAGTGGGCGTTTACACTGAAGTCTCACAGCAGCCAATCACAGCAGTGGGCGTTTACACTGAAATCTCACAGCAGCCAATCACAGCAGTGGGAGTTTACACTGAAATCTCACAGCAGACCTCCGTGGTTTATATTCTATTAATATAATATCAAACATATTTATTATAATATATTTAACATTGATATAATTAAATATAATAGCAATATAATGTTAACTATTAAAGGGGTGATGAGCCTTTAATATAAAAGGTCATGGTAATATCCTGTAAGTTTCAGAGCTGAAAACTTCCTTGAAAAGAAAAGCTTTTATAGACACCAGGCCCAGAAAACAAGGCTCTCAAATCAATGTCGTATTAGAAGGGGAAACTCCGCCTCTATGTGTACGCGGCTGCTGTAGCCCCGCCCACCAGATTATGTAGCCCCACCCACCTGCTTATGTAGCCCTGCCCATCGATGCGTGGAGCTAAACGAGCAATAAACACGCCAAAAATAGCAAGATAATCTTTTGTAGACAAGACACAGTTCGAGCTGGATTTGCAGATATATTGAGATTAAAACACCATGCTCTGCTTCTACATCGGGTCCGACAGGAATGGTGCCGCACACTAATGTGAGTAAAACATGTTTTCATATGTGAGAGTATTGCATTGTTACAGATCGTACTACTTATGTGTACGTGTCTAACAGAACATACTTTAGCATGCTGTCACCGGCTGGAGAATCCTTTATTTGTTGGTTTATTGCGATTCAGGATCAGACTTGGACTTGAATATTATGGGCCAGCGTTGTTCACTCTCTTGACTTGATATTTGAAGAGTGCGCCCCCGCACCGTGTGTGTGTGTGTGTGTGTACAGTTTGCACTTATATCCACCAATCGGGTGGGCCAAGTAATTAAAAATATATATCAATCGCGGGTGGATAAGAGATAAATCATTGTGTTTGTTTAATGAAGACGTTTTAAGAGCACTGTGAGAGAATCATTCTGGCTGCCACTTTCAAAACAATCCCTCCCTCATGTGAGCTGACATTAAATATGCAAATCTTCTCCAATCCTAGCTGTGGGCGTTTACTCCCAAGTCTCCAGTGACACGCCCATCAAAACCCAGCGTTCAGGAGAGAGCCTCAAAACCAGTGCAGAAAATAGCCTATTACTGATTAGTTATGATGTTTCTGAATATAAAAACCCCAGAAACGTCATCAGTTGACCTCAGACAACAGTATAACATTTTTTGAAAAGCCAGTTCATGACATCTTTAAATATAAAATGAATCCCGATTAACATATTTGTGGTTTGGTGTTTGTACTTGAGTGCTACCGATGGCTCTGTGGAAGTATATCAAGTCCAAAGGTGTTCAGGAACACAGCTATAGACAAACACAGCATCTTGGTCATTGCAAGATTTTCATTTCTGTATTTTTTTTTCTCTGTCCAAGTTAAATTAAATGTCACTCGTCAGACTCCGTGTCCCAGCTTTAATTGGCGTTTGATATGCTGCTCTAGTCTTGTCTTCTGGAGAGGCAGGATGTCATGTGGTTGGGTCCGTCACTCAACCTGATGAGTTCTTGATGGGTCTTCGAGAGCTGCTGAAACCTTCAGGTCCCCGTCTGACACTTCCCCAATCGCCTTGCTTTTCCATTTTCTTACAGGGACTGAATTTGGCCATGTTATGTGTTGAGAAGACCGTCTCGTCAGGTTCCAGCCCAGGTCCTCTCATGGCCTCCATTCTGGGGTTGCTATCACATATACCATGATGTGTCGTGTTTGACAACAGGCAGAAAATGAAGATGAATCTGAGAGGAAGCTGTTTGTGTGTGTGTCACTGAACAACCTGATCCTCGTGAGATTTGGGGTGCTTTAAATAACACACAAATGGATGGGGTCATACAAAGTGTTATTTTTATATAATTATTAATCATAAATTAAAAACAAAAAAAACAAAAACAGTATCACTGTACAATACAGGTGCACTAATATGCATTAATTCATGCTTAACTAATGCACAGATAATGTGTGACTCATGAAGAACTAAAGCATGTATTAATGATTATCAGCAACTAATGAAGATTCTACATGATTAATAGATTAAATAATAATTAAATTGTTATTAGTTTATGTTAGTGTTATTACTTTAATTAATCATCAGCTAATGATTTATAAAGGTATTATTATGTTGTTATGGCTTTACTTATTGAGCATGACTATTAACTAATAGTTAAGTAATATGTAATTGTGGTTATGGGTTTTGAATTAATATTGAGTTAGTTAATAGTCATGTGCTGCAACAAGTAAAGTCATAACATAATACCTTTGTAAATCATTAGCTGATGATTAATTAAAGCACACACTGGAAGCTGAAAGGCATGGCTTTGACCCATTGCAGTAATTAACACGTTAATTTACATTATTAGTTACTACACTGTAAAAAATTATTTAGAAAAAAAGTTACCTGGTTGCCTTAAAATGTTGAGTTCATTTAAATTAAAATTTTGAGTTAATACAAAGAACATTTTTTGAGATTCAACAACCTTCATTAAAATATTATTAAAAGATTGTGTAAGCATATTGGGTAATTGTGTGTGTTTTATTTCTGATGACGCAGTGAAACATGCCAAATAGATTGATGATTTATCAATTTTTTCATGTGGTTCAGATACAATAATATTTTAATTTTCTATTAATTAAACAAATTTCCTTGATTGTATCAACTCAAATTTTTTATTTCAATAAACTCGAATAAATTTGAAACCAGGTTACTTGCTTTTTTAAGTTAAACCAACATTTTATTTTTTTATTTTTTACACTGTATAATATGTTATTAGGCAATAAATACATTAGGACACATTTAATTAATAACATTTGTTGGGGGGGGGTGAAATGCTGTTTCACGCCACTTTATTCCTATGGGTGACGTCGAGCGACTTTAACGCTTCAGCACAGCATTCTGGGAAGGCAGCGCTGCATTTGAACCGATTTGAACACAGAAATTATGAGAAGCGTCACGACATCACGCTTCAGTCGTGTCCCAAAAGTGGATCTCCACGGTCACTGCTGTCAGGACTTCACCAAATCATACCAAAGAAGTGTGTTTCTGACGGAGCGGTCCCAGCGATAAAGGTTCGGTCCTGCTTTGGAAGCAGCCGGTGAGTTAAACTGCTTCAGATGTCTGTGCTGTCGGCTATCGTCGCGTGAGTAAACATCAGTAAACGACACGATCGCGTATAGCGTTAATTAATTTATCAATGGAGCATGCGGTCTATGGTGTGTGTTTAAATACATTTGTTCAGCTGACCACTATAGGTGTCAGTTTGTTTATTGTAAAACCACCCAGACATAAACCTAGCGTTCTCACAAAGCGTGCTTCGTCATTCAAATGCGCTAACGGACTCCATTGCTGTTCTCTGTATAACGTTACACTAGTCTGACGTGGAAAACCGTTTTGCTTGCTACTGCTAAGGTTTAGTCGCATACAATAGTCCATAAACCGAATCATGTCCTCATAAACTGCGAGTAAAGACACACAAATGTTGACAGGCCACTAAATACAGTCCATACCACAGAGACGGACGTCCTGCTGCTGCTGCTTCTCCTGTTCAGTTTATTTCAGCCTCCGGATCTGATTCTGGATCATTATCTGTATTAGTTGAATCTGATTGATAGCCATGGTTTATTTAGGGTAGTGTTTTCTTTTCTACGCTTGAGGACGTCAGCTTTCAGACGCTCTCGTGCTGTAGCTGCGCATTCGTCATTCTTTAGCTCCGCCCACTCGATACGCCTCCAGACGCTCGTTTTTTTCCGGAAAGACTCGGTACAGCCCATATTTCTTTTATAAATATGATAAAACTAAAGACTTTTCGGAGATCTGAAGGATGCAATACTACTCTATAGGTACTCAAGATTGACTGAGACTGAGTGTTTCACCCCCCCCCCCCCCCCTTTGACATCTGTAATTCGTATATAATCTTCATTAGTTGCTGATGCAGTAATCATTCGTAAATGGTTTAGTTCTTCATGAGTCACACATTAACTTATGATTATCTGTGCATTAGTTAAGCATGAATTAATGCATATTATTGCACCAACAATATTTTAAGAAATTATATTTTTATTCAGCGAAAGATGCATTACATTGATCAAAAGTGACAGTATAAAGACATAACAAAAGATTATATTTCAAATAAACTCTTCTATTCTTTGAAGAATCCTGAGAAATAACAATTAAGACGGTTTCACAGAAATATGAACTGATAATAATCATGAATCATCATATCAGAATGATTTCTGAAGGATCATGTGACACTGAAGAGTAATGATGCTGAAAATTATTATATGTACATAGAGCCTCTACATCTAGTGTAATTAGATTCATTTATTAAGAAGAAGAAGAACCTTTTTAACAGCGACGGACTCTCTTTTACAGGCACATTCTGCACATAAACGCTTATGCATTGATAAATAATTGGATAAATAATGTTCACTTGCGGAACAAAATGACAGCCTGGAATAAAAATCTGAAAGTGCTTGTCTGTGCAGAATGGCCTGTAAGGCACACACTGTGATGCCTGAGGAAAATACCACTGCTAGATGATAACCGTAACTTAAGACTTTTTGTCACACTTTGGCTGAGTTTAGTATTATTTGAGTTTGTTAATTATCGCTCATGCAAGCAAAATATATTTTTTAAGTACATAGCAATGAATCATCAGTACCATATTACATATTCACTAGAGAATAATGTACTATTCACAGGAGAGGATGTTTGTGTATTATTAGAGCACAGAAGATGTGCTCCTACTGTAATTGTTGGCGTTCTTTTACTTCTTCTTCCGCTCTTGAGTCTATGGCAGTGTAACCCCTTCTGTTCGGACCGGGACTCGAACCCGGGTCCGCTGGCATGAGTGTCAGACGCTCTAACAAGGAGGCTAAAGGCTGCAACCTCTAGCGTCGGTCGCTAGAGTGTCTCTTGAGGTCAGAGGAGTGAGGTTTACTCCCACAGCAACTATGACCAGCTGGCCTCTGTTACTCCAGCACATAGAACTGCCTGTGGGGAAGTTATGAGATTTGGCAAATCGATAGAGGACAGTCTGAACTGTCAGTAGAGCAAATTTGGAGTCTCTAACTCAATCCCTCTAGCGCCACCAGCTGCCCAAAGATGCCCTTACGTGAGTGTTACGTTTCCTCTGATTCATGGCTCAAGATGATTCAACTGAACCCTATGACATCATTTTCTGTAATATTTTCCCACCCTCAAATCAGCCTTTTTCAAACTCCTCCTAGACCGCTGCTCTGATTTGCATGACACTTAAACCAGATCATATTTAGGTCATGCCAAATTTATGAAAATCAAGTTGATTCAAATGTTTTCTAATAACGTGTGAATGAATTTTACATAGGGCTTAGGAAAATAGACATAAGGCTGTATCTCCGCAACACTTTAGTGTATTCTGACCAAACTTGGTACAGATCATCACAAGCATGATCTGAGGCGACATTCTGTGTTACAGTGCAGCGCCACCTACTGGTCCGGAGATATAAAAAAATGGCTATTTTTGGTTATAACTTCTGAGTGCTTTGCCCAAAAATCATTAAAAGTGGCCTAGTTAAGATTCGGGGCAGCTTGTCAACTCGAATGATATTGAGTATTCATGATTCGGATCGCGTGTCGAACTGCGGAAATCACGTGACATTGGCGATCCGAATCATGAATCAATTCGCTGATTCATAACCGTTTGAATCTTTATTTGAGGATTGAACACAAACCCGGAAGAGAAGCCAATGCTGAATAAAGTCGTAGTTTTTGTTATTTTTGGACCCAAATGTATTTTGGATGCTTCAAGAGACTCTAATTAACCCACTGATGTCTCATATGGACTACTGTGATGATGTTTTTATTCCCTTTCTGGACATGGACAGTATAGTGTGCATACACTTGCATACGCTCTCGGACTAAATATAAAATATCTTAAACTGTGTGTGAAGATGAACGGAGGTCTGACGGGTGTGGAGCGACATTAGGGAGAGGAGTTAATGACAGACATTTCATTTTTGGGGGAACTAACCCTTAAAGTCATTTTTAATTGTTAATACTCAAATACTGAATAGATTTCTAGACCATAGTCCTGATTCTTGAGTCATTTTTCAAAATCAAAGATGATTGTTCAGCTTCATTGATTTCCTCTGGCTACATATCCTCTATGATTAAATAATATATCTCAGATGGGAGAAGGGTAGTATGATCATCCATTCATCCATGAGGAGATCCTATAGGCGACCCCTCCAGCTGTCTTTATTCCCTGAGACTTTATTAACCAGACTTCGACTTCATTCATGAAAGCCCTTCTTTAACCTCAGGTATGAGTGAAGATGTCGGAGGAGGCTCTTTGAGTGCGTTATGGATGTCGTATGCAGGGCCCTTTTGAAGGAGTAATGCATGTTTTCATTGTGTGTAGAAGCGGAAAACAAGCCTCTTCAAAGAGTCGCTTGATGACTGTTGAGGAAATGAGAAAACAGTGCAGGTGAATAAGCCATTTCATTAGCAGAGAAGTGTTTGTCGGAAGAACAAACTTTAGAAATCAACACTTTTGTTCCGCAAGGATGCATTCAACTTCTACATTGTTATAAAAATATGGTATCCAAGAAATGCTGTCCTTTTAAAAAGTCCTCAAAGAATTCTGACAAATGAATTATAAAACTTTTTTCCTATGCTCATATATATATATATATATATATATATATATATATATATATATATATATATATATATATATATATATATATATATATATATAATGTTAGCATTTTTTTCAAAAGTTGTCGTCAAACTTTAAGGAAATATGCTGGCTTTAGCAGGGGAAGTAAAATAAAGCCAGTTGATCTATAATGCAGTCCTAAAGAGTCGTGTGAAGTGGAAGTGGTGCCTTGCGTCCTCCTAACACTTTTTTTGGGGCCAATTGAGAATATCCAGGTTTTAAGAGCACTTACCACAGCTCACGGCGGGTGAGCACATAAGACTATCTGACACGGGAATTGCATATGGATTAGAGAGCACATGGAGCTTAATTCAGTTTCTGAAGTGGGACCTGTTATGAGTGAAAGCAGGTGTGATGCTGCAACTCAATGCTCAGTTTGACAACTGCAGAGTACGCACGGCATTCGCCCAGTGTGCTTTCTCTCTGCAATGGCAATTTGATGAGCTTAAAGGGTTAGTTCACCCCAAAAATGTAAATTGTGTGATTAATTCCTCCTGTGGTTGGCCAGCCGTCAGACCTCCGCTCATCTTCACACACAGATGAAGATATTAGTGTTGAAATCCGATGGCTCAGAAAGGCCTTCATTGACACCAATGTCTTTCCCTCCCTTAAGACCCATAAATAATAATAATAAAAAATCTTTATTTTCTATACGCCTTTCTCAAAGCACTTTACAGAACAGACAAAACATTGTACACAAAATTTAAAATTAATGATGAAAATGGTAAAAAAACGATTCAAATCAAATTGATACAAAAGTTCAATAAAAAGCTACCCTAAAAAAAATGAGTTTTAAGGCTAGATTTAAAGAGGCAAAGGGATTGAGATTGCCTTATCTCAACATTTCTGGCTGAACTAACCCTTTAATCCAACATGTCCTCCAACTAATCCGCCTATATCGGTCGTTTGTCACGTTTTTGGTTGTTGTACTTTTTATCTTTCATAATCTTATTTTTACTTAGTGTCCCAGTGTTGTGTGTTCTATGTAAAGCACATTGGTCAACCATGTGTTGTGGAAATGGTGCTATATAAATAAAATTGACATTGACGTCCCTTAAATTAGGAGCGTTTACTAAAGTTGTGCTCCTACTGACAGCAGGACACTTTCATTTTAAAGCATTTTTCCCTTTTATCTGCGTAATATTTCAGGTTTTGCATAGCTCAGCTGGTAAAGCATTGCAATATACAACAACATGTGATCATGCGATCGTGAGTTCGATCCCAGCGAACACATGTGCTCATAAAGTGTGTGTGACTATAACTCACTGTAGGTTTAGGGATGGGGTGGGTGAAGTTGGAAATTAAAATAAATATTTTTCTTAATGGAAATATGACAAATGGTGGTAAAAGTCCACACATTGCATTAAAATGAACACACATTTTGATTGGTTACGACAGTCATACGTCACGTTACGCGACACTGTCATTATTTTTACTCCAGCTAGAGACGCATGACTTTAAAACGTAAATATAGGTCGCAATAAAGTGCTAGAAAAACGACCCATAGAGTCATATTTATGTGGAGGACAGTTTGCTTTAATACTCGTTACACCCATTGGAAAATATCAAGCCTCTGACCTGCTCTGGAGTATGAAGTATACTCCGGTGCAGTAACTCAGTGGGAGTTAAGCGCAGTCCCTTATTACCGATTCTCCCAGGCCAGGGGCTTCAGCTCAGACCCGCCTGCTGTTCATTCAGTCACTGTCACATTACAAGTAAACAAGACAGATGGCAGCGCACAGGTATTTCTGGAGGGTACGAACGCCTTCGTAAAGGACAGACTGCCAAGGATGGCAAAACAAAACTTTCCAAACACAAATGCGAATCTGTTGATGCACAGCCTGAGTAACTCTCGTCCTTCTGGATGTGAGGAAAATGTGTCTCCGGGCAGAGAAGGAAACGCAGCCCTGAAACCAATCACATTTAGTATTAATTAAAACCTCATGAGTGTCTTGGGGCACTCATATTGTGTCCTTTAATTCTTTTGCAGACGATAAACAAAAACAGATTATGCTCTTTTATTTCTAATGCCAGCAAACATGACAAAACACAGCCTTTCGTGAGGCTGGGACACACACACACACACACACACACACACACACACACACACACACACAGCTTCTGCAGAGGCTCACTGCGGTGGAAGATGGCCGCCTTATGCTAATCAGCCTCATTACTGGCAAACGAAGGTCAGCCGTGCCTTCCACGCGTATGTTGAGATGCAGTAAACCGAAGCCGCACCACATCAAGAAGATCTATCTATCTATCTATCTATCTATCTATCTATCTATCTATCTATCTATCTATCTATCTATCTATCTATCTATCTATCTATCTATCTATCTATCTATCTATCCATCCATCCATCCATCCATCCATCCATCCATCCGTCCGTCCGTCCGCCCATCCATCCATCCATCCACCGCTTTTCGTCCATGTTCCTCTGAAGCGAGTTCTTCCCTTTATCAGTGTCAGTGTTTCTGAAATGCCTCCATTATAGTCTTGAGTACAGTATTCCTCATTATAATAATTACTGCACAGAATAAAGGGGCGGGCCCTGGTCGAGTTACAGTTACTATTCATGTGTTGATATTGCCGGTTATGGTAAAGGGCGGGACATTTCCCAAACACCAATCACAATACACCGCTCCAGCCGACCAATCAGAGCACAGTGTGCCTTTCAGAAGGAGGGGCTTCATAGAGACAGGAACTAAACAGAGTTACTGACAGACTGGGAAGAGAGGAGCCGCAACAATGGAGAATATGAGGAATAATCAACATTCAAGCAGGAAAACCTGCTCTAGTAGAGCCAGAAAACAACAGCAAGACTTTGGAAAAGGGTTTAATATGGCCTCTTAGTTAGTAGCGCTGCTACTTTCAGTAAGTTTCTTCCCACTCCCAGTGTCCATGTATCTCGTGTAGAGTCCATTGCACTGTTAGCTCTTTTTCATTAGTTTTTTTCTCCCCTTCCCTTGTTCTTGCTTGTCTCATTCTGTTTGTCAGATCTCTCTGTTGGTATCTTTCCATTTTTCACTCTGGGTCCCAGGCTCCTGAAGGCTGCAAAAACACACCCTCATCCACCCAGAGATCAACATATGGTGCAGATGGTTGGCTGAATATAAAAAAGGCAGGACTTTTCCCTTGCGAGGCGAGATTATTCAGGGCAGTTCTGGACTGCCAACGGGAACGCTGCTTTAGAGATCGCTCGAAGAAGTTCGGAGCGCCTCTCACTCTGTATTCCAAGCAGCCATTTTGTGCCACTTTCAGTGTCAGCGGTCCCAGGAAGCAATTCTTTGTTTCTCAGTCTAAATAGATTCTGTCAGCAGGGGCTCTATATGCAGAGGAGACATACTGAAATATTTACTCTTAAAGGCTAATAAGCCAGAGAAAAGACACAGATTCACTGCAGATATATATATGCACATGGAAATGTTTTTGCAGCATTGATAAATTCACTGAAAACATTGCAGCTCCACACATACATACGCCGAGCTGCTCACTTTCAGCGGCACTCCAGGATTATTATAGTTTGGCTAACTAAAGCTGAAGCTAAACCGAGTGTCTATTTACACAAAGTGCTCTCCCTCCATTGTCTGATAACAGGATCAGTGGAGAGTAAGGCACATGAATGACTGAACTCATTCGTCTTCCTTTTCCTACCGCACATCCGCTCGGAGTAGCATTTGTTTTAATGGACTTATATCTCACACACGTAGAACGGTTTCTGTTAGACACATTAGGGAAGGAGCAGGAGCAACGCCTTGTAAGTTTTTATTTTAAGCCGGGTGCACACTGTCCGATTTTACCGACGATTTGTCCGTCTAAGACAAATTTTGCAAACCCTAAAAGATTCCTCTGATCCTAGGCTAATATATAACGTCTTTGATCGTTAGTTTGACATGTTCACCGGCAGCCGATTAATGATTACTGCAATCAAATTTGACCCCAGACGAAATTCTGGCAGTGTCAGAAGAATTGGCGCACAATCCTGACTTCTCTACGAAATATCTCAGTTTTTCAAGACAAACTATGATCAAAAAGAGAGCTAGAGATTTCTTTGTAACCTCCATTTTAGTCTGTGTTTAATGCAGCTCACTGTAACCAAACGTGTCATGTTTGCCTCTGCGCCCAGGTAACATTGCTTCGCCTGAGCTTCCCCATAATATAGTCCTAAGTCAATATGAAATCGCCTAGTCTTAATCTGCATCACTATTTTTACTCTTCGTGAATATGCAGGCCACAAGAAGTAATTAGGTGTGGCGGTTTTTTCAATCACTTTTACTCGGGACATGCTAGCTGGCAACATAGGGATTCCATTCATTATGCTAAGCTAAGCTAGCGGCGACCCAGCCAAACTAAAACAATGGATGCACCGAGACAAAAATGCATTTGCCCACATATCTAAATGTAGGAAAGAGGTTGAATAAGTCATATTTCTAAAAACAGTGGAGTTTTCCTTTAACTCTGTATAGTGTTTTGAAAAATGGGGCCCTTTTAAAAAAAATTGTGCTTAAGCATTTGAAAAAAAAACTAATGTACAGGTTTCCAGACTGAGTTGCTGGGCGAAATCAAATCAGCGGCAGACCAGGCTGGGTTTACCTAGTCTAGTAAACCTTAGGAATACCCCAGGCTTACACTGTACAACTAAATTGTTCGTTTTGGTTGGTTTAACTTAAAAAAGTAAGTAACCTGGTTGCCTTAAAATGTTGAGTTTATTGAAATTAAAAAATTGAGTTAATACAATGAAATATTTTTAAGATTTGACAACCTTTATTAAAATACTATTAAAAGACTTTGTAAGCATATTGGGTAATTGTGTGTTTTAAGTTAAACCAACAGTGAATGGTTGTCGAATCTCAAAAAAAATGTCATTGTATTTACTCAAAATTTTAATTTCAATTAACTTTTATTAAATTATAAGGCAACCAGGTAACTTTTTTTCTAAATGATGTTTTACAGTGTAGGAATACCTGTTTTCACATTCTTATTTTTATTTTTATTTTTTATGTGTATAATGACCCAAGGTCATTAATATATTCTTAATATTTGTATATTAGTTTTTCTGTTTGAGCTTACATATCTCCGTCTTGATAAGTTCTGAGTGTTGAAGCATAATCTCTCCAGTGTGGCGAGGGGGTGTGGCTCCGGGAGAGAAGAGACAGGTGCCGAGTAAGTGAATCGAGAGCAGGATGACATACACCTGTGTCTCGTTGCAGTAATTGGTGTGGGGAGAGCGGATAAAAGCCAGCTGGAACCGGGAAGCCAGAGAGAGAGAAAAGCGGTAGACTCATGTGGACGTGTGATTGAAGCTCTGGGGAGCTGGCCAGTATTATCGAGTTTGATACTGAGAGCGATATTAGCACGACTTGTTTTTCTGAGAAAGAAAATACAAATAAACAGTCTCAGCCAGCCGACCCTGTCTCCTTCCTTCAGTATACTTTGGACATTAGCTTTCCGAAAATATGGTCAATGTAAATAAATATGTGGGTTATGTGTCTGTTCAGAATGACTTATGAGCAGAAATGTTTTTATTTCAGGTACTTTCATTAATGCCTCACTTGCCAAAATGGGGGGTGTGCTGTAAATAAAACAAAGAGAATATTCAAAAAGTGGAAGTAGAGTGCTTAAAGGTGCACTATGCAACTTTTCGTCCACTGGAGGGCGCCTATTCTAAACGGCTCGAGAGTACCGGGACTTTTATTATGATGGGACGGGACACAGTCACCGGGCGCGCGCACTTCCCCTTTTTCCAGTCAGGTAAAAACAGCTATTTTTATCATATCAGATTCATTTAAGAGGCCAAGGGCTTCGGCCATCCGTCCGCTCTCCACATCAGGTTCAAGTACGCCCACAAGCCGTGCGAGTTATTCGTGTATTGCAGGTTGGCTGGTGGTTATGTTGCCCTCATACCGCCTCCCATGGCCGAGACTGGTATGACGAAACACTTCTGGGGGCCTGGGCTAGTAATGCTACTGCTAATCAAGGTTGATATCTCTGCAGCACTATAACTTGCCCTTATTTCTTCATTTTTACACATGGCACCTTTAAAGAACAACTCCGGTGAAAAATGAACCTAGGGGTAATTAACACAGAGTAGATCGTTCTCTGGGATGAGTTTTCATGAAAATCGAATGTAAAGAGTTTTATCTCTAAAAACAGATTAGCTTATAAATGTATGGTTCCCGACTCGTCGAGGCTGTTTTCCAAGATGGCTGCCGTCGGTAAACGCGTAATGTTCTGTCTTTATAAAGTATCTTCATATTAAACTGTTTGTACTCTTACAAAGTTCTCAATGCTTCGGTTTGCATGTAGGGACCCTCATCATGCTGCCGTGTTAGTGTGAGGCTATTTTCAGTCTTAGTGGTATTAACTAGCCATTTCATTTCACTTATTCCATGCCCCATAGACAAGCGTTATAAGCTAATCTGTGTTTAGAGATAAAACTCTTTACATTCGATTTTCATGAAAACGCATCCCAGAGAACGATCTACTCGCTGACCATCTGTTAATCACCCCGAGGGGCATTTCTCATCGGAGTTGTGCTTTAACAGGTATAGAATAGTGTTTAATGGGTAGGGTTAGGGCTCCCAATAATCAGCATCCTTTCATGATTTTATTAAATATAATCATATACACTGATTATGCTGTTGTTATTGCATACTCTTTTATAATATGCTAAACAATACACTGAGGTGCAGATCATATCTGTAGCATTTAGTGCAAAGAAAATAATGCTATTTTCACAATGGTACTAAAACAGCACTGTTATAGACACACACACACACACACACACACACACACACACACACACACACACACACACACACACACACACACACACACACACAGCCCCTAAACCTACCCATCACAGGAAACATTCTGCATTTTTACTTTCTCAAAAAAACTCCTTCTGTGTGATTTATAAGATGTTTTCCTCATGGGGACCTAAAAATGTCCCCACAAGGACAATGATTTCGGATATTGCCATCTTTGTGGGGAAATTTTGTCCCCATAACATAGGGATTACCAGCCCACACACACACACACACATTCGCAGTATCTCACACAGCATGAACACATTCATAAGGACAGTGCCCGGGCATCTCATTTCTCAACATCAAGGTGGGCTAGCGATAGGCATCTTTGTGATCCCTGTTCTCATCTCGAGTCGGGGAGATTAGAAGCAAGGGTCCAGACTACAGGCCACCAATTACCCTGCAATAGAATCAATCCGTGCTGCACTTTGATACATGGGACGGTCAGACAGCCTCGGTGAGATGGAGAGGTGGATGAGAGCCGGAAAATGTCCCCGGAAAACTGGAATGAGTCATCTGTCGAATCCTGCTGTGAACGAGACGAGACGTCTGGCGCACCTGATCGGCTTCAGTCACCGGTGAAAAGTCCCTGATCAGCCGCCGTATGACCCATAGAGATTCAAAATCAAGGTTTTACAATAAGGACGTATTAGTGAATGCATGGCTAACCTTGCTGAAATCGCAGTGTATCGTACATGAGACTGTCCACTTGTTTTAATCGCCCAAATACAAAATGCTGCCATCGTTTACTCAGTCCTTTAAACAGGTTTTGACTATTCCTTAAAACTCAAGAAATTTCAAAAAACTGTCATGAAATGCTATTAATATGGATAACCAAATGTTCTACACCAGTATTGCATGCTGTTTTTTTTTTCTATTTTTCAGTACTATGTATTTTGTATAGTGTGCAAAGGATGAATAGCTTTAGTATGCATGAACGCCCACTTGCCTGAGTACATCTGTGCTCAACATGACCTTCCACTGCCAGTGTTTCCACATCTTTTTGACTCATTATTTGATCTGATTGCCACATGTTGAGGCGCTCATATCCTGAGGAACCAATTCTCCTTGACCCTTTGAAGAGCTCACTGGACTGTGAGGACTTACATTAACTCAATAGTTTCTCAGTCTTATTCAGTGTGGTGATATAAGGTTCAAGTTCAAGTTCAAGAGTTTTATGTGTCACATACACAGTTATACAGAATACAACCGGCAGTGAAATGTAAACAGGTCCGCTCCATGGACAGCAAATAACAATTAACAAAAAAAGCACAATAAATTATAAAATAGGAATAGGATAAAATAGGAATAGGATAAGGTGCTATATATATATTCATATGTAGAATTATGAATAAATCAAGTAAAAGAAATAAGAGATGTGGAATAAAATAAGTGAGATAAAGTAAACTGGAGACTATAAAAATAAATCTGTGGATAACAGAAGTGCAGGAGTGTAATGTGCTAACAGCATTATAATGAGTAGTTACATGAACACAAGAATAAAGTGCAGTGCAATATCAGTGTGTGAGTTTGTTAATACTGAAGTGAGGTGAAGTCACATGTAGTTAAGTGACAGCGTTCAGGAGTCTGATGGCCTGTGGGAAGAAACTCCTCCTGAGTCTCTCAGTTTTGGCCATCAGGCTACGGAAGCGCTTACCAGAAGGCAGCCGGGTGAAGTGGGGGTTGGCCGGGTGATTAATGTCCTTGATGATTTTTGTAGCTCTGCCTCTGCATCGTTTGATGTAGATGTCCTGCAGAGACGGGAGAGCTGACCCTGAGATGCGCTCGGACAAGCGCACCACTCTTTGCAGGGCTTTGCAGTCGTGACTGGTGCTGTTACCATACCACGCTGTGATGCACTGAGTCAGTAAACTTTCTATCGCCCCTGAATAGAACGTTTTCAGGATAGCTGGTGAGACCCGGAATTTCCTCAGCTGGCGCAGGTGGAACAGTCTTTGCCTGGCCTTTTTCACCTGAGACTGGATATGTGCAGTCCAGGTCAGGTCCTCGGAGATGTTGACACCCAGGTATTTGAAGCTGCTCACTCTCTCTACTGGTGTCCCGCTGATCATGAGAGGGGAATATGACCGTTGCTGTCTCTTCCTGAAGTCCACAATCAGTTCTTTGGTCTTGTTCACATTCAGAAGGAGACAGTTGTCTTGGCACCATGATGTCAGTTGCTCCACCTCGTCCAAGTATGCGGTCTCATTGTTGTTGGAAATGAGGCCCAGGACAACAGTATCATCCGCAAACTTGATAGGATGGGGAATAGGAGGGGGAATAGGATAGAATAGAGTCAATGAGAATCAATCAATCAATGTTTATTAATATAGCACATTTAAACACAACCAAGGTTGACCAAAGTGCTGTACAAGGTATAAAAGAAAACTGAATTAAAACAAGAAAATGAAGTAAAAGAACAAGAACATGCACACAAATAAACAATTAACAATAAACAAGGAGAGCCAAGATAGCATACTAGGCAGTGTTAAAAGCCAATGAAAATAAATGTCTTAAGATAAGATTTAAACGTATTTAGAGAAGGAGCGACTCTAATATAGGGAGGAAGGCTATTCCAGAGTTTGGGTCCAGCGGTAGCGAAAGCACGATCGCTGAGATCTTTTAGCCTAACTCGAGGTAGTTTCAGTAGGCCACGATCACGTGATCTCAAGTCTCGTGTCGGGGTATAGTGAGGTGCTAGATCACTGAGGGCTTTATAAACAAATAAAAAAGAAATAAAGTCAATCCTATACTTGACAGGGAGCCAGTGCAGAGACATTAAAATTGGTGTTACATGATCATATTTTCTTTTCCTGTCAAGCAGTCTAGCAGCAGCGTTTTGGACCCGCTGCAGACGAAAGATGGAGGCCTGAGAGATACCATAGTAAAGAGAGTTACAGTAGTCAAGCCGCCATGTTACAAAAGCATGGATAGCAATTTCAAAATCACTCCTTGATAAAAAGGGTTAACCTTATTGAGAAGTTGATAGAAGCATGATTTGACAACAGCAGTGATCGGCTGAGAATAACAGAGAAGGAAGCTTAACTGTTCTTGGCCTTCACATTACACTTAGAAAGTGACAACAGTTACTACTGTAGATATGCCATTGTCAAGCAAGTCAAGACAAAAATGTAACACTATAAAAAATATTATTTCTACATGCTGCTTAAAGGGGTCATGAACTGGTCTTTTTATTTTTTTATACTTTTGTCTAAGGTCAACTTATGACGTTTTTGTGGGACTGAAGGCTTGGGAGTAAACGGTAACTGCCTTGATTGGATAAGCTTTGCATATTATAATGAGCTCCTGCTCCCCAAAAAGTGCATGTAAGGGATTGTTTTAAAAGCGTGTGGAGAAACGGCAACCAGAATGATCCGTCAACAGGGCTCACAAAATGCCTTTATCAAACAAACACAATGATTTATCTCTCATCCTATCGAAATTAATTGGAATGCTATTTTTTATTACTTGGCCCATCCGATTGGTGTTTCACTATCTTTGTGGGGACTCTCCATAGACATAATGTTTTTTATATTGTACAAACTGTACATTATATCCCCCTACACTGCCCCTGCCCCTAAACCTACCCATCACACACACACACACACACACACACACACACACACACACACACACACACACACACACACACACACACACACACACACACACACACAAGCCTCACTGCATAATCTGACAAAACAATGCATGATCAAAACTTCCGTGATTGCATTTTTGATTAAAATATCAAGTCAAGAGAGAGTCAACAACACACTTGGTAGCCTGTCTGTAAAACACACAGCGCTGGGACATTGGGTTTTGCAAGCCCTGGCCCATAAACATATCCGAGCCAGATCAGTGATCACGAATCGTAGCACAACTCCTCAAATAAAGGATTCTCCAGCCTGTGACAGCGCTAAGGTATGTTCAGTTAGACACGTACACATAATTAATATGATCTGCAAAAATGCAATACTATCACTTATAAAAACTCTATTCTGAGATCGATCGTTTTCTGGGTCTGGTGTCTATAAAAGCTTTTTTTTTTGACTAACAATTAAGTTTTCAGCTCTGAAGCACACAGGATATTCTTATATTACCATGACCTTTATATATCAAAAGCTCAAGGGAAAGTTGATTTCTCAATTCATGACCCCTTTAATATTTTCATACTATTTTCTTAAAATATTAGGTTGTAAACAGTATATACAGAATGCCATTTTCAATCAATGGCGATCTTATACACATATGGAGCTGTCTAAAAGAAATCAAATGTTGTTTATTTTTTGTTTTAATATCAGAATATCTCAGGAGAAAATATTGTGTGACCAATCACGGTTCGGTTGGATATAAACCATAATTACAAGAAAAAAAGATCTAGACGTCTGAAGCGATTGGTGTTTGTAGAATACCTTTACATTTACAGCTTTATTTTCTTTCTATTTTCTTTGCACATAACACAATGTTTTCTTCTATTTTCCTCAATAATGTGCTTTTGAGTATCAAGGTTGTTGGCATTGTTGATCCGCACACATCTCAAGAGAAACAGGGATGACGATGAGACATTTTGGGAGGAAATTCACATCAATAAATGTATTACTTTTATTAATTGGCCATATGTTGTAGAAAACGAATACAAATAAGAAAACAAATGATATCGATTTTTTATGCACTGAATTTTAGCTCTTCAGATGACATTAATACATTGACGTACATAAACTCAAACCTGCTGATTACTTCTTTATGTAAAGCCATATTCATATAACACTGATTTACTGCAGTCTGTGTTTGCTTTAAATCAAGCCGATAAACAAGACGAATGAACTCACGAGTGGATGACTGAATGAATGGTCAATAAACTATTATTGCACAGCCCATGTGCGTCATAAAAAACCTGCGTCACCTTTATTACTGGCATTGAGGAGGCCATATGTCAAATATCTGAACTCACGCGGTCTGGTAAAGTTCATGCAATATGACTAATCCCATTTCACTTCAGCGTTAGAGTTGCACATTACAAATCTGCATTTCTCCTTCAGATTTAGAGAATATGGCATTATCTGTGCAATGAAGAATGACGAATTCAATTGTGTCACAAAACAAGGGAACAGCTAAGCATCCTTAAAATCCAAGATCAATGCAATTAGACGTGTTTCTGTCATGTGTGTCTCCTTTCTGTGCGTTTAGCGTTAATCGTTACCAATTAGTAAATCAGCCGTGCCTAAATTAGTGGCATTTTTGTTCTTCACTCCAAAAAATATGTTGGATTCACTTAATTTTGTTATGTCAACAGGTTCCACGTAATTAGGTTATGTTGAATTTAATTAACAGTGTTTATTTCAGTAATGTATGTTTTTTTTTTTTATTGTTTTTTTTTTTACGTAAGGTTAATTCAATGGCATTTGGTTAAATGAGGTTAACAATCTTATTTTTTTCCAAAACTATTACATTTAATTACTCTAAAATTACTATTAAAAAAATTACAAAAATTACAAAAATCCAATTAAACTGAATAATTTTATTTAGTGTATATTATACTATTTATTTATACTATTTTTTTTACAACATTTACAAATCCTTTTGCAAGATCTTACTGGCTATAGCCAGAAGATGGTTTGTATTATTTTATATTTTGTATTACAAAGTATTATTATTATTTTTTGTTATTTTTATTTATTATTCCCCCAAGCACATGCTCTACACTTCAACACGGTGGTAACCTCCAAAAACACACACACAACACACACTTTTAAATACCAACACATTAAGCATTAAAAGTCTCTCTATTTTCTCATCGTGTTAAACATGCATAAAATAGCACTTTATTTAAACATTAACTCTCCGAATTCAGCCCCTTTGCAAAGCATGATGGGAAGTCAAAGTCCTGTTTGTTTGGGTTATTTAATTGAAACAAGTTATTTGAAAAACAAAAACATTACGTTATGTCAAAGAGTAACGGTTTTAAGTCAATTAAACATGAATCAATTACATTTGAACCAGAAACCAGATATAATTATGTTACATAAAGATGAATTGCCTAAATTAAGTGAACAGCATCACGTTTTGTTTTTGTTTTTGTTGTTTTTTCTTGTGAAATGTGGAGACATTTCATAAGCGGAATGGTTTTTACAAACTGTATTTTTTATCCCACTCCACTGCCCCTACACCTACCCATCACAAACACACACACACACACACACACACACACACACACACACACACACACACACACACACACACACACACACACACACACACACACACACACACACACACACACTCAATATGGAGACAGGAGAGCTGTCATCAGTACATGGGAAAAGAAAGTACGTTGCGCTACTTATTTCAAACAGTTACTCAGATATTTATTTTCCTTTCCTAAGTAATCCGATTACATAACTTTATGCATTACTTGCGTTACCCCCAATACTGGCAGCACGGGCCGCCTTTTGCCTGATTTCTCTCTTCTCAGTAATTGCACGAATATCTGATAAAGGTTCTACAGAGAAATTGCACATTTTTTTGTCTGGAAAAGTGTGTTCCTGAAAACTGTCAGAAACCTTTTGCTATGATTTGTGCCTTTTTGCATACAGATATCCACTTAGAAAAGGCTGGAGAATGTCTCAAAATGGGCTGTCACTGTGAGTGAAAGGCAGCTCTTATAAAGACGGTCAGGCTTTTCTTGGTCTCTGAAATCCCCCTCGCAGAGCTCATTTAGCCCACGCCAGGTGTCAGGGAGAATGTGCAAAGGTGGATCGATATCTCACTTAACTATTACAAAGACAGATATGTTCCTGAAATTAGAAGAGACCCTGGCACGCGCAGCCCCAATCAGCAGATCAGATAAAGCAGGACGGAGCCGCATTGATTGGAGCCGACTAATGGAAGAGTCTGCATACACACAACCTGTGACGCTTCAGAGGTTTGTTTATAAATACTTTATTCCTCTTGACAGGAGAAATCTACACCTTTAATGAAACTGTCAAGAGTGCTGCGGTCGTAATGAGGAGCCAGACCTTACAAGCACATATATAAAGACATACACACACACACACACACACACAGGACAGTAATAGCACAAACCATGGTCCATGCCAAATATAATTATGTCCACATTACTACAGCCAGAGTTCCCTGTAGATCTGGCTCACCCTCTCTTCTTCTCCTTTCTTCCTCTCCCTCCATTCCTCTCTGCAATGCGGTGCCACTGCAGCTACACAATCTGTTATAACAAAAAATGAGTCTGGAATGGCTTCGTTTTTTTCCCTTTAAACCCTGAGGTGCCTAATTTCCCAAAACATATAGTAAAAGTAAAGGTGCTGGAGCACATAATAATAATACATTTCAGTACTTGAGATGGTTTTTGGTACTTGACACGGCCAAGGCGATGGCTCTGTTCCCAAACCTAGAAAGATCACAACGGAGATTTGATGGCTAGAAATTATGCATTAGGGTGAATAAACTGCAATAAACATACGGACGGACGGACGGACGGACGGACGGACGGACGGACAGACAGACAGACAGACAGACAGACAGACAGACAGATAGATAGATAGACAGACTATCGATGGATAGATAGATAGATAGATAGATAGATAGATAGATAGATAGATAGATAGATAGATAGATAGATAGATAGATAGATAGATAGATAGATAGATAGATAGATAGATAGATAGATAGATAGAATGATAGATAGGCTGGCCCCACACAGTTCGCTCCCCACGTGCATCAATGAGCCTTGGCCGCCCATGACCCTGTGGCCGGTTCTCCACTGGTCCTTCCTTGGAGCACTTTTGATAGATACTGACCACTGCAGACCGGGAACAGCCCACAAGAGCTGCAGTTTTGGAGATGCTCTGACCCAGTCGTCTAGCCGTCACAATCTGGCCAAACTCGCTCAAATCCTTACGCTTGCCCATTTCTCCTGCTTCACACACATCAACTCTGAGGACTAAATGTTCACTTGCTGCCTAATATATCCCACCCACTAACAGGAGCCGTGATGAAGAGATCATCAGTGTTATGCCTGATGTAAGGGCTAATGTCCACCCAGCCGGTTGTTATCGCAGAATAAACCCCGACAGAGCGATCAGGACCCCGAGGCGAAGCGGAGCGTCACTCTGAAGGGGTTTATTCTGCAATAACAACCGGCTGGGTGGACATTATCCCGCTTATTACACGGCTACTAGTCTCAAATAAATAATTATTAGACACAAAATATTGTCTTGAGATTAAATATTTTATTAGCTCTTCCGCAAAGCTTCCGCGAAGGAAAACAGTTCCAGACTGCTTTAAGCCTTTATCTATCGCTGCTAAATGTTGAGAATGACTGCTGAAAGGGTTAGTTCACCCAAAAATGAACCCAAGCCTCTGATTTACTCACCCTCAGGTCATTATAGGTGTTTATGACATTCTTCTGTCAGACAAATACAATCAGAGTTATATTTAAAAAGTCCAGGCTAACGTTAATCCCAGCAGTAGTTGGAGCTGTTTCTGAAGTCCATTAAATGCAGCTGTCCGTCAAATAACGTGCTCCACACGACTCTGATGGGTTAATAGAGCCGTCTGATTCCAATCGATGCGTTTGTGTCAGAAAAATATCCATATTTAAAACTTTATAAAGGAAACCTGCCTTAAAGTCTTCCATTGTAGCCCACGGCTGTTTAAGACACAAGATGGCGCCAGCGTTAAGCACAGAAGTAGAACCGGTCAAGATAACTCGCAGTACCCGGATGAGCGGTGTGTGTTATCTGGGAATCACATACCGCTGGAATTTTTTGGGAAGTATTTCACAGAGCCGTGTAATAACTGTGTATAACAATCTTGCCAACTCTTAGAATAGTTTAAGCATGTTATTGACTATGGCAGTGTTAATAGATCTGCTGCTCTTGCATTAATACACAAACATGAATCCTGTGTGAGATCTGGGCAGGTGGAGCTGGGGAGGTGGAGGGGTTCTGATAGGCTTACAGCCAACACTGAACCAGACTGTTTAAATGTTGAGCAAACAATCTCATTGGCTGCAGGATCAGCAAAGGCCAATCAGCTTGAACACGGCATGACTGAACTAGATTTACACACACTCACACACACACACACAGACACACACACACACACACACACACACACACACACACACACACACACACACACACACAATCAACTCTATTGACTATACAAACAGCCTTTTACAAACACTCCATTAAAATTTGCATCTTCTGATTGTTTGCCTAGAAGTGAAATGGATTAAACTTGATGGACAGAGATTTCTGAGAGCCTTCCCGGAATGTTCCATCGGATTCCATTTACAATCCACTTCCTGAGTCAGCGTTCTGTCACAATACTGAGTTCAGACGGACAAAGGCAGAGTCCGACCAACCATCAGCAGCAAACACAAGCCTTTATTGATTCCTGCACGCTTTTGTGCTCTTGAAAGCAACGTGAACCGATGCCTTGCAGCCAATCTATGCTTTGATCCCTAAACTTTATGCATGGTGGATTGATAATAATAGTCTTAAATGATTTATTCTGCACTAAGTCGGTGCAGCACAGCTCGGGTTTGGAGCTTCACATCTCTGTGGGGAGTTCAGAAAGTGCTCGCTGAAGACGAGTCGAGCGCTCTCAAACTTTAGTGCATATTTTGGTGCGACGTGACCTTTAAAAGAGTCTGAGGAAATCTGATGCTTTTACTTTGATGACAAACATTGAAAACCTGACGAGCAATGCTTTAAATGCCAGGCGTTTAAGTAAATGAATGGGGGGAGAAAATAATGCAGAGAGAAATGAAACTTTTTTTTGTTTAGATGGCAGCATTTGAAGTCTTATTCTTTTGGGAATATGGACCCACTTTATATTAGGTGGCCTTAACTACTATGTACTTACATAAAGAAATAAGTACAACGTACCTACTGTGTTCATATGAAATTACAAATGTAACTACATACATTAATCACAGATGTAATTACATGCAAGTATTTTTAAATTGTAAGTACAATATAGAAACATGTATGTACATAATAAGTGCATTGTGTCAAATGATTAATTAAAATGTTAGTACATATTAGTTAAGGCAACTTTATATAAAGTGGGTATGGACATTTAATATATCCTTCTTTAATATTTCAGCAAAGAGCATACTTTGTGCTGATTAAAGCTCCACTGTGTGATATTTTCCCCCATCTAGCGGTGTAAAGGTTTATGACCATCCAGTGAATATTAGTTTCTGTTCCTCTCAATTCTGATTTTGTTTTAACTCCTACGGTGGCTGATTTAGTCCAAGATTAACACGGCAATCCTCCTCTTCACATTCGACACGATGCCATCGAGTGTTAAAACGTGAAAGGCGAAGCTTGAATTTACGGGTATGTCCCTCTTTGGCTACTGTACTTTCAAGATGGAGGAGCAACATGGCGACCGGCATTCGAACCCCTCACCCGTATGTGTTTTCAACGGTATATTATAAACTTTATTACTTGAAAGATGTAAATATACATTAATGAGCACATATATTTTTGAAAGAACTAAGTGTTTTAAGCTAAGAATAAACTAAAAAAGTTACACAGTGTAGATTTAATTCCCTGACCCGAGCAATCGGAACAATCTGGGATGCACTGCAAAAAATGCTCTTCTTATTTAGTATTTCTTTCTGGTTTCCAGTCCAAATATCTAAATATTATTACATCAAGAATCATTTAGATAAGTAAAATGACTATATTAGGAATATTTTATCTGGGGAAAAATATCAAGTTTTTGCTTAAAACAAAATGATCTGCCAGTGGGGTGAGAAAAATAATCTTATTTCTGATTAGGACGGAAACAAGAGACAAGATTTCAATCAGAAATAAGATTATTTTTCTCACCCCACTGGCAGATCATTTTGTTTTAACCAAAAACTCACTTCATTTAGACTTTATTTTTAAGAAAACAAGGAAAAATATCTTATGTCGTTTTACTGATCTAGTAAACGCATCTTGATTTAAGAATATTTCGATATTTAGACTGGAAACAAGACAAAATTACTGAGTAAGAAGAGCATTTCTTGCAGTGTATTTTCCGCCAGTGTCCATTAACCCACGCATTATGGAGGGTTAGTCTTGTGCGGCAACTTTCTCGCTCATAACTGTCTGCTAAATAACGGTTATTGAACTCTGCTATCATTGTGGGAACACAATAGAACAATACAATGGCCATGAATGGAAACCTTTATTACTTCAATTGCACATTCATATCATCAAACTGTCAGTCCATTCAAGCATCTAAGTGCATAACAGCAGAGCATGCATGTGTCTGTCTTTTTTATACCTTTTTATACAAGAATAGAAAATCTCACATGTGGGTGTGTGCGAAATGCTCCTTGTTAGACTGCTTCCCGTGGCTTTTGAATCCAACATGACTAACTTTTTCTTTCTTCCGAAGGCTCGGCTGTGTTTTTTGTGCCAGGGGGCTTGTTGTTTTGCATAAGTATATATAAGGCCTGCGAGTCACCGTGACTGTAGAGGCTGGATTAATGGCAGTAGAGCTGTGGGACTGAATCAGGTGAGTAATGCGAAGGTATTCACGTTCATTTATCAGGTCCACACGAGTCTTGACACGCCGGATGAGGAGAGAGCAGCTCCCATGGTGAAGCGCATGTAAATGTTCAGGTAAACAATGCGGTTCTTCGCATAAATACAGCTCACCTGTCCAGCTCTAGAGGAAGGGATGGGAATAATGAGCTGGAGCTGTGTTATTCGTCTTGTGTACTTGATGTAATCCGAATATGTGGGATATATGCAACACCTGTCGGCCCTTAAAATAGGTGTCAGATAAAATTAAGTCATTTTGGGTGCTTTCACATCTCTAGTTCGGTTCATTTGGTCCAAACCAAGGGCAAACCAAGGCTTTTTGGTTCCTTTTCACACCACACTGATTGCTTTGGTCCGAACCAGTTGAAACGAACCAAAATGCAGTCACATGACAACATCCACATCACTCATTGGCCGTGGCGTATTTCCTAAACTACTTTTCGATTGGTCCGAATTTAAGTTTGGGAAAATTCCAGCAGAAGAGGAAAATCCAGCAAAGTACACACCTACGGAGAGACGACTGCGGGCTGGTTTCGTCCCTGGCCATAATCTACTACATTGTGTGTGTTTACCACAGTATGCAAACAATACATTTCTATAGTGAAGGGTGGATGCGACTTGAAAACAGCGCTCTAATGCACTGCAGATGGCAAGAGCGCATCGCTTGTCACTTCAAGCGGAGGCCCCATTTATTCTTTCCTTTACATGGATGAGTCGTCCTGGTCCCTTTGCAGAAAAACAGCCCAAAGCATGATGCCCCCCCTCCCATGTTTCACACTAGGTATGGTGCAACTCAGCATTCTTTCTCCTCCAAACACGACAAGTTGAGTTTTTACCAAATAGTTCTAATTTCGTTTTAATCTGACCAAATGGCATTCTCCCAATCCTCTTCTGGATCATCCAAATGCTCTCTAGCAAACTTCAGACAGGCCCGGACATGTACTGGCTTAAGCAGGGGGACACGTCTGGCACTGCAGGATTTGAGTCCTGTGTGTTACTGATGGTAGCCTTTGTTACTTTGGTCCCAGCTCTCTGTAGGTCATTAACGAGGTCCATTGTGTGGTTCTGGGATTTTTGCCCACCGTTCTTGTGATCATTTTGACCCCACGGGATGAGATCTTGCGTGGAGCCCTAGATCGAGGGAGATTATCACCTATTGCAGATGCAGTCCTCCCAGCCTGGTGCAGGCCTACAATTTTGTTTCTGCTGTCCTTTGACAGCTCTCTGGTCTTGGCCATAGTGGAGTTTGGAGCCTGACTGTTTGAGGGTGTGGACATGTGTCTTTTCTACTGATAATGAGTTCAAAGAGGCGCCATTAATTCAGGTGATGAGTGGAGGACAGAGGAGCCTCTTAAAGAAGAAGTTACAGGTCTGTGAGAGACAGAAATCTTGCTTTTTGTAGGCGACCAAATACTTATTTTCCACCATTATTTCCAAATACTATAAATTCTTTAAAAATCAGACAGAGTGGATTTTCTTTTCTCATTCTGTTTCTCCTACTGCCCCACTGTACAACAATTTCTTTTATAATTATAAATGAAATCCAACCCCAACGTCTCTGAAACATTGTTTGCACATTCAGTATCATCAGATATTTGAACACTTGCTTAAGCGTCTCAAATGACTCCTTGTGTTTGATGTAGAAATAAGGAGACGAGGATGTACAAGCTCACCTGCGCATTATAACCATTAAAAGCTTTGTTGTAATTGCAATTACCACTAGAATGAATATAAACTTCAAGGAACAGAGTGCACTTGACAAGAGCACATTATTCAAAGTCATTCAGGCTGTACAGCATTAAACACATTGTGTCGAGGTTTTGATTTAACTGGAGGAGACGTGTGAAGTGTTACCTCTGACGGCTTCCTCCACTGATGATGTTCTCCTTCTGACGCATTCCCAACGCCTCAGTGAGTAACTAATGGGCGACCGCTAGCATTCGCAGCTAATCCATTTCCATGTTCTAGATAGTGATAGTTCATTAACTGGTCCAAGGATGTGTAGCTGTTCACTGCTTTTATCCCCTACAAAACCCTCCCTTGGGAGCGCCATCATTTCTCCAAAGCACTCGAGAAGAGAGCGAGCTTTGAAGCGAACTTTGAAGGAATTAACAGATGGTGTTTCGCTGAGAAGGAGATTGCCAAGGTTAATGATACTGAAAAATTAGCGAGATTGATGCATAATTACAATGATGGATAGACTCAAATGGATAGACTTGAAACTCCTATTAAACTGATCACGTCTGGAGGCTTGTTTGTGAGATCTGGAGAGCATCTAAATGTCAGGCGATGAGACATACACCTACAATTGAGATGTTCCCCAGTCGACGCCTCATCTCGATGGGATCAAGCGTGAGCTGCTCTTACTGCTAATGTGTTTCTAAAGCTGAAGCTGCTGATCAATAATAATCTATAATATACCCTCAGGAGACAATGATGTATTCCTCAGTGCATTAATATAGAGTTCCCATTTCCCTCAAGTGAGTTTTATGCACTTCATTGCAGACAGTAGTTAGTTATTAGTCAAACTTCGGTGGATTGGTCTCTCCCACTGGCTCCAGTTTTGTACATTTTCCCATTAAATGCACTTTAAAGAGGACCTAATAAGCCTTTTCCCATGTTCATTTCTCTTTAGTGTTGCTGTTTGAAAATGAAAGGGTTCCCTCCAGTGGGAGTTCTTCTCTCTATCAGTGTCAATGTTTCTGAACTCCTGAAATGCCTCCGTCTTCAGTTTTCTTCAGGGAACCAACAGATCATAATATTCCTCATTATAATAATTAATGCGCAGAATAAAGGGGTCTGGTTGAGTTAGTTAGTCACGTGTTGAAACTGCCGGTTACAGTGAGAGACGGGACATTTCTTAAACACCAATTGCTCCAGCCGACCAATCAGAGCACAGTGTGCTTTTCAGAAGAAGGGGCTTCATAGAGACAGGAACTAAACAGAGTTACTGACAGACTGGGAAGAGAGGAGCCGCAACAATGGAGAATATGAGGAATAATCAACATTCAAGCAAGAAAACCTGCTCTAGTAGAGCCAGAAAACAACAGCAAGACTTTGGAAAAGGGCATAATATGGTCTCTTTTTAATACCTGATTTAACCCATAAAAATACGCGTTGTTGATATAAATTAAAGGGGGATATTTCATGCATTCTGCCAAACACAGAATTGTCCATGTTTTCACTGTCAGACACGAGGGGGCGCTATTACACATCTTCTGAATGAGTACAGAATCTCCTGATCAAAACACAGGCGAAGAAGATGCACAAAAAAAGAAGTGATCGTATATAATCATATGCATATGGTACAATATATATGTATTTTATAAATATGATAAACTAAAGACTCTTGGGAGATATGAAGGATCAACACTGCTCTATAGATACTCAAGATTAACATCAGACTGTCGTCATAGGTTGACTCAGAGATGTTACCTAAATAATAAATAATCTTTTTTTTGTATGTGAAGACGACCAGTTATATTTTTTTCCTTCAGTGTAGCTGTAGCTGATCATATCTTTCCCAATCCTCTCGCTTTCTCATGGCTTAATGAGACTGAAAGTCCTGGTTTTCTCCCCATCTTCCTTCCCCATCACTCACTTAGACATATTCTGGTTCTCAGTCTTTTTTTATCCATCTTCCTCTTCAATCAAACACCTCATCCTTAGATATAGCCTCTATTTCTAGACGTGCACACCAAAGATAATTGGCTCAGTTGATTATTATTATTATTATTATAATCTTGAAGCTAGAGGATGTTGTGGAGGGCATGGTATTATAGTGAGCTTCACTATGAGCTTCTGTGACTCATTCACTCTTATGAGCTTAATTAATAAAGAAACAATTGAAGGTGTCATTTATTTGCATGTGCTGTCTGTGTTAGACCACCCGATTCTGATAGGCCTGGTATCTGTGTCACACACATTTATACAATTCTTTGTTTGGTACAAATTAACCTCAAAAGGCAATATTGTTGATTAGCACATCGTTTGTCTCTCCTGCTTTGTGTTAATCAACATAATGCCACAAATGCTGATTGAACTTAATGTTTCCACATTAAATCCATTTATTTAAACCCAACCCTGACTATTTTCTCGGTTCAGAATATTAGGGCCTGAGAGTAAATTGTATGAATGCCGCTCATTTTTCCCAAATGTAGACCAAAGAGTAAGAATCACACCCTAAAAACCAACCCTTTTTGCAGAATACACTTAGCTGTTCTTCACATCTTGTGACTTTGCCATTTAAAAATGGAGAACATGATAATGCAAAGAGTTCAAGCTGAAATAACAGAGGGACCAGGATGGATCCTTGAGGAACCATGATGATATAAATTGGAAAATTGCAAGTTATAGACTAAATTGTGTGGAAAAAAAGTCTAAGCTAAACCAATCAGCATGTCCAGTGCCCAAGTCCCGCTCTCGAAAGTTCCTGAACTTTGAAAAAGTAGAACCTCGCGAGCAGGGCCGTTTTGACGGGGGAATTTTTAATTGGAACTTCACTAAGACCTGCGGTCAAAACACCGAGAACCAGCCCAAAGTTCCTAGTTCCTGGGGAAAGTTCCTGCGGTGGAAACGTGGCTATACATACACTATATTGCCAAAAGTATTGGGCCGCTCCTCCAGAACTCTGAGTTCAGGTGTTGGATCTCTTCATGGCCACAGGTGTATAACTCCAGCTCTCGGCCTGCAGACGCTTCTACACACATTAGTGAAAGAATGGGTCGCTCTCAGGAGCTCAGTGAACTCAAGCGTGGGGCCGTGATAGGCTGACACCTGTGCAATAAGTCCATTCCTGACATTTCCTCACTACTAAATATTCCACGCTCAACTGTTAGTGGGATTATAACAAAGTGGAAGCCATTGGAAACAACAGCAACTCAGCCACGAAGTGTTAAATCCCAGAGCGGGGTCAGCGCATGCTGAGGGTCACAGTGCGCAGAAGTCTCCAACTTTCTGCAAAGTCAACAGCTCCAGACCTCCAGACTTCTGTGGCCTTCAGATGAGCTCAAGAACAGCGGAGAGAGCTTCATGGAATGGGTTTCCATGGCCGAGCAGCTCATCCAAGCCTTACATCACCAAGAGCAATGCAAAGCGTGGGATGCAGTGGAGTAAAGCAGCCGCCACTGGACTCTAGAGCAGTGAGACGTGTTCTCTGAGCGACCAATCACGCTTCAGTCAGACAATCCCATGGACGAGTCTGGGTTTGGCCGTCGCCAGGAGAACGGGACTCGCCTGACAGAGCATAAGACAAGTGTAAAGTTTGGTGGGGGTGGAGATTGGTGGGGGATTATGGGGTGGATTATTGTTTTTCAGGGTTGTTTGTCAGATGATTGTTTATAAATTCGTATAGCTATCTAATTAAATTAAAACTGATACATTGCAGCAACTGTGCAAAAGATCACGAAGAACGTACAAAAAACCTGCAAGGGAATTTAAATAATGCCTATAAATGTTCTGCGGGTCTATCTGGGTCAAACTTACCTCCCTGGGAGTGTGCTAATAATTAGGTGATATTGTTGTAAATAACACAATCCTTAGCAATTAGTATAATTACTGCCGCTTTGCAATGATTGAATTGATTAAAATATTACCGCTCAACCTTTTTTCCTCTTCCTACATGCTGAGTGTTTCATCTTTAACTCTTCCAAAAGAATATGTGTTGCATTTGTTATTTTATAAATTTCTATTGCTGCTTTTGCATTAGTATTAGGTCTCAGACGGCCGTCCACAGTATTAAAACCAAATCTCTTAGGAACAATAGCAAGGAATATTTCATTTGCACAATTTCCATTGAGGTTATGAACACCATAAAAATAACATTACTGATGTTTTTTTTGTTTGTTTTTTGTATTGAAAAATTGTGTCGTTTAACACACATTACAGTTTTACAGAAGTGGTCATTTCAATAATGCAATCTTTTGATTTTTTTGTATTATTAATTTATGAATGTATATTTTATATTGTAACTGAACATGTTTTGTTGTGCTTATGGCGGCGGGAGACCTTCTACATGAGTGTGAGGGGTTTGTATTCCGTCACTGAACACGTTTTAAGGCACTGTGAAACTCAAAGACCGTATCATCTGTCCCTGGCGTTGTCAGGCCAGATTTCCCCCAATGTGTTTGATTCAGCAATAATTCATCTTAAACTCCGCCGCGAGTCCTTTGTGCCCTCCTGACCAGCTCGGGCTGCACTCCAATTACTCAAAATGCTTCTACATGCCTTACGCTGAGAATTAAACCCGCTCGTGCTCTGAATCAATAGTCCCGAAGCACTGTACTGTCCTAACATGATAAATTATGCACTTGATAGTTAATTTGCCAACAAATGGATTATTGGCATTGGTTTTTAGCTAAAATGGATACACGGTTTCTTTTGAATACAAATAATATGTCTGTGGATCCAAATATGATCCTAATAACAAAAAAACAAAAAAAGATAATTTCCAATTTAAAAAATTGAAATGCTGACCTAACCATACTTCTTGGAAGGCCACTTAGTCTGCTGTCTAGATGAGATCGGCTATTGCTCGCTGCTGTCTGATTTAGGAGATTATTCATGCGACTCATATTAGTTTCTGGCACATTCTGCTGGTGTGCTCTCTCATTGTTTCCTTACCTAAGCACTAAGGACCGGTTTCCCGGGCAGAGATTAAACCTAGTCCTGGACTAAAATGGCCTTTTAAACCAGGTGAACAGAAATCTGCGTTCTCTGTCATGGTTTTAAATCATCCTAGACGTGGTCTAATCCAGAGTTTAATAAACAGATTTCCTGGAGGAAGACTAGAGTTACTCCAGTTGAGTCTTAAATTAAACCTACCAGGAGGCAGATTTAACTTCAGGATTCAAAGACATTGGGATATGTCAGTGAAGATCAATATATACACACACATGTACACACACAACGCAGAGTCTCTTGGGGGAACCCAAAACATTTTGAGAGAATGCAAATGCATTGACAACTCATTTTTGTCCCATTTTAGATTAGTTTTCCTTCACCATGTCCCTTTACACCCAAACTTTGCTTTCTTTATTTGTCTTTAGACATGAATAATATGAAATCATGCACCATAGTGTGTATGTGAGAGAGAGAGAGAGAGAGAGAGAGAGAGAGAGAGAGAGAGAGAGAGAGAGGATTGGAGAGGATCATAGGCAGTGGCTCAGATTAGGGTTGCCCAAAGCACAAGTGATGCCCTCAAGGCAGATGCAATTTTTGCGTTCACAATTTTGTGGTGAATAAACAGTATTGACATAGCAATGCTCTGGCTGCCATCTCGCAACAAACAAGCAAACACACTGAACCCCCTCGAAACATCCTAACAATCATTATTGCAATGGAAAACATCCTACACTGTCAGAAAAAAGAGGTACATTGCTGTCACTGGGGCGGTACCCTAAGGTACAAAACCGAAAAAGTTCTACTATGTACCTAAGCAACACACTAGCAACCATATCTCAACACTCTGGCAACAACCCAGAACACCCTAGAAACATTCTAGCAACTACATGTGAAAAACATTACATATCAACTTGAACTGAATATTTAAATTCTGGCAACCACCCAGAACACCATAGCAACCCCCTAGCAACCACATATCAACACTGAAAACTCAGAACACCTTAGGAACATTCTAGCAATTACATGTGAAAATTATATAAGTAAACTTAAATTTAATTCAAATGAATGGCAACAATATGGCAACCACCCAGAACACCATGGCAACACCTTAGCAACCACACATCAACCCGTTGCCAACACGCCCCAGAACACCCTAGACACATTCTTATAACCACAAACATAAAACTAGCAACCACATATGTAACAATATGGCCATAGCCAAAAACACCAAGCAAACACCATAAGAGAACACCATAGAAAAATCATCTTGGCTAGTATATACAGTAGCAACACTCTGGCAAACACCAAGAACATCCTAGCAACACCCCAGCAATGATATTGCAATCCTCTGACAACCACCTGGAACACCCTAGAAACACCCTAGCAACCACCCCAGAACACCCTAGAAACATTCTAGTAACCACATGCCAACACTCTGGCACACCCTAGAAACATATTAGTAAACACAAGTAGAGATATTGGCACTCTGGCAACTTCCCAGAACATCTTAGAAACACCCTAGCCACCACCCAGAACCTCCTAGCAACACCCTAGAACCACATATGAACACACGGGCAACCAACAAGAACACCCTCAAAACACCCTAGAAACACCATAACAACCAACCAGAGCATCCTAGCAATACCCTGTAAACCACATATCAACACTTTGACAACCACCAAAAACACACTTAAAACACCCTAGAAACACCCTAACAACCAGCAAGAGCATCCTAGCAACATGCTTAAAGCCACATTTAAACACTCTGGCTACCAACTAGAACATATTAGCACTCTGGCAACCACACAAGACATCCTATAAACCCCCTAAAAACCAATCAGAGCATCCTAGCAACACCATAGAAACCATATATCAGCACTCTGACAAACACTTGGAACACCCTAGAAACACCAAAACAACCAACTAGAGCATCATAGAAACACCCTAACGACTAGCAAGAGTATCCTAGCAACTCCCTAGAAGCCACATTTATACACTCTGGCAACCACACAGAACATCCTGTAAACACCCTAACAACTAGCAAGAGCATCCTAGCAACATCCTATAACCACATATCAGCACTCTGGCAACCCCCAAGAACACCCTTAAAACACCCTAGAAACACCATAACAACCAACCAGAGCAAAGCAACACCCTAGGAACCGCATATCAACACTCTGGCAAACACTTGGAACACCCTAGAAATACCATAACAACCAACCAGAGCATCCTAGAAACAACCTAACAACTAGTAAGAGCGTCCTACAAACACCCTAGGAACCACATATCAACACCTTGGTAACCACCAAGAACACCCTTAAAACACCCTAGAAACACCATAACAACCAACCAGAGTCTCCTAGCAACACCCTAGGAACCGCATATCATTACTCTGACAAACACTTGGAACACCCTAGAAACACCATAACAACCAACCAGAGGGTCCTAGAAACAACGTAACAACCAGTTAGAGCGTCCTACCAACACCCTAGGAACCAAATATCAACACCCTGGCAACCAACAAGAACACCCTTAAAATACCCTAGCAACCACATTAAACACGCTGGCAACCGACAAGACCGACAACATATCAGTACTCTGACAAATACTTGGATCATCCTATTAAAACACCCTAACAACCATCCAGAGCATCCTAGCAACAGGATGCACTGGCACACACAACCCACATTTTCTTTTCTTCTATTTTTTTTTTTTTTTAAGGAATTGCTCTGAATTGCATTCACTAAAAATGACAAAAGTGCCTAGAAAAAAGAGACTCCACGACTCTATCAAAGCTACTCCAGACTAATGCTCTCCACATCCTCTCCACCCAAACAAACTTCCTATAAATGGACTCCAGCATCATTTAAAATGAATTAATATTTGCACACGTTTAACATTCCCATCAGACGGAGGCTTTGATTGAACTGGAGGGGCCAGGATATGTGAGCCTGGAGTGAGTGTACGAATATTCACAGGCATTGTAATTAACTAACGAGCACACACCCCTGCCAGCCCAGACATGACTGATGGCTCGCCTGATTGGCCGAATGTTGGGAAGAGGGAAGGTTTCCATCTGCTCGATAGGCCGGTGCTAAATGACAGATCGCTGCCCTGTTGTTCCTCTGCATTTACTAGAACCGGACAATGGGAACCGATGTGGGGAATTGAGGATAATACAATTAAGACGACATTTGCTGATGCCGGAGTGTGTTTGAAGGCACACTGCAAAAAATGCTCTTCTTACTCAGTATTTTTGTCTTATTTCTAGTCCAAACATTTACTAGACAAGTACAAATAATTGCCTTATTTTGGGGGAAAAAAACTCAAAATGTAGAAAGCTTAAAATAAGCAAAATAATCTTGTTTTCTGTTTGAATTAAGATTATTTTTCTCACCCCATTGGCAGATTATTGATCTTATTTTAAGCAAAAACTCTCTTCATTTTGAGTTATTTTTTCCCAAAACAAGACACTTACTTTTGCTTGTCTAGTAAATACTTCTGGTTTTAAGAATTTTTAGATGTTTGGACTAGAAACAAGACAAAAATACTGAGTAAGAAAGTCTTTTTTGCAGTGCATTGCAGCGGGTGGGTCAGAGTGCGGTCCGAGGGCTGTTTTCAGTGCGCCATGTCGGCTCCTCATCTGTCACCCCAGGGTGCCACACATGGCCATATTTTCACTGCGATGTTGGATTATATCTGACATTTGACAATGTGGACTGAAGCTGAACTGACCTCTGAGACTGGAAGGCAATACTGAGAGATTGCTAATCTTTTGGATATTAATCATGCTTTTGTGCACTCGAGAGTATAGCACACAGTCCTGTGCAGAAGTCTAAGGCACGATAGTATTTTCACCCCTCACAAATCTTTTAGGCCAGTTATTTATATATTTTGCAATAGTGTGTCAATCGGTACACTCTTTAAGATAAAGGTTCCTTAATTGTTCTTTGGCAGGGTGTATGGTTCTATGAAGAACTTTTAATATCCAAAGAACCTTTCCATTGCACAAAACGGTTCTTTAGGGAAGCAAAAAGTGGTTCTTCTATGGCATCACCGTGAAACCAAGCGGGTAATCTAGCGCTCGGAAAGCGTTCCACCCATAGGGGTGGCCGTTGCTAACCAAGCCATCACCTGCGGTTAGCATCCTAGATAACAAGACAAAAATACTGAGTGAGAAGAGCATTTTTAGCAGTGAGTTCTTGTGGATTTTGTCTCAGTTTCTTCATGTAATCAGACGGACTCGATGATGGAGAGATCAGATCTCGGTGTGGATCAGCTGTTGTCAGATTACACACACACACACACACACACACACACACACCTCCCTGCAATTGATAATTGCAGTAAATGGCAAATTAAATGCTTTATTGCAGTAAATGGCAAATGTTTGATAATTGATATTACCTACTGACACACTATTGCAAAATATATAAATAACTGGCTTAAAAACATTTGTGACGGGTGAAAATACTAACGTGCCTAAGACTTTTGCACAGTGTGTGTAAAGGTTAGACGGGTCACATCTGTGGCATAAACATGGTCAAACCCTATCCTTCTCATGGCTATAACAAAACGTTCTCTTTTCAAGAATACAGCAGTCAAAGGGCATTTCTAACTTAGGGATGGAAATATAAATAAGCAAACATATGATAGAAATTCCATCCAGGATTCCAAGGGAGGGTTGATATTTCAAGACACACTCAAAATGACGGCGAGTAAAAACCCAATTATTCCCAGCTGTCACACTAACTCATCTGTGACATCCCAAAAAACGGAGGTGTCAGATGAAATATTGTGTTGCTTATTCTGCCAACTCTTCGACCCATTTGTTTCAGACATGCTGTATAATGAGAGGGTCTCCAGTCCCCACGCCATCCTCCGCTAATCGTGGAAATAATGGCTCGCTTTGTGGACTGCTAAATGTCTTAAATTTGCCAGGTTGCAGATTACACATGCAGTGGCATAATTGTAGGATGAGTGTAAATACGTCTTGACATATATAAGAATGCGCAGGGCTAAGATGAGGCGAGAGAGGAGGTGTGTGTCATTTCACAAATGCAGTCAAATAAGATTCAGCAAACATAATGTTACTTTATGACCTACTTATGAGTGAAACTAAATATTCATAAAGAAATAAATAGCATTTTAGCTTTTGGATAATTACGAAATAGCCTACAGTTGGGTCAGTTGTAAGTCCAAATGCTGTCATTGCAATTTTACAATATATCATTAGTTAAAAAAATGTCCCGTTTGTGTCCTCGACTCAGAATTAGCCTTTCTTTTAAATGATTTTGCATGCAAATTTAATGCACAGTTTACAGTAGTTTACACAGCCATGATAGAGAGAAAAATAAAAGACAAACACATTTTAATATAATAAATGAATAAGGAATAAAACTTTATTATTATTATTATTATTATTATTATTATTATTATTATTATTATTATTATTATTATTATTATTAACATTATTTGTTTTATTACCTTTACTTAAATGATTTTAAAACATATTTATTTTTCTTGCTGTTTTAATAATAATAATAATAATAATAATAATAATAATAATAATAATAATAATAATAATAATAATAATAATAATAATAATAATAATAATAATTTAATAATAAGGAATAATAATAAAACAAATAATATTAATAATAAAACAATTTAAGGAAAACAAATACAAATGGTATTTTTATTAGTAGTAGTAGTAAAACAAAGAAGAAGAAGAAGAAGAAGAAGAAGAAGAAGAAGAAGAAGAAGAAGAAGAAGAAGAAGAAGAAGAAGAAGAAGAAGAATCCTGACCTTCATCTTTCTTTCTTCTTCATCGTTTCCCCAGGTGCTTCATACATCAGGCCTTGGACTGGCTGGAAAGATATTGACCCGCCTTGGCTTGATCAGTGAGAGAGCCTCTTTCAGGCTTGTAAGGGTGGTAGACACCATGGTCATATGAGAACTGTGGGGTGAGTCTTCGCTCTACATGCCGCAGGTGAGATGGTCTGTAAATTTTTGTGTGGATAACACTAAAATGTATTTCTCTACAGACTTTCGTTCCCTGTATAGAGTTTAGGGGTATGTGTTTTTAGTAGACTCCTGACAGGTAGTAGGCCTTAGCAGGCCTCCCTGGGATAGAGTCCCAACGCTTGAGCATAGTGGCAGCTGCAACAGGAGATAGCCTCGAGAGGCCTCCTGTGGGCCCTAGTTATGTGTTTGTGACATGCTCCCAATGATGTTGGTTTGTACAGATACAGAAGGTTTGTCGTCAGCTAGTAGGCCCTCCCGGGCCTCCCTGAGGAGTAGCAGCAGCAGCATTATTTATTGTCAGTCAGTGGTCTTACTGTCAGATAGTTGGAAGCTGTACTTTACGCTGTCCTGAGACTGAGCCCTAGTAGGCTGGGCTAATAGCAGCCAGTGGTAATTTGCTATTAGGTAGTAGGCCTCACAAGGCCTCCCTGAAGGCGAGATACAGAGTGGGGATTCTCTGTAGATACAATACCAGATAGTAGGCCTTACCAGGCCTCTCTGGATGTGAGTTCCCGTGTCTCAGTCTCTTTGACAGTTAGCAGATATTGCTAGCAGGTAGTATGCCTCACCAGGCCTCCCTGAAGGCGAGTTCTCGAGTATGGATGCTCAAGCAGCTAGCATGACTTGCTATCAGGTAGTAGGCCTCACCAGGCCTCCTTGGAGACTTACTATCAGGTGGTTGGCCTCACCAGGCCTCCCTGAAGGTAGCGTGACCCGCTATTAGGTAGTAGGCCTTGCCAGGCCACCCTGAAGGTGAAGTCAGATGTATGACATCTGGACAGCTAGCCTGACTGGCTATAAGGTAGTAGGCCTCACCAGGCCTCCTTGAGGTTGAACTCAGTCACCTTGGCAGTTAAGTAATGTATTGCTGGCAGGTGGCAGGCTGACCAGGCCTCCCTGAAGGCTTGCTATAAGGAAGTAGGCCTCACCGGGCCTCCCTGAAGGTCAGTTCCTAAGCAGGGCAACTGGACAGCAAGCCTGACTGGCTATCATGTATTGCTATCAGGTGGTAGGCCTCCTGTAGGCCTCTTGAGAAACTTGCTATCAGGTAGTAGGCCTCTCTCGGCCTCCTTGAAGGTGAAGTGTCCGTAGGCCTGTCCGGCCTCCTTAGTGCTTTGAAACATAAGTGCTTTGTAGATCCTTGGATTGAGCATTTAGACTCCCCTCGCTAGACAAGGGATGTAAAGCTCTTTGCCTAGTATTGCTCTCTGGGATATCCGTCTCTGAAATTCGGTCTGAGAAGGACTGTTAGGTTCAGTCTCTCAGTCTGGATGCCTCACCGAGGCAGTGTGGCCAAACCGCAGTGTGCAAAATAAAGGCCCTAGGTCGGTCCTCCCTGGAGGCGGGCTATCATTTTATAGGCCTCATCAGGCCTCCCATTAAGGTGAACTCAGCTGCTTGGGGAGTAAGCATGCATTGCTGGCAGGTAGTAGGCCTCACCAGGCCTCCCTGAGTGCTTGCTTTAAGGTGGTAGGCTTCTCTAGGCCTCCATAAAGGCGTGTCTGGATGCTCTGGCATTCAGCATGAATTGCTATCAAGTGGTAGGCCTATCTTAGGCCTCTTTGAAAATTTGCTATCAGGTAGTAGGCCTCTCTGGGCCTCCTTAAAGGCAAAGTTCCCAAGATTAGGCACTTATTTTACCAGTTCTTTACGGAATTAGAACATTTGGTAGCTTAGCCTACAGCTGGGGGTCACCCACCAGGCAGGCTCAGGTGATCCCCTCAATGAGGGTCGTTTATGAGCACATAGCCGCCTGAGTCTGATCAGACAGTCGCAGGCCTCTTGTGAGGCCTCCATGTTAGATCAATCCATAGGCCTGTCCGGCCTCCTTAGTGCTTTGAAATACAAATGCTTTGTAGATCCTTGGATTTAAGAGTTAGACTCCCCTCGCTAGCAAGGGTTGTAAAGCGCTACGCTGAGTATTGCTCTCTGGTTCCCAAGATTAGGCATCTTCTATTACAAGTTCTTTGCAGAATGGAACCTTTGTTAATTTAGCCTACAGCTGGGGGTTACCCACCAGGCAGGCTTAGGTGCTCCCCTCTCTGAGAGTCGTCTGTGAGCACACAGCCACCTGCGTTTGATCAGACGGTCATAGATGCGTGGCCTCCCTATTAGATCAGTCCGTAGGCTTGTCTGGTCTCCTGAGCACTAAGAAAAGTGCTCGGTAGATCCTAGGATCGAGCAGGTGAACTCCCCTCGCTAGCAAGGATCAGAAAGCGCTACGCTGAGTACTGCTCTCTAGGATACCCGTCTCTGACGTGGCATTCGGGAAAGGTTTTCCGAATAGTGACTGGCTGGGGGGCCCTCGGGCCCCCTGGCCACATTCCCTTAAAGGGACCCCTTCTGTTGAAGTAGTTGGTCCCAGGCCTTTGAGCAGTCTGGGTAGGACCTCATGCGTGTGCATTAAGGTTTCTCTTAAGGCTTATAGCTTGGGCTATGACCATAGGGAATGCTGTCACCGACAGCCCAGCACTCCCCATATCGTTCCCCAAAGCGTTCTAGGACGCAGTGCGAGTTCCCTTTCGAAAGGGAACATCTCAGGTTACGTATGTAACCTCTGTTCCCTGAGAACAAGGCACGAGACACTGCGTCTGGTTGCCATACCTCGGGGCTTGCCTGCCAAATAGTCCCTTCAGACGTAAAGATGGTGTCATGTTTGCAAGGCGCCCTTATATACTTCCTGGTCACACATTGGTGATGTCATGGGCTGTCTCCGGTCAATAGGATTGCCTTGGTTCGATAGTAGCTTGAACAGAGAACAGAGGTTACATACGTAGCCTGAGACAGTTCAAAACAACCCAAGTTGGCTTAAGATGGACAAACCCAGAAACTGGGTTGTTTAGATGGGTCAATTCACTGGGTTTGTTAATTTTCAAATTAACTTGGGTTGTTTTTAACCCAGCATTTTTTAGAGTGTATATGCAACTCTTATTTATTTTTTCTCATTGCATATTCCTGGCACAGTCTAGCAGTCTGAATAATTATGACTGTAAGTATTCCTAAATAGCATTTGTGATGAATATAATAAGCCTAAATAGAGTATCCGAGGTAGCCCCCGTGAAAAACGATGCCACGGGTGTAAATTAAAGCTCAATGAAGAGCCGAGTCTGGATCAGATTAGCGGCCCGACTCCTGCTATCCTTCATCCCGGATCGTGGCGTCCCTCAGGCCGCTGTGCTCCATGGTCCAGTCTGTGATCAATATTAAAGCAGCTGGGAGGGTCCGTGAGCCATTCGTCAGTGTGTGTGAAGGAGCGCGTCCAGCATTGGAGATGAGGGTGCCATGGCTCATAAACCTCCCGCAGCGTGCAGATCCATCCAGGCCAATCTGCAGACTTCAGCGATCCGCGTCTGGTGATGCACAGGCCGGGCTCAGCGAATGAAGAGCGGGCCTCCCCCTCAGAGACACTAATGAAGATCAAACAGGTTGTGGTAAGGGCTACGCTGGCCCCCATGTGTGTGTGTGTGTGTGTGTGTGTGTGCATGCTTCTCCTGCCAAACAAATTATTCTAATGCTGAGAGCATGAAATTGGAGCTGCGGGGAGAGATTAGAGCAGTGCGCATCTGTATGTGCGGGACGCGCGCCTTTTTGCTCTCTGGTAGATGCATGCACATGCACTATTTCATATGAGTCGCACAAGCGTGGCAATAATTGAAATGCACATTAGTGTGTGTGTGTGTGTCTGTGTCTGTGTGGCATTTTCAGTGATAAAACCTGCATTTACTATCACCTGCAGTCAAACTTAAAGCACAATAAGCATGGCTTTAGCACTATGAAGCCATGTTTAAATGAAGAGCAACAGTTGTTTTGTGAAAGTAAAAGCTCCATTCATTTTCTCTATGAGTTTAACAAAAAATGTATACAACCTACTGTGAGCTGCGAGGTTGTTAATAGATGGTTTTTGCTTCTGCTGAACCTGTCAGCCCTCATTATTTCAGCTTTTTTTTTTTTTTTTAAATAATCATGTTTAACAGCTGAATTCAGTGAAAAACTACATTACAAGCAACCAGAGCTCTTTAGCTCCTCACTGGAAATTAAGTAATCGATTATGTCTTCCATATATATCAACCCATTCTCACTCCCAAGGCGTCAAAAACCGAAGCATGGTCAAGTGCCGTCCGCGTCACAATTAAGACGCAAAAGGTACCCCAAGGCGTCATGTTTCGACGCGCTGGGTGCTCCATTCATTTCAGTGAGAAACCTTTGGCGTCATATACAGATGAACTGGGTATGGGAATGTTATCGTTATGGTGAAATGGTATTAGTTTATGATTTTGCCATTATGACATGTTGGAGTGTGTTTTTCAATTTAATCAGCAAGCATAATTTTATTTACATTTATTTTATTTACGCTATTTAGACACGTTTTAACATGTAACCCAACCCCATCCCATCCCTAAACCTACCCATTTGTGTGAACATGATATAAAACACGGATATAACATACGACTGCATCCACGAGTTATTCAAAAAAGTTAAATAATCCAAGTTTTCTGAGGCCAAACGATTGATTTGTATGAAGAAAATCCCCAAAAGTGATCAGCATCTCTATCTCCGAAGATCATGAACACATCAAATTTCAAATATTGCTGCCCATCACATGAGATTTCGTAGTGAAATTGCATTGGCTCTCGTGTGTCTTGTCACCAATTGCGTCATTACGTCAGCAGTGATTGTAAAATGTCATTGGCTCTCGTGTGTCTTGTGACCGATCGCCTCATGCTCAACAGTCTTTTGAATTATTTGAATGAGATATGAATGAGTTCGTTCACGGGGCAGCGGGATCATCATTTCAGCGTTTAAAACATCAAGATCAACTCGGTTCTTGACATGAAGACATCGTATGACTTCAGAAGACTTGGAATGCAACATGAGTTAATACTTTTATACTGTTTTGGTCAGATTTTGCAATAAATACCTGTGACTGTACATTTATTTGCCTGTTATGTGTTTTATATTGTTTAGATGTGGGTAGGTTTAGGGTAGGAGTTGGGTTAGTTGCTCCAAAATATAAAAGTAGCCGTTAAATATTAATAAAATCATGTCTGCTTTTATAAACGCAAATAATTAAATGCGTCTGTTTATGACGCCAAAGGTTTCTCATTGTAATGAATGGAGCACCCAGCGTGAAAAAAAATGACACCCAGGGGCACCTTTAGCGTCTTAATTGTGACGCGGAAGGCACTTGACTATGCTTCGGATTTTGACGCCTTGGGAGTGAGAATGGGTTGATATATATACAATAATCAGGTATAACATTATGACCATCTAATATTGTGTGACACGTGTCTGATGGACTCCACTAGACCCCTGAAGGTGTGCTGTGTTATCTGGCACCAAGATGTTAGCAGCAGATCCTGTAAGTTGCGAGGTGGGGCCTCCATGGACCCACTGTTCCTTCCTTGGAGCACTTTTGATAGATACTGACCACTGCAGACCGGGAACAGCCCACAAGAGCTGCAGTTTTGGAGATGCTCTGACCCAGTCGTCTAGCCGTCACAATCTGGCCAAACTCGCTCAAATCCTTACACTTGCCCATTTCTCCTGCTTCACACACATCAACTCTGAGGACTAAATGTTCACTTGCTGCCTAATATATCCCACCCACTAACAGGAGATCATCAGTGTTATTCACTTCATATAATGTTATGTTTGATTGGCGTATATTTATATGATTTTTTTTTTTTTTTTTTTTTTTTTGCATTAAACATAAACATATTGTTTAATTGTATCATAAATTACAATGTCTCCCTAGCTTTCACAATACAAACTTCTAATTTTGGTCTGATTTTCAAATACTTTTTTGCTTCAAATCAAACTTTGTAATGGTATGATTCATATTGTGGCTGGTTTCTTTGGTTCATGGCTTATAACGCTCTAATGAAGACATATTTTTAAATCCCTACGGGAGAAACGAATGGAAAAATATTTCCGAACCAGCGCCTCTGAGATAGTGGGCAGCACTTACTCACTCTATTAAGCCATTGTCATTCTTTCCAGCACAAACGCGTCTCCTGTGTAAATGAGGTTTGTTATATAAACTGAGCCTTATGTTCATGCAAACGCTATTTGGAGAACAGACAGTACAAGACTTAATTGAAAAAAAAGATGTTCTCTATCAAATGATCAAACAATATGATTTCTGAACCCTTTGTCCCTCTTTTGTCAAGCCTGAGTGAAATATTTGATTAACCCAGATATATATATATATATTTTTTTACACAAGAATGTTTAGCCTGAGGTTATACGACTCAAAGTGCTTCACGTGCTCTTTGACCTGATGTATTAATGGACAATTGTGAAACAGAGCATACAGTTCAACAAGAGCTGTCATGTTGGCATATATTATTAAGGCATTAAAGTGTGTTAGATCATATGGCAGGGGATATGTGTGCTGCTGTGTTGACTGTGGAGTTATTGTAGGATGATAGTAATGGGACAATTGGCAAGAGGTCTGGTAAAGCGCAGAGTTCATAGTTTTTTACTGGATGTAGATTATATGCCAGATTATGAGGGCAGATGGAAGGGATGCTAGGATAGATGGATGGATTATTTAGCGGCGGGTGTTGGGTCTGCAGCATCAGCAGCTGCTTTTCCTCCAGAGCGGAGAGATGATGTGCATTTCTGATGTGGTCCAGCTGTTCTGTCCAGATGTAGCCTGGAGAGACACACACAGCTCTCTTTTCACAAGCGGAAAGGAAATAAGCCGGCCATTCAATCTCTTAAATTTAAAATCAGCAATAGCCCTTTTCATAACATTTTTTTGTGCATGCTATTCCAAAGGGAAGGATATGTCTTTCATCTTTCCGTTTTAGCTGCCGTCATGTTGGTTAATTCTGAGTAACGGTTTAGGCTCCTCTATTTTTAGGTTATGCAGCCTTTCTAAAGTCCTAACAACAATAATAATAACAAAAGTAAAAGCAGCGATGCAAGCAGTGGCTTTAGAGAAATATGGGCAATATGCATAGACTGGGCAAACCCAGACGATTTGATTTCGCTCTGCAGCTCCGGCTGGAAACCTGTACGTATTTCTACCCTGCTTCTGTTACACATTTGCGGAGACCAATCACAAACCGGCTTATCCACCTGGCGCGCTATTGGTGGGTTTAACACAATGACGGATCGAGAATGCAATAGCTAATGAAATTAATTAAGGATGTCTGAAAACTGTTCTCAGCATCATGGCTATTCTCAACCCTTTTAAAATTAGACATCTGCCGCCATCTAGAGATTATACTGTATGTATTACATTTGATTTTATATATTTCATTCTATCAGATGTCCGCACATTTTTAACTTGCACATTGGATTAGTTCATTCATTTATTCGTTTTTTTTACTTTTTTGTATTATTTTATATAGAAATTGTGTATAATTTATTTTTTTCAATATGTAAGACTCTTCGGGCCCTATCTTGAACCCAGCGCAATTGACTTTGTACACCGCCGCATGTGTCATTCCTATTTTGCTCCCGCACAAAGCGCGCTTTTCCCTCCACAGAAGCACGTCACTAAACTAGTGAATGAACTTGCGCTCCCTGGGCGGTTCAGCGCAAAAGAGGAGGCATGTTCCGGCGAAAACAATCCCTGGAGGTATTTTGCTGTTCCATTAAACAGTTGCGCCACTGACCAGAAAAAACCCAGTCTAAAGTCAGCGGCGCGTTGCCCGTTGTTCATTAAGCTATTTTAAGGGCGCATGCTTCCCTTACGAAACAAAAAATATATTGCAATATATTCACATATATGGGATTTAATATTAATATTTTCCAATATATTGCAATATATTGAAAGCGGCAATCATTTGTATATTTTGCAATATATTACATGAATATATAATATATTTTATAATACCATCAATATATTATTCCATATATTAAAATATATTTCAAGAAAATATATTGGTAAATATTTCCTTTCGTAATGGTTGACCATAATGTATAGCGTGCACAACGCGCATACACTTTTCTCATGTAATCTACACAGATGTAACAGTTATTTTTGCAAATCATAAATTGTTACACTAAAAAAAATATTAACACATTGTGGTGTGCCACGAAGATGTGAAAAAATAGGCATAAATCTAGCTTACAAATTATTCAGGCTAATTGTAGTAATTAAGGAGAAAGACATAGATGTATATAAGGACATCTGACAAATTGGTTTGTCCGTCAAGAACCAGGAAAAAAAAAATCGACTGAAAAACTGAAAAAACTGTTAAACCGACGCTATTTTGGGTGGGTTTCTCCCATCTCCATTCAACACAACTCCTCTGTCTTTCAACATCAGTCTCCTCGGCTGTGAGCCGCTCCTGGCGTGCGCCTGGTAAATACGCCATAATAATAGCGATCCATAATGGAACTTGCGCAGCTGCTTTTAAAGGGAATGTTGGATGCCGCTCTGATTGGTTTATTCACGTTACGCCCAAACCACACCTATGAATAATGAAGCTACTTCAGACCAACCCATTTTAGATTTGCGCCGGGCACAAGAGCCATTTATCCCGCCGGGAAAATAGCAACCGCGCCGAGACCCGCCCACAAAGTTACTTGCGCTACGCGCTTTGACACTTGCATTTCAGATTGTTAAAATAGGGCCCTTCTAGTTTCCATTTTTGTCATTTAGTTAATCCTTTGCCATGGAAACACCGTTTAATATATCCAATCCCTGTTCAAAATCACTCCATTCACTGTGTGCAAATGTGGACTGTCGTAAGGCGTGAGATCGTAATACACGTGGTGTATGTCTGAACTTATATTCAACATTTAAATTTAGATGAATCGCATGTCATAGGATACAGAATTATCACAGGACGATTTCAGATTTCAAACTCAAAACTTGATTTATCCGAAGCATTTATATTTATTTCTATATAACATATGTAGCCTTCTAACATCATGCCTGCAGTTTAACACGTTTAAGTGTCAATAATAATATATAACATAATAAAATTGGTAAAACAACTTTCCCTCAGATCTGATGACGAGGGCGGAGCCACCTGTCACTCACATGAGATCCACCAATAACAAACCACCACCATCCAATCAACTCCCCACAGACAAACTCAAGCCCCGCCTACATTTGTTCTTGTTTGTGAAGCGATTCACTCGATGTACGGCACAATAGAGAAGAAAAGACCTGCGTAACTTCCCTTTCATGCTGACATTAGTGAAGGCCAGTGTCCCGTACAGTATGTGTTGCTTTAGCCTCACTGCATCCTAATTGTATATCCAAACAAATCAAAGCCCCGTTGAGCAGAGTGTCGGAGGCTGCATTCGAGCCTCTTCCCCAAGAAAGCCTCCAACATCTGCAGGTCTTGACCTTGACTTCGCAGCTGCCCTGCTAGTGCAGTAATACAAAGCCTCTGATATCTGGCAGAGCATCTCTCAATCTCGAAAGCAACTTCTTTGGTCCATTAACACGCCCCAGCGGAGGGATGAAAGAGGGGGCAGCTCATCATCTCCTCTCGCAGAAATGAGAGAAAGTGCCCTGGCTTAGTGCTCTTTGGCTATTTTTTAGCTGCTGCTCCAGGTCTTGTCAGGTGTAGATTTATTTTTCTTCTCGGTTTACTCCCCGCACCCCTCCCCATCTTCCTTATTTGCTTTCAGCCAGTATCTCTGAAAAGGTGTGGAGTGCTACTTGTGTGAAAATGATAAAAGGTGGATGGTGAAAACGGGAGAGGAGCTGATTGATGGTGCGAGCGGACGCCGCTGATGCACTGCCCTGTTAATACCCTATTGATTAATGTCTGTCACAGTCGGTCATGGGGGAAAACTATGCATGCATACATTTTCATCATATCTGTGCATTAGGGGCTGTCAAGCTGTCTGGGATTCTCAGATGTCCTAAAAAAAGCGAAGGGGACTCAAACACTGATGTGGAGGTGGATAAAGTGTGCATATATCTGATTCATGAATATTAAGCATGAACATAAGTTAATGCATAACATACAATTATAAAACAGATATTGGGTCAACATGCATAGGTTTCTACTGTGTGTGTTAGGAACATACAAAGAAATATGAACGTGTGAGAAGTAAATCACACGGAGGAAAGTTTTGAATTATGCTTGGCACATCTGACATTGTTGAAAGATTCAAAAGCCTTGAATGTCAACCCAAGAGAAGGCTCTTGTTGTGTTGATTATTAAGCACAAGATGCAGCAGTCAAGGACCAAGACTGCACATCTCCAGTGGGAAATATAGCCATTTTATTTTAAAATTACAGGCTGTTGCTCTAAGCATAGTTCTTAAATATTTTATCTTAATCTTAAAGCTATACTTTTAAGCCCTAGTGTTACAAATCAGTGGTTGGTGGATGCAAACATTATCTCAATCAATCAACCAACCAACCAATCAATCAATCAATCAATCAATCAATCAATCAATCAATCAACCAATCAATCAATCAATCAATCAATCAATCAATCAATCAATCAATCAATCAAACAATCAACCAACCATTCAACCAATCAATCAACCAATCAACCAACCATTCAATCAATCAATCGATCGATCAATCAATCAACCAACCAACCAACCAACCATTCAATCAATCAACCAACCAACCATTCAATCAATCAACCAACCAACCATTCAATCAATCAACCAACCAACCATTCAATCAATCAATCAGCCAACCAATCAACCAACCATTCAATCAATCAACCAACCATTCAATCAACCAATCAATCTATCAATCAACCAACCAACCAACCAACCATTCAATCAACCAATCAATCTATCAATCAACCAACCAACCAACCATTCAATCAATCAATCAATCAATCAATCAATCAATCAATCAATCAATCAATCAATCAATCAATCAATCAATCAATCAATCAATCAATCAATCAATCAATCAATCAATCAACCAACCATCCAATCAATCAATCAATCAATCAATCAATCAATCAATCAATCAATCAATCAATCAATCAATCAATCAATCAATCAACCAATCAATCATTCAGTCATCTTTATTTCTATCGCTCTTCTCCAACGCCGATTGTGTCAGAGCAGCTTCAGTGTTAAACAGGACAATACTGCAGCAGAATTAGATTTGGCTGTACAGTCGTTCTGGAGTAAACAGTGATGTTATCAGCTTATTTTAATTTATCATAGAGCGACAATGTTGGCAGATCAATATTATAGTTTATAGAATTAAATAAGACCTCATTATTTTTAATTAATTAAAAATTAATTATCTATGGAATATCCTGGACTTCATTGCATGCCTGAATTACAGCAATGTCCTGTTTCATTCCATTAATAGCATGCTTTAGTATTCAGCTAAGTGTTGCTAACATGTTTATCATATTGATAGCATGTTTCATGCTACAATTGGGGCAGATTAAAAAATTGCATGCGTGAGTTACAGCAACTTTCGATTTCATTGCATTAATAGCATGATTTAGCATTTAGCTATTAATGAAGTGTTGCTAGCATTTGATAGCATTTTTGTAGCATGTTGCATGCTAAGTTTGGACAGATTGGGCATTGTTTGCAGGCATTTCTACCAGGGATATGTCCTTTGGCGAAAAGTCTTTTTTTTTTGCTGACTTAAACACCAAATTTAAAAATGATCCGAATAAAACTCTAGAAGGATTTTGTTAAAGTATGATGCCTGGAAATTGCAAAAACAGCACAATCAAAATAGCTGCTTTCCTGTTGCGTTTAGGACATTGCTCCAATAGACTTTTTTGTAGGTATTTGGACATTAAAGGGGTGTACCCAATTTTGTACAAATACATTAAATGTGGAGGGAGGGACACTTCGTTGACATTTTATAGGTGGCCCTATTTTGCCACACCCAATTCTGAAACCCCTATCAAATGTCTGTTTCAACACTTCTGATATGTGTGCAAAGTTTAATGAGTTTTCAAACATGTTTAGGCCCTCAGAAATGTGATTTATTCTGAAAGAAGGAGCAGAATAAAAAGAAACAGAGTAAATCCAAGAGGGTCATTGGTGCCCTAAAAAGTAAATTAAATACAAAAGGAAACACTCAGTAGTTGGCCAGTTATGTGACATACAAACCTGTCTGCTAAAGAAAACATCTAACATCTGCACCACAGTGGAAATGTTTCATCGGAAGCTTGTGACAATGCATTACTATTATCTATGTTTGGCGAATTGGTGACTTATATGCGTTACGTCCTATGAAACTCATTTATGTGTTTTCGTACATATATCTAGTAAAGTATACACTTGAGATACATTTTTACAAATATTTAAACGTAATACAAACTGATAAAAAGTTTGCAAAAGCATAATGATTGCCCAGGAGATTTGGTTCAATTCAACGGTATTGTGCTTTTCACAATGTATGTCCTGTTCCAAACAATAATCCCTTACAGAACCGCAGCCAAATCTGACAATGGCATTGGCAAAAAAAGAAAAAAAAAAAGAAAAACATTTTAAGTAGATGAAACAAACCCTGGCAGGAACAAAGACTCAACTGGGACATTGAACCTCCTTGGGCTGAGACATATTTAAACAATATTATACAAAGCATTTATACATGCTTGCATTTCAGTTCATTAGTTGGCATTAAATATTGGAGGGAATACACAGCTAAGTACTAGTGCTACATAATAATCCATAATAATCCTTATAAAGCGCATGCTTTGGAATGAATATTAGGAGTAGAGGTGAACTGGGATGGTGGATATATACAGTTACAGGAGGGATTGTCAGACGGTAGAGTTAAGCTCAGTCCAAGTCTTATGATCCCTGTAGCTTTAAAGACCTCCAGCTCAAAGGAAATGCACTGTATAAGAGGTCACTGCGGGTTCACCTTAACCTTTCAATGGTCGTCTCAAGAGCCAGACAGATAGTAGAGCGGGAAAAGGTCAAGGAGCCTGAGGGGTGCAAACTCCCCATTTGTCCTTCACTGTGGCTTTGGAGTTTAAAACACAAGGCCATCCCCATCCCCGTGTGGAGCAGTGCAGAGTCTGGCCTCCAGCGGGGAAACCTGAATTAAGTTTGTGGCTGCTGAGGATGAAACGGACGGAAATGTGTGCTGTTATTCACTGAAAACGGCATCCCCACCTCACCTTTAGAGGCCTTGCATCAGAATGAGTGGGGTTGTGACCATAGACTGTAAAAACATATGGCCGTAGTGTCCGTGACGTCACCCATAGGAGTCTAAAGAGCCGTTCTGAAGAGTAAAGTAGAGACGAGCTGGCCGCCGCCATCTTAGCAGCGCGTCAACGCGCGCCACTCCAAGATAACAGAAAATGGGCAAAGAGGCGGGATGTGGGCGGAGGTAAGGTGACGCAATGACTATAGACGGCGGATAAATGGCTAATCCACGTGTCAATCAAAGTAACCACGCCCTTAATTATGCAGAACTTTAAGAATTTATATAACGTAAACAAATGAGTTATAAAAAATTCACCCCCCTCACAGTCGTCATGAAGGGCAAAATTAGCCGTGTTGCTAAACCACAATTTGTCCCAGACTGTAAATATGTTTTTTTCTGCTGTAAAGTTGGGAATATTAACATGGGGCTCAATGAGATTCTGCTCCTTCTGGAGCCGCTCTAGTGGCCAGTGGAGGAATTGAAGTTTACATTACTTCCGTATTAACGTCAAGAGAGATTGCGGGAGGTTGCCGCTTGGTTGTGACCCGCCAACATATTCAATAATAATGATCAGTCATTTGAATGTCACACTTTTGCTACTAGCAGTTGATCATAAATTAGTCATATAGCCGACAATACGACCCAAATCTGCCCTAATGTAGAGGTCAGGAGCTGCTTCTGAGTTTAGTCAAACATCAGGGGTGTGTGTGTGTGTGTCTCGTGGACAAGTTTTATGGATTTTTCCTTCCACGTGGCACAGATCGGATAGAACCCATGAACGTGTAAGCAGGAAAAAAGCGCATGGATTCCGATATTCTCAGATCAGTTTCAGGCCTCATTCATATGTGGAAATAAATCAGATATGAAACGGATAAGTGCATTTGCACATGTATGCGGACAGATCGGATATTTCCCTGTCAATGCGAGTCGTACGTCATTGAAAAAAGTGACTTTTTGAAACATTTTATCTATAACTAATCAAACATCTCTAGTTGACTGGCAGAGTATTAATTTCGTTTGTTTGTCATGAACTGGCTTTTTAAGTTTTTTTTTACACTGTTGTCTGAAGTTGACTTATGACGTTGGCGTGGATTTACATTCAAAAACATCACAATGAATAAGTCATAGGCTATTTTCTACACTGGCTGTTTTCTACTCTGGTAGTGAGCCTAGCTCCTGAAACGCTTGGTTTTTCTAAGCATGCTGCACTGAATTGAAAGTGAACGCCCACTGCTATGTTTGGATAACCGTTTTGCATATTATAATGAGTTTCGACGCCCCCGTCAGTGCACGTGGAGGATTGTTTGGAAAACTTCCAATGTGGAAAAACATAATGTTCGACTGAGAGTCGCAGGACAATGAACCAACAACACCTCAAATACAAAGGATACTCCAGCCTGTGACAGCGTGGTAAGTTATCGTTAATTATGTTTATTTCTAATCAGTATATTCAAAAGCAGACTGTAACAATGCAATACGATCACATATAAAAAAGATAGTTTACTCACATTAGTGTGTTGCACCATTCCTGTGGGATCAAACATAGATGGCACAGCAGTTTTTAATCTTGTTATGTCTGCAAATCCAGTCTCGTTAACAAAAGGATGAGCTGGATCCTCATTCAAAATAAAGTTAAACCGCATCCCTAATGGAAACGGAGTATACTAATGGAAAAGTGTATACAGCGACTGTGTTCTTTCACAAACAGGCACTGCACACTATTGTGTAATCTTCAATGGCATGTTATTTTGCTTGGTAACTCGATCTGGTTTAGCTCCAGGTAGGCCTATGTTATTTACCTATAACATGTCATGATCGAATCAGTGGGCGGGGCTACAGAATTACGCACTGGTCTTCTTCTGCTGAGGCGTTTCACCGCTCTCGGACGTCACAGAGAGGCAAATTCACAGATCCCTCATTTGATGAACCAGCTGCCAATAAAAGCTTTTCTTTGACTAACAAGGACATTTTCAGCTCTGAACCTTACAAACTATTCTTATATCACGATGACCGTTTATATCAAAAGCTAAAGGAAAAATTGATTTCTCATTTCATGACTGCTTTAGACAAGAGGCGATCTGGAGCAGATATGGGTTGCTCTTGAAACCATGCTGAGCGTTTCGTTGTGGCTGTTACCAGTGCCTGCAGCTATTTAGCTATCTCTTCGTTCCAGTGAAATCACAAAATGAAAATGCACACAAACATGTCCCTGCTTTTGATACACTAGCCACGCATTACCATTATAGATTTGCGCAAAACTTTTGCGTTATTTTCTAAATGTCAATATAAAACTATTGCGAAATGACGGCATTTCCATTAACCTATGCTATGCGACTAAAAAACGTAGTTTTCCCTCTCGTGATAATCACTCGAAAAATGATGCCACATATGCTTTATGTAGATCCCAGCTACCGCACTAGCACCATTATTAATGGGAGCAGACATGTTATTCAAGCATTCATTAAAATAAAAATAATGCAATGTCACAATTTGCATGGTGATAACTCAGTTTTTTTATTTATTTGTTTACCATTTTGTTATTTTGGCTTGAAATTTAGTTTGTTAGAAATATGAACTGAATTTAGAAATGCTTTTGAAATGAAAAACTTTGCCTTTAATAAAAAAATATATATTTTTGAAATAAAGACAGCATTTGGAGTGCATGCAAAATAATCCATTCCCTGAATCCACGGTCATTTGATGTTATTGTGAGTGTACAGAAATAAAATTAGACCGTTTATAGTTTATAATTATATCTGGCACTTATCTGTATGGCTAGAAATGGCAAGTATTGTGAGTTGTTTCTGCTGTTATAAAGGAAAAAATCATATAGGCTATGTTTAAATATTAGCCTATAATATATATATATATATATATATATATATATATATATATATATATATATATATATATATATATATATATATTATTTCATTTGGTGAAAAGTGAGCACAACCTTCTATGCACACAAGGTAATAGAATCGCCGTTGGCAAGTACATTTCTTAGTTTAGTCGCCAGACTGACATACTTTATTATATTATACTTTTATAATAACAGTATATAATATTAAAACATGGAAGTGTGACAAAGGCACATTGGCAATATAAATAAAGGCATATTTTGCAGTCTACACATCACTGTACAACATAGCCTATGTCCTTATTAGTAGAAAATATATGTTGTTTTAATGAGAAAAAATTGTTTTTATGACATAACCACTTTATTACGAGAAAATGACGTGAAAACGACATAGCATCTTGTTATTAAGGCATAATTGAGTGGAAAAATTAATATGTAGGCCATGATGTGGCAGCAATGCGTCACTGTAGCAGGTGACCTGTAAATGCGGAAAAACTGTTTCCATTGCATTTTTGCGGAAATGTCCTTTTTCGAATTGGCTGAAAAACCACCTCATTCGTTTGTTGCAAAATCGCTAACTGCCTGGTGCACGTGTTTGTAGATCGGTAAGTTATCACAAGTTGTGGGCGGGGTGCCGCCATTACATGTTTTCAACGGAGCCTGCTGGACACAAGATCATTGTCTTTTACAACACAAGATCATCCACTTCTCCTGATATAGGGTGAATTCAAGGTGATTGGGACACTTTTTGGCATTGAGATGTGGCACTTGGGATGTGTCCTAATCACCCTGAATTCACCTTGTGACATTATGTGAGGGAACAGGGTAGAAAATGGTTGTGTTGGTTGATCGGTAAAGTTATCATGGGCTGTAGGCATCCGGCCATCGTTATATATTTAAAAACTGAAGGAGCCTGCTGTACAACCTAAGATCATCCACTTCTCCTCATATATATGATATTTTGTGATTGTGTAATGCAATTTAAAGTGTGTGAAACCTAACATAAACATTAAAAGACACTGAGCTCAGTCAGTCTCTCACTCACTCAGCAGATTTAAATTGTTGAATTTGGCAGCTGATCACTGAACGTTCCGATCATATATGTGACCGTACGCTGCAGGGACCAGCATAGATGTGATCGTGCGTTTCAAAGGGTTAACAAACTGGTTTGCAGAGCCAAACAGCGTTCTCATTTGTGTACTTCCTTGCTACAACATACAATTTACAATACAAACTGTTACAGGAAAACACATAGACAAAAAATAAATCATACTTACAGGTTAGGACCCGTATACAGCTTCTGTTTTTAAAGTTGGAACTGTTCCATCTTTCAGGACAAGCCGTTGTGCGAATCCTGCATTGAACTTGTGATGATTGTGAGCTTTCCTTCGTGAAAATGTGCAGCACAGAGAGCGAGATTTCAATTTTAACCATTGATCCCTAACACCCCCGTCCCTAGGAAGGCTGAACAAAATGGACCTGCAATCCGGACGAAAATAACAGAGTTTCATCGGCATTGCAAAATGGCCCTTTATTTAAAGGTGGGGTGAAATGCTGTTTCATGCATACTGAGCTTTTTACACTGGTGTCACCAGTGTTTTTAGACTTGGTGTCACGGTTCATCAATCCATCGTCTCATTCACTTTGTGTTGTGTGGTTGTGTTGGGGGCGTGGTGTCGGCCTTGTTTCTCCGGGAGATCGCCTCTGTTCCGGATTCCAGGATTCCTTTTATGAGTTTCTCTGTGGTCTTCGGACTTTATGAACTTTTTGCAGTTCTGTCAAATAAATGAGTTTATCGCATTTGGATCTTTCAGTCTCTTTCTAGAACCTGACACTTGGATTCCCATCCTAAACATAGACAAAGTTTCAAAAACTAATGTTGGACGTTTGATGGAGTATTTCTGTGTTAAAAATACTCCTTCCGGTTTCTCACAAGTTTCGGAGAGTTTTTTTCGAGTATGGGTCGGCTTGACGTTAATAGAGCGGAAGGTCCTTGTATGGGCCGTACGGGCTCTTCTCCCGGTAGGGTGCGCGCGCGTGACTAGAGCGAGAGAGGAAACGCACGCCCATACACACTCTCAGCTGCAGATCCAGTGGTCCGTGAACACTTCTGTCGTTATAGTCCGCGCCGCGCTCCGCTTTATTCCTCTGGGTGACGTCGAGCGACTTCAACGCTTCAGCACAGCATTCTGGGAAGGCAGCGCTGCATCTGAACCGATTTGAACGCAGAAATGACGGGAAGCTTCAAGGCATCGCTTCAGTCGCGTCTCAAAGTGGATCACCATGGTCACTGCTGTCAGGACTTCACCAAATCATACCAAAGAAGTGTGTTTCTGACGGAGCGGTCCCAGCGATAAAGGTTCGGTCCTGCTTTGGAAGCAGCCGGTGAGTAAAACTGCTTCAGATGTCTGTGCTGTCGGCTACCGTCGCGTGAGTGAACATCAGTAAACGACACGATCGCGTGCTTCGTCAGTCAAATGCGCTAACGGACTCCATTGCGGTTCTCTGTATAACGTTACACTAGTCTGACGTGCTAAACCGTTCTGCTTGCTACTGCTAAGGTTTAGTCGCATACAATAGTCCATAAACCGAATCATGTCCTCATACACTGCGAGTAAACACACACAAATGTTGACAGGCCACTAAATACAGTCCATACCACAGAGACGGACGTCCTGCTGATGCTGCTTCTCCTGTTCAGTTTATTTCAGCCTCCGGATGATTCTGGATCATTATCTGTATTAGCTGAGATCGATAGCGATGGGCTTCTCCACGCTTGAGGACGTCACCGCTTTGCGCTCGTCATTCTTTAGCTCCGCCCACACGATACGCCTCCAGCCACTCGGTTTTTTTCCGGAAAGACTCGGTACAGCCCATATTTCTTTTATAAATATAATAAAACTAAAGACTTTTCGGAGATATGAAGGATGCAATACTACTCTATAGGTACTCAAGATTGACATGAGATTGACTGAAACTTTGTGTTTCACCCCCCCCCCCCCTTTAAAATTCTTGAAGGAGGCGTTTATGTAAATATTGTAGTTCCCTACCAGCTTTTTGCTGTAGAAATTGATTTATTTAAAAAGAAATATCTCCCTTTGCTTTAAACTTTGAACGTTGTAACTTTGCAGATGCTATTTATGCTCAAACAGCAACATTACACCCTAGCTAAGGTTAGAAAAGAGAAATCGTGTTTTACCATCCCTTTAATAGTAGATCTGTGGACAAGAATTTGTACTATATCATGATTACGGATTAAGCTATTACATTAAAACATTTTCTATGAATTTCATGACAATAAATTAAACTCAATGTACTATTGAAATTGATTTCTTGATGTAGATATCAGATGTAGGTTGTTTTTCAAAAAAAAAAGATGTAAGCGGGTCGCCAAAAAAATGCAACTTTGGTCGATCGGATCACAAGTAGATGAGGGAGACACACACCCATTTACACCTGGTGTTTTAATCTCTTTTGTCCACTTTCTACCACTTCTGTCCTGCAAATATAGGCTTTTTGGAGCTTTCGATCTAATGGACGAAATAAGTTTATGTAAAGGTCAGGAAAACACACAGAGACCAGCCGAGCGCTGTGAGTGTGTGTTAGAAATCAGGAATGGATAGAAAACATTGTGCTTAGTACCTTTTTCATCTTCAACCCAAACTTGGGTCTCCAGCAGACTATTTTAACGATGTCTTTACTTCCTTTCTGGCCCTTGAAAGTGTTCATTACATTGCTGTCTATGGAGGGATCAGAGAGCTCTGGGATTTCATCAGAGATATCTTTATTTGTGTCTGAAGATGAACGAACGTCTGATGGGTTTGGAACGACATGAGGGGGAGGAATTAAAGACAGATTTTACATTGTTGGGTGAATAACCCTTTAAGTATCATTTTGTCTGGTTTTTACTGAGTTTTAAATATGTGAGCAACTTTTACTCTACTTGGCGGCTTTTTTCAATAATTAAATCCGATGTATTTGTGTTGAGTAATGGAATTGCACATTCAATTTTGCATTTCACCAACTTCTGCAGTTTGTTTCTGCTATAAAGAAGCGATATCGCCATCTAAGGGCAATGAAGCTGCTATATCTTGTGTTTTGCCTTTACTTTTCAACACTTTATGCGACTGAGAGTGCATTAGCAGATAGTTGTGAATCGCAGGCGTGTGATTTATCAGATGAGGTCATGACTGCAGCTGAAACCAGTCCACTCTTTTATTCACCTGCTATATAAACAAGACCTTTCTGAAGGATATTGGCTTACTTATGGTCTTTATGTGCACTTGTTCTTAACTGAGACTTGAGAGTTTGTAGGCGTTTAAGAGACCTTGATGTATTGCAGTGTTGATGGGTTCAGTTTTATTTAGATTTTTCATCTAACAAATCAATTGTTTCTTATTTTCACTAGCTTGTCCCTTAGTTGTTGAGCACTAGTGTATATCGGAGTGAGTAAAATACTCAAGTACCGTATACTCTAACCCCTGGTTTCAAAGACGAGGTTTAAACTAGTCCCAGACGAAAATGCATTTAGGCACGTTTATAAAAGCTACTTGATGTTGCATTAATCTAAGGCCTAATCCTGGCTTAATCTAAGCCCTGTCTGTGGAGCCAGGCTTTAGACTTTTACTTAAAGGGGGGGTGAAACACTCAGTTTCAGTCAGTGTCATGTCAATCTTGAGTACCTATAGAGTAGCATTGCATCCTGCATATCTCCGAAAAGTCTTTATTTTTTTTATAATTATATAAGAAAGATGCGCTGTTCCGAGTCTTTCCGAAAAAAGCCGAGCGGGTGGGGGCGTGTCGTGTGAGCGGAGCTAAATAATGACGTGTGCAGCAGCGCGCTGCAGTGAGGAAAGTGAGTCGCTCTGTGAGGAAAGTGATTCGCTCTGTGAGGAAAGTGAGTCGCTCTGTGAGGAAAGTGATTCGCTCAGTGAGGAAAGTGATTCGCCCGCCGCGTGAGGAAAGTGATTCGCTCTGTGAGGAAAGTGATTCGCCCGCCGCGTGAGGAAAGTGAGTCGCTCTGTGAGGAAAGTGATTCGCTCTGTGAGGAAAGTGATTCGCTCAGTGAGGAAAGTGATTCGCCCGCCGCGTGAGGAAAGTGAGTCGCTCAGTGAGGAAAGTGATTCGCCCACCGCGTGAGGAAAGTGAGTCGCTCTGTGAGGAAAGTGATTCGCTCTGTGAGGAAAGTGATTCGCTCAGTGAGGAAAGTGATTCGCCCGCCGCGTGAGGAAAGTGAGTCGCTCTGTGAGGAAAGTGATTCGCTCAGTGAGGAAAGTGATTCGCCTGCCGCGTGAGGAAAGTGAGTCGCTCTGTGAGGAAAGTGATTCGCTCAGTGAGGAAAGTGATTCGCCTGCCGCGTGAGGAAAGTGAGTCGCTCTGTGAGGAAAGTGATTCGCCCGTCGCGTGAGGAAAGTGAGTCGCTCTGTGAGGAAAGTGATTCGCCTGCCGCGTGAGGAAAGTGAGTCGCTCTGTGAGGAAAGTGATTCGCCCGTCGTGTGAGGAAAGTGCTAATACAGATCGACCGCCGGCCTATCAGTGGGTAAGTCAGTAGCTACTGGTTATATCACCTGTTTAGCATCCTACAAGCCAGCGCTTTGATGGGCGTAGCCTGTTGCTTTCGCTCTCTCCCTCTCTCCCTCTCTCTCTCTCTCTCTCTCTCCCTCTCTCTCTCTCTCTCTCTCTCCCTCTCTCTCGCTCTCTCTCTCTCTCCCTCTCTCTCTCTCTCTCTCTCTCTCTCTCTCTCTCTCTCTCTCTCTCTCTCTCTCTCTCTCTCTCTCTCCTCTCTCTCGCTCTCTCTCTCTCTCCCTCTCTCTCTCTCTCTCTCTCTCCCTCGCTCTCTCTCACGCGCTTCCGGTAGAATTGTCCGTAAGGCCCATACAAGGAAATTCCGCCCCCGTTAACGTCAATGGGGACGCATGATCGCAAAAAACTTGCCGAAACTTATGACTAACCGGAAGTAGTATTTTTGACAAAGAAATACTCCCATCAAACGTCCACCTTAACTTTTGAAACTTTGTCTATGTTTAGTATGGGATTCCAAGTCTTTAACAGTGTAAAAAGATCAGTATGCATGAAACAGCATTTCACCCCCCCCCCCCTTTAAGTCGTATTGCAATTGGTGACTTTATTACAAGACATTTCCGCTGAAAAGAATCTGTACTTTTACTTTAGGTACTCTTTACACCTCTGGTTTGGAACAACATGAGGGTGATTAAATACCGACAGCATTTTCATGTAAGCACCTCAAAGTGCAAATCAAGTATCGTGATACATTTTAAGAGTCATAAATGTGGAAAACATCTAAACAATATTTTAAAAAGAGTGGATGCACATCATAAACATTATCACATGCTGAAATCTTCTGAATGTAACAGGGAATGCATTAGCACCATATGATTCGAATGTGGAATGAGATTTCAGTCACCCTGAGTAGATATGGTTATAATATTCAACCCTGTTATTAAAATGGGGAACTTGACTCTAAATGCAATGCAAATGCCTTTCTTACAGTATATTTAAATTAAAAACTGTCATAATGGGGAGCAGGTTTCAAATTGTACCTAAATTAAGCTGTTATTCAGTTTGGGATAAATTGTTGGTTTTCAGTTAGTGAACTAACTAGCATATTCATGGTTAATTTGAAAAATGCATAAAGTGATTTCCTTGTCCTCCCGCCACGCTGTAGAGGAGTCCAAACAAGAACATGAGATTTGACTTTGCGTCAGCTGAGAGTGCCAAAACTGACATCTTGCAGATCTCCCCAACCCAGCGCTAACCAGCAGAGACGGCCTGGACTATCATGGCAATTAAAGCTGGTCTTTTTGCCATTCATGGCTGTCTTTTATACAGCACGACTGAACCGAGCCTCAGGAGGAGCAGATCAATGGAGACATGAGTTCACGCCGCTACTTACAGGTAAGCGTTAATATTTCATGCAGCCTTTGGAGTGATTTTTTTTATTTATTCAGTTTTGAAAGTCTATCAAGGTTAACAGTGTTTGGTGATTTAATTTTAGTGTTTGAAATGCTGAAGCCACTCCTAAAAAATGGCATGAATGCCAGAAAGTAAAGACTTTGCGTGCTGGTTTTAAGACCGCGCATACAATTATGGCTGAATAGAAATGTTGGATTAAAAAATGGGACAGAAATATTTTTGAGATTGATTTGCAGCTGTAACACAGGAGTCAAGGTCAAAGAACAACTGCACGGAAGCACGCTCTCAATACAGTGACAATACAGGTTTTATTCTTTATTATTCCTTTCAACTGATCTCGGATGGCATGCGCAGCAATTGCTGCTTCAACATCATGGCTCCTGATGAAAGAATACATGAATAATTGCAAGCCGAGACCCGAATGAAAGAGACGAGTCCAGATAGTCCATCAGCCGGCAGAGCGAGAATAATCAAGGCCTTTGACTCGCCTGACCAGCGCTTTTTGAGATCCAATGCACACTCATATCAAAGGGCATGTTTTATAGACATACTTTTAACCCCCTAAAATAATGAATGCATTTGATCCGACATAAAAGAGACATGAGGCCAGCTCTTCTGCTGGAGTACAGCAGACAGATAATTAATAATCAAATTAAAGAAGGATTTTACCGCCCCACCATCCACAGTCATATGCTAACATAAAGCAGTCAAAGTGAATGACGTCTGGGGAATTATACTCTTTTATATGCTTCTTTTTTGGAATTGAATAAAACATAACTGTACGCATGTTTATTAATTTAACATGCATTGATTATTTATTTACAACTACATTTTATTTGCATTTTTTCAATGTAAATTAAGTGTTTATTGTGCTGCCAAAACTATTAAAAAAATATCCATACCTTAAAGAGGCCATATTATATGCTCTTGCTGTTGTTTTCTGGCTCTACTAGAGCAGGTTTTCCTGCTTGAATGTTGATTATTCCTCATATTCTCCATTGTTGCGGCTCCTCTCTTCCCAGTCTGTCAGTAACTCTGTTTAGTTCCTGTCTCTATGAAGCCCCTCCTTCTGAAAGGCACACTGTGCTCTGATTGGTCGGCTGGATTAGTGTGTTGTGATTGGTGTTTAGGAAATGTCCCGCCCCTTACCATAACCATCTGAAGACTAACTCAACCAGCCCCCCCCCCCTTATTATACGCATTAATTATTATAATGAGGAATGATATTGTGACATCATTGATTACATTTGATTGATTAAATAAAGTTGTAAACATGTAGAAAAATCCTGCAAAGGAAGTTTAAAACACTGCAACACTGTCAGCGTAGGAGATGTGAATGCTGTCGTTGTTTGAATACATTTGACTTGTAATGAAAACCCCTGATTAAATGCTGCAGTTTATGAAAACACTTTAAAAAAATGCTTATTTTGATCTGCCAATGGGGGGAGAAAAATAATCTACTAATCTACTAGAAAATAGATGAGTCGGTGGGCGGGGCTACTGGATTAGATGAGTCGGTGGGCGGGGCTACTGGATTAGATGAGTCGGTGGGCGGGGCTACTGGATTAGATGAGTCGGTGGGCGGGGCTACTGGATTAGATGAGTCGTTGGGCGGGGCTACTGGATTAGATGAGTCGGTGGGCGGGGCTACTGGATTAGATGAGTCGTTGGGCGGCGCTCCTCCTCAAGTTAATGTCTAAGCAGGGTTTAAAAAACTGTAATTACGGCAATACAAATAAGAGTGAACAATTTTTGAACTGCCTGAACTTCTTTAATGCTCTTAAAATGTATATTCTTAATATTTTTATGTTTATGATTGAGCTTATATATCTCCATAATAACAAAAGTCTGAGTAATTCTGAGTCTTGAACTAAATATGTGTGTGTGTGTGTGTGTGTGTGTGTGTGTGTGTGTGTGTGTGTGTGTGTGTGTGTGTGTGTGTGTGTGTGTGTGTGTGTGTGTGTGTGTGAGTGAGTGTTGGTTATGTGTCTATTCAGAATGACTTAAAGGGGGGGTGAAATGCTGTTTCATGCATACTGATCTTTTTACACTGTTAAAGACATGGAATCCCATACTAAACATGGAGTTTCAAAGTTTCAAAAGTTTCAAAAGTTAAGGTGGACATTTGATGGGAGTATTTCTTTGTCAAAAATACTACTTCCGGTTAGTCATAAGTTTCGGCAAGTTTTTTGAGATCATGCGTCCCCTTTGACGTTAATGGGGGCGGAATTTCCTTGTATGGGCCTTACGGACAATTCTACCGGAAGAGCGGGAGAGAGAGAGGGAGAGAGAGAGAGGGAGAGAGAGAGAGAGGGAGAGAGAGAGAGAGAGAGAGAGGGAGAGAGCGAAAGTAACAGGCTACGCCCATCAAAGCGCTTGTAGGCTGCTGCACAGGTGATGTGCACATAACAATGTCACCAAAAAAGTGCGTTTTTGGTTGCCAGACCAAGACAGTCCTGCACAGATTCTCCAAAACCCCGCGGTAAGGCAACAGTGGATGGAATTTGCTTTTCCGGATCAGCAACTGAGTTGCGCGAATATTTATATCTGTTCACTGCATTTCGGTGCCGACTGTTTCATAAACAAGGCCCAGCTCGACTCCGGATTTTCCGATCGCCTAATGCTGAAGGATGGAGCAGTCCCAACGATAAAGGTCCCAACGTTAGAACCGCAGGCGGTGAGTTAGACTGCTTCAAATGTCTGTGTCTTTGCCTATGCTCATCAAGTAGCCCAAACATGATCACGTATAGTTAATTGATCAATGGAGCATGCGATGTGTAGTGCGTGTACATTTGTTTAGCTGGCCACTATATGTGTAACTTTATGTTTGTGTATTGTAAAAGCACTCCAAACAACAATACACAAAGAGTGGGGAAATATGTTGAACTAAATAAGCGCGCTTCTTCATTCAAATGCGCTACTATTCCGTGTCTTTCTATGTAAACACTAACTTAGCCTGCCGTGCAAAACCAGTCCGCTTAATAACGTTACAATTGTCTACACAAACCACGCGTAAACACACACACACACACGTGCACAACTGCACTTCTCACATGTACACCTTCAAAGACAAATATACGACGATATAATTCAAGTATAAATATGTAAATAACACAAGCCGCTCAGCATATTATATAGTTAGTGTATAACTTGTACCACATACAGACGTCCTGCTCTAGTCGTTTTTGCTGCTGCTCCTGTTCAACTGCAGCCTCTGGGTCTGATTCCGGATCATAGATGTATGGCTGGATCTGATTAAAAGCCATATTTTTATTTTGAATAAAGTTTTTTTCCCGCTGTTAGGGATGACGCACTCGACTCAACACACAGCGCGCTGCTGCACACGTCATTATTTAGCTCCGCTCACACGACACGCCCCCACCCGCTCGGCTTTTTTCGGAAAGACTCGGAACAGCGCATCTTTCTTATATAATTATAAAAAAAATAAAGACTTTTCGGAGATATGCAGGATGCAATGCTACTCTATAGGTACTCAAGATTGACATGACACTGACTGAAACTGAGTGTTTCACCCCCCCTTTAAGAGCAGAAAGCCTTTTATTTATGCCCACTTGTCTATTAAGGGGTTAATAACTGATCACTGAGTGTTATTTGTGGAACTTATTAAAATGGTTCTTCTATGGCATTGCTGAAAAAGAAAACAATTTTTAAGTTGTTTGTGAGTGTATTTGGCGCTTTTGTGTGTAGACAGACTGTAATGGTTTTCATCCCACAATAAAAAGGGGATATTTATTCTGTTCATACAGCTACAAGCCAGCAAACATGTTTCAAGTGTTTTAGTTTTTTTTTAAATATCCATTTTTATTCCAACCATCCGGCCAGTTGACGGATCCGTGCATTAATGCAGGTAGTGCACAATATTTGACTCTTTCCTCTCTGTGGCGTTGAATTCTAGCATATCAGCTCACAATAGAGCGGTTGTCATAAATTGTTAAAGGCGAAGGCTCATGTAAAACATGCAACATGTTACCTCCGAGGGCCCACATCAGAAACATGCGTCACACCACAACTCTCTAGGCCGCAGATTTTGAATGCCAAGCGCCTGGCTCGGGAGGTTTAGAGTCCTCTGATGAGGCTTCCCACCAAGCAATTACACTCTGGAAGTATGGCTGGAGTACTTAACAGGACCATGAGGGACCACTGCGAGGAATATGGAACAAACATGAGCACTGAGGGACAAGCTGAACCAACGGCGCAGATGGCGAAAAGTGTGAGTGTGCGGTGCTCTTTAGAAGGATGGAGAGCAATTACCTCAAGAGTTGAGAGCATGTTACATAAAGAACTAATTAGATAAGGTTCTTGTTTTGTGATTGCTGATAAAATCTACACAAGTCTGCTTAAAATACAGAGTCTGCTTCATTAGTGCTTCCAGTGACTCTTTCTGCAGGTGAAGAAAGTGACGACACGATTCCGGTTCAAATCATTCAAAAGATTGCAATAATTATTCTGATTATTCGCTAAGAATTGCTGTTATTTTGATCGTCATTATTCCCATACCCTGATGCACAGGACAAATGATGAACTCACATAGAGAAAGTGTGTTATTTCACACATATCTATGGAAAAATTTGATTTTTTACGTCTTACTCTATGTTTTTGACTATCAATATACTGCATTATTTTCACGTCATGCAACGTTGTCACCATGAACTGAGTTTCTTCAGCACCCCAAAATTGTAACGCCTTCATTACCGCTATTATTACTAATCTGTGTTCGTCACACTTTGGTCCGAGTGGAATAGATGCCCTTAAAGTGTTTGCATGCCTGTTTATTGTGATTAAAATCAACATATTGTACTAATGTTATGTTACTACGATTATGAGCTAAATCACATAGCTTTATTTGAAATATTGTGCTTACATGAGGTAAAGTCTAATCCCAATATTTAACCCGAGCACCGTTTTAGGAAACGCTATGCGATCGTGTAAGACATGATCAAATATTCATCAAATAACAGGGATTATTATTAAGGATGGTGATATTAACATTATTTTAATACTCTCTGTAGGTTCACTCGGTATCTCCCACTGAGAACTGATTTAGCATAAATTAAGTATTTATGTGTACAGTGCCTTGTGCTGCTTTGGCATGGTTTAAACCGCACTTATCTGACCGTTATCAGTTTGTAGCAGTAAATGAAGAGATGTCACACCGATCACAAGTTCAGTATGGGGTACCGCAAGGCTCAGTGTTAGGACCGCTGCTCTTCACCCTGTATCTGCTCCACTGGGAGATATCATTAGGAAGCATGGCGATTATTGTAATGCTCTACTGGGTGGTTGCCCTGCTCGCTTAATAAACAAACTTCAACTGGTCCAAAACGCAGCAGCTCGAGTTCTTACTAGAACCAGGAAGTATGATCATATTAGTCCAGTTCTGTCAACACTGCACTGGCTCCCTATTAAACATCGCATACATTTTAAAATCTTGCTAATTACTCAAAGCACTAAATGGTTTAGCTCCAGGACTTAAGCGAGCTCTTAACACATTATACTCCATCACGTCTATTGCGGTCTCTAAACTCTGGCCAGTTGATCATACCTAGAATATCTAAATCAACTGCAGGTGGTCGATCCTTTTCCTATTTAGCTCCTAAACTCTGGAACAGTCTTCCTAGCATTGTTCGGGAAGCAGACACACTCTGTCAGATTAAATCTAGACTAAAAACGCATCTCTTTACTATGGCATACACATCAGCCGGAACCGGGAACACTTCCCATAACAAGAAGAACGGCATCTACGCTAATGTTAGTCTCTCTGTTTATCCCGAGGTTTACTGCGGTCGGCCGGATCCGGATCTGATGCTGGACCTGCGTCTGGACATGACCAGCTCATTCCTGAAGGGTCAGCAGAGAGCGTGTTAATTAAACTCCTCCTGTGAATGCCACATCGACACGACATCCTCAATAAACCCGTCTCCAGCATGACGACTCCAATCTTTTGAATAATCTTACGAATATTTATCGATCTAATATGACTTAAAGGGTTAGTTCACCCAAAAATGAAAATTCTTTCGTTAATTACTTCTCAATACAATTACCCTGATTGTAGAGCCACTACAGCGGCTCTACAATCATTTATGAAGAGGCCAGAATAGAGTTAGTGCGCAAAAACACTAAATAACGGCTTATATAGTGATGGCCGATTTCAGAACAAAGCTTTCGAACCGTTATGAGTCAGTGAATCGATTCATGATTCGTACCGTTATGAGTCAGCGAATCGATTCATGATTCGGATCGCCAAAGTCTCGTGATTTCAGCAGTTTGACACGCGATCTGAATCATGAATCGATTCACTGACTCATAACAGTTCGAATCATGAATCGATTCACTGACTCATAACGGTTCGAAGCTTTGTTCTGAAATCGGCCATCACTATATAAGTCGTTATTTAGTGTTTTTCCCGCACTCTATTCTGGCCTCTTCATAAATGACTGTAGAGCCGCTGTAGTGAGATGGGCTTTGTAACGACGTCTTTAGTGCCTTTATGGGTCTTGAGAGAGGAAATGACATTGGTGTCAATGAAGGCCTTTCTGAGCCATCGGATTTCAACACTAATATCTTCATCTGTGTGTGAAGATGAGCGGAGGTCTGACGGCTGGCCAACCACAGGAGGAATTAATGACAGGGTTTACATTTTTGCATTAATTTTGTGACTTGTGTAATTAGGCTTTTCTTAATGTTCCAAAAATGTTTAAATCACCAGGAAATCACCAAAGATTAATTTATATGTGATGTGCTTCATTAGATAGGTGAGCAGCTGTTTGGATATATTTATTGGCATAAAACTGTTCGTTATATAGCTCAACAGTCTTCTGGTAAATCACTGTGGACGCTGTTCTATAAGACTCGGCTTGGATGACATGGTGTTCTCAACGCGTAGCAAAAAGATCCTTAGTCCAGGCATATACTCTCTTTGGGTGGTGTCTTGTTTATTATAAAGGTAGAAAAGGTATTTTACAAAAAATACTTCACCCAGTGCTATCTAATAAAGTGCTGTCGGTGGAGTGGGTGCTCACGTCTACAGTAAGAACCGCGTGTTCCCTGTATCCACACCTTCCCTAACTGATTGCCTCGCCCAAAAAAACTAAACAAAACCTAACTCACAGTGAAGTACCAGACCTAGTGCGATGCTTTATTTCCATAAATACTGGATACGCCTAGCTCAGCTCAAACAGACCGTATAGTAGTCGAGTGTTTTCGTTCTGTCTCAGTAAACCTGCGTTTGGTTAGCTACTGTGATATCTAGGTGCCTGTCTATTTCAGACCTGTAGACTATAGTGTTTCGTCTCAAATTGGACTTTCTGTGTTGGGGCACTCTCGGTTACGATTATGAATCAAACTGAAATATGTATTTTCACTAAAGCTCACAACACCATATTCCGGTCATAACGGTTGTATACACAAGGTTCATGTAGTTATTCGACTGCAGCACTAATATAATTCTGCACTTAATCTGACCGGGTCTACATAAAGATATTCATCCAGTATAATACCTGAAATTGCAGCATGGGAGTACAGTAAGGAGCAGAGTGCACACCCCTTATAAATGCACAGAAACCGTTAAATGCTTCAGTTCAACTAAACTCCTACACTCTCGCGGAAACTCTTATAGTCTAATCTGACTGCACCATGAATCTATTGCATGTTCTACCCTTCGGTGGTTGAATGTATTCACACTAGCAAGCAGAATTTAACCAACAAGCGCTGAACCACTTGTTCTTTATTTTGTGCATTTTGCGTTGCGTTAGCTTCAATAGGGCATTGATTTAAGTGCTCAACAGAGATGTCTGTGATTGGCTATGCTCAACACTGCAAAACGCATGATAAACGCCTACTCTCAAAAGTTTTCAGAGACTAACTCAATATGCAGGGGGAATGTTTGAAAATTGCTGCCTATTAGCTGGTACCAAATATAGCATTGGCTATTGACACGCAGTATGCTTATTTGATTCCTGGGCCATACCGCAAATAACAAGGGCCCTCTCGCAGTGAGCTCTTTCTCTTCACTAAAGAGGTGCACACTGTGCGACTCACGATAGTCATCGTTATTGTGTTTTTCAGACTGTATGAATATGAACATGGCAACATTCATTAAAAAAATATAACAGTTGGATACTCAACAACTTGTGTGCAGTTTTACATCAGCCTTTCACATTCAGTTAATTTATTTCAGGTTAAAATCATTTCAAAATAGTCAAACATCGGCTGTGGTGAGCATGCCAAACCTAAGACATCAGATTTTAGCTAGTTCAAAGGTATCTTTTAGGCTTTCAATTGTTTGTTTTAGAATGCCAAATTGTGAGCAAAATCACACAGTATGAACATGTCCTACGGTATTAAAATTACCACACCCGTTGGTAGCTTGGCAGGGTCAATAGCGAGCTATGGTTAGCTAGTAAAGTATTATTATATAAAACAGTTTTTATCCTTCTACAAGGGTATTGGCTGAGGATCTTAATCGTCTCCGTTCTTTTCTTCATTCATGTGATTATTTATTTTGTCCCGCTGTTCTGGTTTGTTCTCTTTCAGGGGTTTTCTCAACAGGTTCCAATGGTTAGATGGAGTTTTATTGGCAGAGTTCAATCAAGCAGTGAGCGGGAGTCACACAATGGTTTCGAATCCTCATAACTGCAGAAGCAAGAACTGCGGTTCTCCAACTCTATCCATAGGACACTCTTTAGGATCGTTCTCCTACGAACGCAGCTGAATGTGGAGTCGGCATCCTCAATCAAGAACGTTTATATGGTCATCCTCAGCATTCTAGTTACAAGCAAGACTCAAAATAACTGAAATGCTTAGCAAATTTCAAGTAGTAATTTCCACGCTAATACTGGTGGTGGTATGTATTTCTCATTCATTACTAGAATTCATTAATCCTGTTCAGCTTCTATAGCTTCCATGAAATTGTCTGTGACCTAATGTGGTCTCTGTTCAGGGGACCAGGGGACATCGTTGTGGCTTTTGTCTCCATGTGGCCTACTGTGGTTTCGTCTGTGTGGGCTTCTCGATGTAAAAGAAAATATCTCAGCATGCCTGCATCATTGTGCACTTTTTATACTCTCCAACGAGTCTCCCATAACAAGATGGGTTAAATCTAATCAGTGACAGTTCTACCGAACTGCAGACCATCTTCTCATCTTTATCAAGATTTTAAAATCAAGATTTTAAATTTATTCAGGATCATGTGCTGCTACAACGGCAGCCGAACGTGGTGGGTCCATGGTGGCCTTCAGCATTTCTAAACCCAAATAAGTTGCAATGCTTGATTGAACACGCTCCGCTAACACTGTAATCTCAAAGGTATATTTCTAATGCAAACTACTGCTGGTGGTGGTTTTCATATGCTCTAAAATCATAGTTATGCCCATATCTACCCCAATCAGAGCTACTAATTCCATTGACCGTAGGAAACCTCATGCAATCTCTGCTTCTCAGACTAACAGTAACAAATTATATTATATAAAATCCTTTACAGGTAATACTAAGATTACCTATGTGCCTTAACAAGTATCAGGTAAGTTTACAGCATATAATTTAACTCCTAATATTTTTTTTTTTACGTGGTAGGTATACCATCTACATAAACATCTGGTTATGGTGGCAGTTCCTATATCTATTTTATTAAATACGGCTCACTTTCATTTGGTTTATCGAGGCCAACTTATGCACCCATGCTGTCTTATCACTATGGGCTATTGTGGCCGTACTCAACCTATGCAGGCTTCCCCGCACACTGGCTTATCAGAGCGTCGTTCTCAGCAATGCAGCTTCTTGTACTCCGGCCTGTCGAGGCAGTTTAAATGGCCTAACGTGGCAGTTCATACAGCCCACTTGGCTTCAGTACCCTGGGCTGTCGAGGCTGTATACACGGCCTAACGTGGCAATCTTTACAGCACGCAGGTTTCTCGTACACCCGCCTATCATGGCTTCCTTCAAATACTTTAGGCAGTAGCACATTAATTCCTTCTGTTTATTGATTTTACATCGATATCTACTGCATGTCGATGTCCATTCTTCGTATAATATTGTGGACTGGAAATTTATTATTTGAATATTATTTTATTATTTTAATATTATTTCATTCATAAATGGATGTATAATGTGTTGTGAAGTTTAAGTGTATGAGAGAGTTATGCATATACTGCATGCACATACATTGGTATCATATGGCAGACACAGAGGAGGAAGAGATCATTTTGCCCATACAGAAATGCAAACATGTAACACGTGGCATTAGTGGCGTATCATTGACTGATGGAAATGTTCTTTATATGGGAAGTGGATTGTGAAACACGTGTACGCATGAAGTATACATTCTATTTTAACCATAGGATGCAAGTATTGCTACCTTGTAAGGAGTTGCAAATCCTTATGTCAGTGGTATATAATGCTGACTGTAAATGCACTGCCCCAGAGAAACATACAGCTGGCATGACGACAGCAAGTTTCTCTCCTATGCCTGATACATATGACAATAAAAGAGCTTTTTGACATGGCAACTGGTATCCGGTCCTGTGATTTCATCATAACGGGGACAAAGCTGTAAATTACAGATCAACAATATCATCTATTTTCTTTGTAAATATTTCAGGTACTTCATCCAAAGAATCTTCCAATGGGTGGGTATCTTTTGATTTATAAATTCTTTTGGGGGTAGGCTCCGCTTCTGCCTTCATCTTCAAGCAGGAACTGCAAGCATCCGTACCCTCCAGATTCGGACTCAGGACCGGCTACGCCAAACAACTGTAATTAAATCTTATTCAAATGTTATTCTCGGCTCCTGAGTCTGTTGGGTAGAACTATGCTAGAGCTTCCATTTCTGCCCAACAGACTCCGGAGCCGAGAATAACATTTGAATAAGATTTAATTACAGTTGTTTACGATGAGTATCATAGATGAAATGATACAGTTCTTTGGTGTAGGCGCCGTCCATAGTCCGAATCCTGAGGGTACGGATGCTTGCAGTTCCTGCCTGATGATGAAGGCATGAGTGGAGCCTACCCCGATGTATGGACAGGGACCGACCTGTTGGTGGTGGTGGGGAGGATGGGGGTGAACGGCGGCGTCAGTATCTGCAAACGTCATAATGGGGGGGAACAGAACTTATATACTACAGATGACAAATAATGATTAGCTAGATAGATAATTAATGAATGACGTCACACAGGAGTCTTCCAGGTAGAACTGAGGTTCTGATCCTGGTTTCTTCCAAGGTTTTTTCTCCATTCTGGACCTGAAGGAGTTTTGGTTCCTTGCCACTGTCACCTTTGGCTTTTGGCTTGCTCAGCTGGGCACACAAACATTAAACTATATACCGATCTGTCCGAAAAGACACTATATGAATATTGAAATGAGCTGATGAAATCTCCATTTTCTCCAGAGTGACAGTACAGCCAAATCAAAGTCTGTTACATTATCTTCCTGTTAATACTCTGAAGCTACTTTGAAACAATTGGACTTTATATGCTATATAAATAAAGGTGATTTGATTTGATTTGTGTACCTGTTAAAAATGATTAGCTGAAAGAAAGAGCAAATGAGCTGGTGAATACCCTTGATGGGTCATTGTGTTTTGCAGAGAGTAAATAATCATTGTATTTTCTCATGAATTTCTAATACCTAAATATTATCAAGAATTTCATTTTCCTACACACTATTTCAGAGGTCAAACCAGTAGAAACATTCTGACCTGTGATAATAATTACAAGGGGAAAAAAGATGCCTAAACAACCAGCCAACTGACAATTAATGAGACATGACGAATATGTCTCCTGTCCTTGATAGAAAGCATAATGCCTATTAGGACTTGAGCACTATTTGTTCAGTCATATGATAGATTTGTGTCATTATAGAAATCTAGTATAGAGATTATTTTTAAGCATATTATTCAGTCCCATTTGAATTCTAGCTTCATGCTGACTTGCAAAAGGCTCTCTTCTTTCCCACATCTCTTGCAAAGAGTTTTAACCTGTGCCCTCTCCGTCGCCACTTATGCATGGATGGCTTAAACGGCGTTCCCTACTGAGTGGCCGACTCTGGCTCCGGCGCACGCTTAAGCCCCGAGGTTTACTTTTAAATTTGGGATTCCACCTCGCACATTAGAGGAATGTCAGGGCTGAACGAACACATTAACGTCACAGCAGAGTCCCTCCATCTCACCTCCTCCTGCCTCACACCACTTTCAGATCTATTTTTTTCAGCACACACTGAATTGACAGAGGCATTTTTTAAATAGAAAATTATATGGGTGACTATGGCAAGTAAATGGCTTTAAAGAATAGAGATGATGTACAGTCGGCTGAATATAATAGCAAAATAAACCCTTTTAGTGATACAGCACTGATATGAAATACACTATATTAGCACAAGTATTGGGCCGCTCCTCCAGATCTCTGAGTTCAGGTGTTCAGTCTCTTCATGGCCACAGGTGTATAACTCCAGCTCTCGGCCTGCAGACGCTTCTACACACATTAGTGAAAGAATGGGTCGCTCTCAGGAGCTCAGTGAACTCAAGCGTGGGGCCGTGATAGGCTGACACCTGTGCAATAAGGCCATTCCTGACATTTCCTCACTACTAAATATTCCACGCTCAACTGTTAGTTGGATTAGAACAAAGTGGAAGCCATTGGGAACAACAGCAACTCAGCCACGAAGTGTTAAATCCCAGAGCAGGGTCAGCGCATGCTGAGGGTCACAGTGCGCAGAAGTCTCCAACTTTCTGCAGAGTCAACAGCTCCAGACCTCCAGACTTCTGTGGCCTTCAGATGAGCTCAAGAACAGCGGAGAGAGCTTCATGGAATGGGTTTCCATGGCCGAGCAGCTCATCCAAGCCTTACATCACCAAGAGCAATGCAAAGCGTGGGGTTGTTTTTCAGGGCTTGGCCCCTTAGTTCCAGTGAAAGGAACTCTTAATGCTTCACCAAGCCATTTTGGACAATTTCATGCTCCCATCTTTGTGGGATCAGTTTGTGGACGGCCCCTTCCTGTCCCAGCATGACTGCGCTCCAGTGCACAAAGCGTCGCTCCATAAAGACATGGATGAGGAGTTTGGTGTGGAGGAACTGGACTGGCCTGCACAGAGTCCTGAGCTCAACCCGATAGAACAGCTTTGGGATGAATTAGAGCGGAGACTGAGAGCCAGGCCTTCTCGTCCAACATCAGTGCCTGACCTCACAAATGAGCTTCTAGAAGAATGGGCAAAAATCCCCATAAACACACTCCTAAACCTTGAGGAAAGCCTTCCCAGACGAGTTGAGTATAATTATGAGTATAATTCTCATTTAATTCTCAATTCATGACCAGTGTTTTGTTTGACTCTTTCCTCTGCACTTCAGCCTTCATTGATGAGTCTTGTGTCGTGTCAGAGGTCACTCTTCCGCCAGAACTTGACTCATGTTTGGCTGTTACCGGAAGCCAGAGATTATAGTTTATAAAGTTATACATATGGATATTTTTCTTGTCTTCAGAAGGCCTTTATTAACCCCTGGAGCTTATTTTTATGATAGATGGATGCACTTTTTGGGCTTAAAATCTCAACCCCCATTTATTGCATTATAAAGCTTGGAAGAGCCAGGACATTATTTGATATAACTCAGATTGTGTTCAACTGAAAAAAGAACGTCATATACACCTATGATGGCTTGAGGGATCATTTTGTGTTAAACTATCCCTTTGAATCTTCTGAAGCATTCTTCAAACGATAAATAGGCTTTTTTCTTTCAAGTTCAAATCCACCAATGTAAATCTACTCGGGCTGTGTTCCACTCCTAACTTCCCTCCGTCTCATGGATTGGGATGAGCATCATTGCTGCCCATGACTGGTGGAACTCATGCATAAGGTTTAAATGGAACGCACTAAGACCTTGATGACTTTTTAAACCTTGATGATTTATTATTTAAACACCTTTTTTAACTTATGAACACTTTACTTAAAGCTTTACTTATTTTAATGCATTAATTATGCACCTTATAATGCATTGTATGGTTTCATGAATAATTGTTACCATGGTTATAATGCATTATAAAATGTATCTCCTCATTGTGAACAGAGATCTGTAGAAAGTATAATGCATTAAAACACACAACAAACAATTTTGGTTACAATTATTCATGAACAGAAATAATGCACCATAACAAGCATTATGAATACCATAAAACCCTTTGGCTATAAATGAAGGCTTTATGAATTTCTTTAATGTGTGATTCTATATGCATGTTGGAGAACATATATGAAATTCTACAGGTTTATGAGCTGATGGAGAAAGTTATACAAATAAAAACATATCAATAGTATACACTTTGACTGTGAATATTAAGGTAGCTACAAGTGTTATGTGATTAAATGTCAATAAATGTAATATAGCATACACTATTAGGCTATTAATTTTCAAAAAAAAATCTATATTTATTATATATATATATATATTACACAGGTGTATGTTTCACTTGCATCCTAATGGGGTGGAGCTAAAACATAAGGGAAAGGATACAATGATGCTCAGATAAGAAATGAGAAGCTCAATGCACATAAACTCCCCTCGTTTGAGGGATTCCCCGAGGTTAGGTGGCCATTTCCATAACACCAAAAAAGAGGACACTTTGCGGCATTTAGTGAGGCAAGAATAATTGCATATGACTCTGGTGTACTCGCAACTACAATAGTTATAGTTATAGTCATAGTAGTCCATCATATCGATTTTATCACTAAGGTACAAACCAGAAAATGTACTAATATGTGCCTTTAAGGTATTAATATGAACTCTTAAAGTATTGATGTGTACCTTTAAGGTACTTATGTACCATTTCGTGGTACCAAAGATGAACCTTTTCACTTGTGTACAGTGAAAGTACTGTACCTTTCTTTCTGAGAGCGCATGATGAAATAGCTTGCTCTATTCATTGCCAATTTGATCTACGATATATCTTGATGTAGACCTGTGTGTTTCAGAAGAGGCCAAAAAAGTTTTTTGTTCACAGTATTTATATTTATTCAAGACATTGTGATGAACCTGTCTTGCTAAGTGCACAATGCCTGAAAACATTTTACAGCGGCACAGTGTGCAAAATCCATGAAAAGCGTCTCTACTGTTTTTTGAAATAAATTTGTGCTCTTTTGTCCATTCTGGATTTAATCAGGTGTGACGTTTCGGCATGTTAATGCGATGATATGACATAGTCAGCTGTTTACGTTTTCAACCAATGATATATCAGATATCTATTTGACACTGCTTTCAGCCATTTGTCTGACCAGCTCAATTCCAACACATAGAGACTCTTTCACCTAGATATTATCATGAGACTGTGCCTGTTCCCCTGAAATAGTACATACAAAAAAAACATAAAACTCATTTAAAAGTCCAACAAATATACAACAGATATAAGCTGAAGAGGCAAAGCCACCCCTTCGCTTCAAATATGGCATGATTATCACCGCTGCGACTAAAGATTGTGTTGTAAATAATCTTCCTGATCAGTTCCATCTCCTCAGCATCTCAGATAGCCAAGAGGAACTCAATGTTGCAACAGAAACTATTGACTCTCTCTTTGCTAGCACTTTAGACACAGTTGCTCCCCGGCGCTTAAAGAAGATTAAAGAAAATAATCCAACGCCGTGGTACAACGAGCACACTCGGGCCCTTAAAACAGCAGCCAGAAGAAATGGAGCGCAGCTGGAAGAAAACAAAACTGGAGGTTTTTCGCAATTTGTGGAAAGAGAGCATGATTGCATACAGAAAGGCCATAAAAACTGCTAGATCTGCTTATTTCTCAACTCTTTTAGAAGAAAACAAACACAACCCTAGGTATTTATTCGATACAGTGACTAAATTAACAAAAAAATAAAGCTTCAGCTTCTGACGTTTGTAAACAACACAGCAGTAATGACTTTATGAACTTCTTTACTAGTAAGACTAATAATATTAGGAATAAAATTATAACCATGCAGCCGTCTACTACAGTATCACTTCAGACAGAGCATTGTAGGGTCACTGAGGAAAAATTACACTCATTCACTACTATAGGAGAACACACACACACACACACACACACACACACACACACACACACACACACACACACACACACACACACATTCACTGCTATAGGAGGAGAAGAATTGGCTAAACTTGTTAAATCATCAAAATCATCAGCATGTCTGCTTGACCCTACACCGACTAGGCTACTAAAGAGATGCTTCCAGAGGTCATAGATCCTCCGCTTATTATCATGAATTCATCCTTGACATTAGGATATGGACCAAAAACTTTTAAGTTGGCTATAATTAAACCACTTATTAAAAAAACGCAACTTGATCCTGTAGAAATTGCTGTACCAAGTGAACTGTTAAATAAGTGTGTGAGTATTGTGGCCCACTTCTTTAAGAACGCTAACTGTGTTTAGTGCAATCACTGCTGAACGAGAGTATTCTATATTTACCAGCACATTAAAAAATACTCATAAATTACCGCTCTCATGTGAGACACATTTTCACTATTTACTTTCCTTAAGCCTGCTCTCTCTCTCTCTCTCTCTCTCTCTCTCTCTCTCTCTCTCTCTCTCTCTCTCTCTCCCTCTCTCTCGCTCTCTCTCTCTCTCTCTCTCTCTCTCTCTCCCTCTCTCTCGCTCTCTCTCTCTCTCTCTCTCTCTCTCTCTCTCTCTCTCTCTCTCTCTCTCTCCCTCTCTCTCGCTCTCTCTCTCTCTCTCTCTCTCTCTCTCCCTCTCTCTCGCTCTCTCTCTCTCTCTCTCTCTCTCTCTCTCTCTCTCTCTCTCTCTCTCTCTCTCTCTCTCTCTCTCATTATGCTATGTTTTATGTTATGTTACGTTACGTTACGTTATATAGACATATATTAGCAGTAATTAGGAGATTAGTCATAGTTAATAGTGAGAATTGGACCATATTTATTTTATACTTTGATATTATAAAATATGATTATATATAGCCTAGTATGTTTAGATAAATGCATACAAAAATGTTTAAATGTTTAAATGTGCAAGAAACTCTCCCATCAGTACAAAAACAGCACTTGTGTCTCCTAAAATAATTTAGAACTGTACGCATTTTACCTTCCATCAGGACTGTTCCTGCCGTCAGTGCAACATTAAGCGTGCAGATCGAAATGTGAAACCAACTAGAAAACAAGCTACAAAAATAAAAGCCCCATTGTTATTGCATTATGAAAGCTCACTCGTTTTCCTGATGTTCTCCTGCTCTCAGAAACGGCTGATTACGTTCAAACAGCCTTGTTTTTTTAAGTGAATATTCAGGTTTGAGATGTGGGCTGTTTGTGTTTAACTACACCACATGTGAAGAGATCGTGTTTTCCACTGTGGGCGTCGATGGCAGGATTTTCAGAAGTGTGTTTGAGTGACACACACCACTCAGAAACGTGAGACACAAATGAGTTTTTTAAATGCTATTCTCTCCTGTGAGTCCGGTATGCTGCAGTGGCAGAGGTGTCAGTGCTGGTCTGAGGAGAACAGAGGCCTGCAGTCTGAGGGAGTCTCTCCATCGCTCTCACTGCCGCCGCAGAGCAGCTTTCCCTTCACTCTCAGCAACATCCACAACCCATCCATCCATCCATCCATCCATCCATCCATCCATCCATCCATCCATTATCTGTTTGTCTATTCATCTTATCCATCCATCCATCCATCCCTCTATCCATCCATCTTCCATCCATCCATCCATCATCCATCCATCCATCCGTCCATCCATCCATCCATCCATCCATCCATCCATCCATCCATCCATCCATCCATCCATCCATCCATCCATTTTCCATCCACCATCCATCCATTATCTGTTTGTCTATTCATCTTATCCATCCATCCATCCATCCATCCATCCATCCATCCATCCATCCATCCATCCATCCATCCATCCATTCATCCATCCACCCATCCTTCCATCCATCCATCCATCCATCCATCCATCCATCCATCCATCCATCCATCCATTTTCCATCCACCATCCATCCATTATCTGTTTGTCTATTCATCTTATCCATCCATCCATCCATCCCTCTATCCATCCATTCATCCATCCACCCACCCATCATCCATGCACCCATCCTTTCATCCCTCTATTTGTCCATCATCTGTCCATCCATCCCTCTATCCATCCATAATCATCCATCCGTCCGTCCATCTGTCCATCCATCCATTCGTCCCTCCGTCCGTCCATCCGTCCGTCCATCCATCCATCCATCCATCATCTACAGTATCTATCTATCTATCTATCTATCTATCTATCTATCTATCTATCTATCTATCTATCTATCTATCTATCTATCTATCTATCTATCTATCTGTCTATATGTCTGTCTGTCTGTCTGTCTGTCTGTCTGTCTGTTCATTCTTCCATCCAGGACAGGAATCCCTGCGAGATCAGAAACTCCTCCAGTTTTGTCTTTTGTCAGGTGTGTGACATTATGTTCCTCAGAATCGAGTCCTCGGTGTACCTGCGGCAGCACAGACTTAAGATTCAGTCTAAAGCCCGAGCAGGAGTAAACAGAGAGGGAAGTAAATAAATAGGAGTGGAGAGATGCTACTGTAGATTAGCATCTGAGACGCGGCGGGGGACATTTCCCAGTTAACTCTAAAGACGAGACGTGTGACAGCTATGATGCATTACTGGTGGAAAGCAAAAGTACCTGAAGGCGATCAATCTTCACTTTAATTCAAAGCTGCTCGCTTCATCATATTGTCAGAGAGCGCAGCCGTGTAGGTTTGAGCCGAAGCATGCTGATCGCCAAAGCTGAAAAAAGATGATCGATTAGCTAATGGCAGAAACAGAGCCGTTGGAATCTTCTCATTTGTTAGGATGCTAATGACGAGCTTGATTTATTGCTGTTGACGGTGAGCAAGTGACGCACCCAGAAAGTTTGGCCACTTGTTTTGGCTCGTCATGGATTTATCATTAATATTCAAGGGGTAACCTTTAGCAGTAAGATAGAGTTCAGTGCCATGTGACATTTTCATTTCTCACAGTCGGCAGGAGAGTTGAGTGAGGAGCTGAGGTGCAGAGGACTCGGTTTGATTTGCTGCTCGCTTCTTCAGTGTATGAGAAGATACACAGAGCCAAACACATTAGGCCATGAAGGTCTCTCGAAACACATTTCACAGCGAACAGCCTTCTGCCACCACAGGAACAGCCTATGCAAATCACTGCCTTCAAATCCACCCAATACTTTTTATAACCCCCATCAATCATTATCAATCTCTCATATTTCCCTCTACTCCTGTAAGAGTAGTGAAGCCCCGCCCATGCCTGCTGCTGATTGGCCCTTTAGCAAAGCCACGCCCCTGAGTGAGAAGCACAGAGACGCCATTTCTGTTTCCTCGCTGTATCCGCGCTCGAGTATTTCAGTGTAAAAAAAAAATCAGGTCTCCAATTGAACATTTTCTAGTGACTGATCACATCTACATTGTTCAGTTGGCCAAATTGAATTTCTGTGAATTAAATTGCATCAATTTTAGAAATGTAGATGTGATCAGCGTAAATCACACGAAGAGGGCCAGTAACGCTGGATTAGAGACGTCGTTTCTGAAGGATGGGGCAATCCCAACGCTTCGAGCTCTAACTTCATATCAGAGCGAGTGAGGATGGCTCTTGATATTCTGTGAATGTTTGCACATGTCCTTCTGAATGAGCTGAACGCTGTACGCTAATATGGCTAAAGTTAGCATCGTCTCTGACTGTATTCACTGAGACTAGAGCTGTGGCGTTAGTTTGATCCTGAACACACCCACGTCTGCGTCATTCACACACACACGATACACACTTTATAGATGAACATGACGGCTCATGCCAGTCGATGAGTTGAGTCAGCGTAACTCCACAACTAACGCTACATAAATGATCCACTAAGCGTTCAGTGTAAAGTGTGGAGCTCTTCCTGAGTCTCTCGTCTGTGTCGACTCCGGCTCAAACATGCACGGCTGATCCACAGCGGCTTATTTCTGACATTTGTCTGAGTGAGATTGGCCTGTTTTGTTGTTGATGGAGTATCTGAAGTGTAAAGGCTCCGCCCTCTCCTGGAGGGAGGCGGGGAACAGCAGCAGCTCATTTGCATTTAAAGGACCACACACAAAAACGGCACAACACAAACCCAAATAGAGGTAAATTTGACAAACTATAATAAATGATATGAGGATATTTTGAGCTGAAACTTCACACACACACACACAAATACAGCAGATATTTGTATTATATCTTGTAAAAAGGGGCATTATTTGTCCTTTAATAATATGCCCTTAAAAACCAAAAAAGATTTTATCCAAATGAAATGCCGTATATCTTTGGGAAACGTTTCTCAAACAAGAACAAATGTGTGTGAGGCTTGATTGTGTCTGTGGGGAATTGATTGGATTACTGTGGTTTGCTATTGGCTGATCTCATGTGAGTGACAGGTGGCCCCGCCCTCGTCAAGTTATTCTGACTCAAGATTATTAAAGGGGGGGTGAAACACTCAGTTTCAGTCAGTGTCATGTCAATCTTGAGTACCTATAGAGTAGCATTGCATCCTGCATGTCTCCGAAAAGTCTTTAGTTTTAAAATAATTATATAAGAAAGATGCGCTGTTCCGAGTCTTTCCGAAAAAAGCCGAGCGGGTGGGGGCGTGTCGTGTGAGCGGAGCTAAATAATGACGTGTGCGCGTCGCTGCTATTGTGTTGAGTGCGTCGTAAAGCTGTGTCATCCCTAACAGCGGGAAAAAAACTTTATTCAAAATAAAAATATGGCTTTTAATCAGATCCAGCCATACATCTATGATCCGGAATCAGACCCAGAGGCTGCAGTTGAACAGGAGCAGCAGCAAAAACGACTAGAGCAGGACGTCTCTATGTGGTACAAGTTATACACTAACTATATAATATGCTTAGCGGCTTGTGTTATTTACATATTTATACTCGTATTTTTGTCTTTGAAGGTGTACATGTGGGAAGTGCGGTTGTGCACGTGTGTGTGTGTGTGTGTGTTTACGCGTGGTTTGTGTAGACAACACGGAATAGTAGCGCATTTGAATGGAGAAGCGCGCTTATTTAGTTCAACATATTTCCCCCCTCTTTGTGTATTGTTGTTTGGAGTGCTTTTACAATACACAAACATAAAGTTACACATATAGTGGCCAGCTAAACAAATGTACACGCACTACACATCGCATGCTCCATTGATCAACTAACTATACGTGATCATGTTTGGGCTACTTGATGAGCATAGGCAAAGACACAGATATTTGAAGCAGTCTAACTCACCGCCTGCGGTTCTAACGTTGGGACCTTTATCGTTGGGACTGCTCCATCCTTCAGCATTAGGCGATCGGATAATCCGGAGTCGAGCTGGGCCTTGTTTATGAAACAGTCGGCACCGAAATGCAGCGAACAGATATAAACATTCGCACAACTCAGTTGCTGATCCGGAAAAGCAAATTCCATCCACTGTTGCCTTAACGCGGGGTTTTGGGGGAATCTGTGCAGGACTGTCTTGGTCTGGCAACCAAAAACGCACTTTTTTGGTGACATTGTTATGTGCACATCACCTGTTTAGCATCCTACAAGCCAGCGCTTTGATGGGCGTAGCCTGTTGCTTTCGCTCTCTCCCTCTCCCTCTCTCTCTCTCTCTCTCTCTCTCTCTCTCTCTCTCTCTCTCCCTCTCTCTCTCTCTCTCTCTCTCTCCCTCTCTCTCTCTCACGCTCTTCCGGTAGAATTGTCCGTAAGGCCCATACAAGGAAATTCCGCCCCCATTAACGTCAAAGGGGACGCATGATCGCAAAAAACTTGCCGAAACTTATGACTAACCGGAAGTAGTATTTTTGACAAAGAAATACTCCCATCAAACGTCCACCTTAACTTTTGAAACTTTGTCTATGTTTAGTATGGGATTCCAAGTCTTTAACAGTGTAAAAAGATCAGTATGCATGAAACAGCATTTCACCCCCCCCCCCCCCCCCTTTAACACAATAATGATGTAGACCATAAATCATTTCAAATTAGCACTGCAATATAAAAAACTAGAATTTTGATTTCATAGTGACTTTAACGTGTACGCTAATGAGTTGCTATTCAACAATGCATATTTTATTAAACAAAAAGCTTGTATTTTTAATATTTTATATAATTAAAAAGTTTAATATCATCTTTCCATGTTATCTGTCTATATTATTTGCCAATATATAGTTTGTCTATATATATATATATATATAAATATTGCCGCATTATGACAATAACATGTTTTGCGTTTCACGTTGACTTTAAGCTGCATAACAAAATAAAGGTTTGTTTTCAAAGAAAGCATCAGACCACGAGAGAAAGTGCCTGATGTATGCCTTCAATTATCCTTCATTTTAATTGGCCTGATCAGAGGGGTGAATTGTGAGATATCATAAGCAGAAGAGAAATATGCCAAATGTAATTCCATTGAGGCGTAACAGAACCACATTTCCTTGCAGAGTGAGTTGTGTCTGATTATGGTCACATGTTTAACAGGAGTGCTAGTCTCTTTCTAAACAACATCATTTGAGCTGCGGACAACTATAGAAGAAAAAGTTGGGTTTTTTTGTTTCTTTTTTTTTTTAACAGCTAGATTAGCCTGGGTGAGTATTTAGCAGTTGTTAGCAGAGCTGGTGTGCCATAAGCAGAGACGAGGCAATGCAAACACACTTAGGTGTGTTCCCTTTCACAGACTTACATCAGGATCCTCAGCTCAGAGCGAGGGATTGGACCTCCACAGGAAGAGCGCTGCGGGATCATAGGGGAACGATCTCTGAAGCTCAGGATATATATATATATTTGCACAACTCAAAAGCGTTATGTAGCCATATAATAAACTGTGTAGATTTGTTATCGGATGCCCATTTGTTACACATCATTGTATTATGTATGAGTTACTTAGATGGTCTCCTCTTAATATCAGAAGGCATCTTCACTGGCTGCAATTTATTTTTAATTGTATACTTTTTAATTACTCCAATTATTTAAAGCTCCACTGTGTGATATTTTCCCCCATCTAGCGGTGTAAAGGTATATGACCATCCAGTGAATATTAGCTTCTGTTCCTCTCAATTCTGATAAACTAAAAAAGTTACACAGTGTAGCTTTAAGACAGTATTTGATACCATATACTTCATTATATAATTTAAGACATTTGTCACAGTATTTTTTTGCCCCTTTAGTTAAGAAAACTTCTGGACAGAAAGCATTCAGGTTTAAGGCTCCCGCAGATTGGAATAATTTACCTCTTAAAGTACGATCGTTGACTTCATTTAATATGCTTAAAAATGTTTATTATGTTGTATTGAAGCTTGTTGTAAGTGTTTTAGTATACTTATTAATGTTTGGGCTCGATGTTTTTGTTTTGTTTAGTTTTTTGACTAATTGTGCAGTGGTATGTCTGATGATTTGTATTAGATGACTGTTGTTATTGTTATTGTTATTGTTATTGTTTTGTGTTTTGTTATTTAATGCTGTGTATTAGGACCCCTTGAAAACGAGATGATCATATGTATAGTTTAGTATAGTGTAAAGATTGGAGCAAATTCCAAGCTTTATAATAGCAGCGAATGCTGTCCTGATTTTGAAGTCCAGAAAAGTGAATAAGACGAGAGTTTTTAAAGAGAAATGTGGGAGGAGCTTGAGTGTGTTGCTTTAAACACGATAGGCGTCGACTCTCTGCAGGGAGGAACTTTATTTTTACTGAAGATCCAGCTCATGTGGGGAAGACATTGCATTTGTTGACTGGATTTGCAGACAGGGTGAGATTAAAAAAGCGATGCTGTGCCTTCTGGATCTGACAGGAATGATCCAACACAATTATGTGAGTAAAGTGTTTTTTTTTATATGTGATAGTATTGCATTGCTACGTTTTATATCAACTGATTATGTACGTGTCTAACTGAACATAACTTATCATGCTGTCACAGGCTGGAGAAGCCTTTATATTTGAGGTGTTGTTGGTTCATTTTCCTGCGATACGGGATCAAGTAATAAAAAATAACATTCCAATCAATCACGGGTGGATGAGAGATGTTTCAGATATATAAGACATATTGCGAACCCGGTGGGCGATTCATTCCGGTTGCCGTCTTCAAAACAATTCCTACATGTACTGATGGAGCCGAAGCTCATTATAATATGTGAAACTGTTATCCAATCATAGCCGTGGGTGTTTACTGTTATTCTTCTTCACAGTGTATGACGTCATCACATCGGAAAGGTCACGTGACGCAGCTGGAAGTGCCGACCCAGTGTTAAAAAAGAATGTGCAAAGACTAAATCAAACAGCCTTTACACAAATAAAGGTAGAAAACAACGACAGCGGACGATTTTAAAGTTGGAGGAGAACATGAGATGGAGTTTTTCAGCTCTGGGTCAGCACTTCCACCTGCGTCATGTGACCTTTCTGATGTGATGATGTCATACGGCGTGAAGAATAGCAACACCGAAGTGGAGCATTTGAGGTTATAAAGTATATAAATGATCATTTTTTTTCTTGAATGTTTTCTTCAAAAAAACGTAATTTCTTTCCGATTGAAGAAAGAAAGACATGAACATCTGGGATAAGATGGGGGTGAGGAAACTATTAGAATTTTTTTATTTTGAAGGGAACTAAAAATATTTATAATAAATAAATAAATAAATAAATAAATAAATAAATAAATAAATTTGAATGGGATATATATATATATATATATATATTCTAAACAAAATTACATTTAATTTAATACATATAATTTTAGTTTATATATTACAGCATTAAAATCCCTCAAAAGTGTATTGTTAATATGTTTTTTTATTATAGTAGATTATTTCTCAAAAATAGAAATGGAGAAAAAAGTTTTCTCCATGTCTTATAAACTTTCTTGTACTGCTAGTCAATAATAACAGAAACACACCGATGTTTCTTTTAAAATTTTCTTCCATGGATGGATGTATTTTTTGCTATAATACAACTGACACAGCTTTTCTGCACCTCCAAAGAAAATGTATTGACTTTTGTGTGCACAGAAAGAACTGAAAGCTTGAAAAGGTGGTAAAATGCCTTTAAAAGCTAAGACAGACGCACCGGTGCATCGTAATTGGACTGCGAGTGTAACCCGGGAGTTGAGAGTGCATTCACACACTTGTGGAGTCGAAGCCGTGTGTGCAGAACAGCAGGCGTGTGTGTGTGTGTGTTCAAGGCTTCAGTCCTCCGAGAGCACAAACACACACAAGCACAAGCTTCTGTGATCTCGGGACGCCGCCGGTGCGCTCAAACACATGCTCGATTTGGGTTTCACCGCCGAGCAGCGTCTCCCTTAAGTGACGGCCCACGTCCAGCTGTATTCATGAGTGTGTGTGTGTGTGTGTGCAACCGCTGCAAAAAATGCATTTCTTTAGTATTTTTGTCTTGTTTCCAGTCTAAATATCTACAAATTCTTAAATCAAGATGCTTTTAGCTACTAGATAAGTATAATTACCTCAGATATTATTATTATTATTGTTTTGTTTTTTTGGAAAATAAAATCAAAATGAAGTGGGATTTTACTTAAAACAAGCAAAATGATCTGCCATTGGGGTGAACAACGCGTTCTCATGAAATTCGTATAGCGTGTATTGTATTTATCATGCGATTTATTTGCGAAAATTAGTTTTTTACGTGCATATGAAATGCATCGTCTCCCCATTAGGTAGGTTTAGTGGTGCGAGGCGTGTGCGTGTAACATGTTATAAAGTGCGTTATCATATGCAATCCAAAACGGTGTAACATTTGCTCGTAAAAGCTAATTTTTGCGTATAAATCGCACAATAAAATGTGCTATAGTTACACATTTGCATGAGATCGGGCTGGAAAAATTATATTTTCTGTTTGGAAGAGAAACAAGAAACAAGTTTTTTTTTTTTTTTTTTTTTTTATTTACCTTTAAATCACAAAATTGTATCAATAAATAATAAATAAATAAATAGTTATTCAGGTTCTTTCAACTTCTATTCAAAATAACTTATAATTTCATGCATCAAAATATCTGACATTGGGTGTCTTTGCCAACCTCTTGTGGAAAATAATAATATAAGATGATATTTCCTGACTCTTGATGTCCTTATAGCTCTATATGGAGCGGGTGATGTTCGCTGGGTCCTAAAGTCATTCAGGACCCGTTTACACCGCATAGTTCAACTGACCCAATCCCGATTGTTCCCTCTGATGAGGCTCAGATCGGATGTGATGTGAACGTGTAAGCAGGAAAAAAACGCATGAATTCTGATATCCTCCGATGGGATTCAGGCCTCACTCATATGTGGGAATAAATCCGATATGATTCGGATACGTGCATTAGCGTCTGCCATGTAAGCGGTCCAATCGGATATTTATGGAAGCCCAAATAACTTCAGTAAGTCAGAATTCAGAATTGTGACTTTATATCACGCAAATTGTGAGAAAAAAAGTCAGAATTCTGAGATAAAAAGTTGCAATTACTCTTTTTATTTGTTTATATAGTGGCAGAAACAGGCTTCCACAGATGTTCCCCTGTAAATGCGAGTCCTTCATCATTGAGAAAGGGCCGGAGGTGAATGATGTGACAAACTGTGGTCACATTATCGCTTGAGAACTCAAGCCGGTTCAGGCCGATTACTGATCGCTAAACGATATCAGCTGATCGTTACTCCACCTCCTCTAATCAACTATAGTATTTAAACTCATTCAAACTCTTCTTCTTGAGTCTGTCGCGCAAACATTTACACACACCTCCAGCCCTTCACCTCCTGGTATCTTCATTATCGAGTACTGGATTCTGTGTAGAAATCTATTGTTACCATTGTATATTTTTCTGTAATATGTGCTAAAAAACTTTCGGTTATTATGAAGGCTGGAGGATTATGTTTCAAGGCTGTATCTCACGCTGTGCAGTATGGCAGTTCGAGCATCTGTGAGCCTTTCGCCAAATCAAAGATTGGCAATAAATTTAATTCTCAAAGTGGTCCTGACTGAAATGGTGAAATGACTGAAACGGGAGCAATGTCTTGCTGAGCTTTAGAGAAAGAGCGGGAAGCAAAACATTGAATAATTGTTTTCTCTGCATCCATTGCATATCGCGGCCTTTACTTCATTTTCCGGATCAAAATGTCTTGGGCTGTTTCACCAGAGTATAGTTATATATTCAGTGTATAGTGTAAATGCAAATATCAGATACGGGTCACTTTTAAAAGGCGATGTAAGCGGCTCGTCAAAAAATATCTGATATAATCACCAAATCTGGATTGTGCTTCAAGACCTGCAGTGTGAATGTGGTTCTGAGACACATGTAGACATTATACAAGCATTTTTTGGTAGTTTCAGCATTTCAAATTGACCCGTAGGGGAAGGATTTGCTACTTTTTTACATTTCAACCACAAAACTACTCCAACCCAGTCAATTTGTCTTTTTTTTGTTTTTTCATTCATGGTTCAAGTGTAAAAAGTCCTAGGGTTTTGGACCACTCCAGTAAACTCTCTTTTTCAGATTAAAATGACCTGAGAGAAGGATGAAGGTTAGTAGAACATTTTTTGAGAGTTATCTTTAATAATGCTCTTAAAAACATTTGCACAAAAACATTATGTATAAAGGGACTTTTTTTCCTTAAACTTCTAGTCTGCGGTGTTTTAAAGGGGTACTTCAGCGCTGGGAAGATCAATCTGTATTTAAGCTGGGTCATTAATGTAGTAGAAATGTTACATTATTTTTTAATTTGGTGCTTTCTAGACTGAGAAAAGACAGAAAATGTATTTTTGTCTCATGGGGATGAAAGACTACAATTCCCAGAATGCTTCGCTGCCCTGTGATGCCATTCCCAAAGCCACCGCTACTGGATTACAGAATCACTTTCACTTTCCCACCGCGACCGCGTTCATTTTCATAAAATCAGTTCAGTCACAGAACAGACACTACAATTAAAAACTGAGCGGGTGTGTTCAATATAATGTGAGTGAGCCGCTGAGGGATTCTCACGGCACAAACGCTGCAGGAGTCAGATTGACAGTCATGGATGAGCTCGTGATGAGAGCTGAGGTAAACGCGTCTGCGGTATAGATTCACTGCACATGTTCAGTCTGCCGCGTTTTCAGTTCATGCCATAGAAAGCTTAACTTTCATAGGAATTAGTTTGAGAAGTTGAAAGACTCACTTTGCTCCGCTGGCCGCACCGTTTAAACATGAACGCCTGAGGCTGAGCTGCGAGCCGAGTGCTGTGAGTGTGATCTCCATCCTCACGCGTGAGATGAAAACATGCGGAAATGGCTCCCTCTGCTGGCTGTAGTCTTTAGCCTCTGGCCAACAATTCCTCCAATGGCACAAATTGACGATATTTGTGTTATGGGAGGATTTTTTCCAGAAATAAATGCATAAATCTCTCATCCCAGAGGGATATGAGGAGGGGAAGACAATCATTTGAATATACTCCAGGGTTTCTGCTGATACAAAGCCATATGCTAATCGCTGAAGTAACCCTTTAAATGTTGCTGCTTGTTTCAGAACATTTAAAAGTAACATCCCATAATGTTTGAAGAATAAAAACTGGACACATTTCGGAGAACAATCAGAAACAATGTTTTCATAATATTTAGATCATATTTCATCATTTTTGCTCATATATTTGTATTTCTGGGTTTTTGCGTGACTCAGAAACAGGTTAGATATCATCTCACACGTGCTGTTTTCGGTAACACGTTATTTATGGTGTCATTGCTACAGTGTAATAATATATATTTAAGTACTGAGTGATATTAATAGGAGGGTTATTGCTTGGTTGAGGGTTAGTTCTAGGGTTTGACTGTATGTAACAAGGACACTGTAGAATAGTGTTACCTTATTTTCTACTGTGCAGTGTTATGATGTAATTAGTATTTAGTAATTAGTAAAAAGTTATTTATTTTAAGCTTCACGTGAGCTTCAACAGAGATTAATATTACGTCCACACGTATAATTAAGACTATACATTAAGCCTTTGCTGGAACATTAATAGTCTGTTTTAGCCTGTAAGAGGTAGACACTTACACACTTAAGGGAGGATTTAAATTAATGAAGGGAGATTAGCAAATCGAGAAGAAAATCTATCAAGACTGTTGTCCTGCTTTTAACTTTCTCTTCAAATTAGACTAACTCCCTCATTCAGTCCATTATGGAAATGTACAGTAAGCTTTATTAAAGAGAAACTATACGGTAAATTAAGAAGCTAATTTAAAAAAGTGCTCTATAGATGAGCTCTGAGCCTTTCTGAAAGCAAGCAAAATGTGTTGGTGTGTGTCAGGCCTCAATTAACAAATGAGCAACAGTGCAAAATATACTCGCGCTCATAAATACAATGAGAAATATGACTCAGTGCTCTCTTTAAGACACGCGTGTCTGTAAATCAGCTCGGTTTTCACGAGAGCAGAGCAGAGTGTGTTATCATTGAGAATCCACCGCAGTCGTTTCAATGGCAGCCAACAAACATCAGCAACAACACACACACAGACACACACACACGGTGGCAGAAACAGCTGCTGTCAAACTATACACGCCTCTCAACCTTCCAATCTGAGACTTATTCTCAGGAGTCTAACCTCGCCTCATGTATTTATGAGTGATGTTTAATGAGGACTTTAGAATTGACCAGATCATGAAATGAAAACGGTCAAAAAGTAAGAGGGTCACGTTCGATGTCACGTCGATGACTGACATAATGGGATCTTGCTTGAGAGTCTGATGTTGCGACCCAATTCGCCAACTTATACTACGTCCTAAAGGTATGTACTCTTTTGGTAAAGAAAAAGTTCATACTTTTGAGTGTGTAGCAGAAGAGTGCAAGCTTTTGGACTACTTCGTCATCTTTAATGGACTCTGTTGCTTAGTTACGAGCATCCCATAACTGTTTAATCTGCCCTGTCAATCATCACACAGTTCAAATCCTCCACATTCGGTTTAATCTTCTGCCGTATCGGAGAGAAATGCAGTCGCTCGTTGATCTGCGGTGTGTGTGTTTTTAATGCAGAGACTCTCCTCGTGTGTTTGCAGTTTGAATATAATGATGCTTTAAAAAGTTAATGGCCAAACGTGTCATTACAAAAGTTCTCATTGCTTCTGCAGGTGAAATGTAATGTGGATAACACTGAATAAATATCTTAAGTCAGGTTAAATACTGATAAGCCCTTTATCTAAACCTCTCTTGTTAACTGTCTGACTCACACATCCTTCATGTTTGTAGTTTTTTAACACTTATCCATGTTTGTAGTTCTAACCATCCGGGTATCTTTGCAATACTCTTTTCCGCATACTACGATTTGGGACGTACTAATTCTGTTTTTAAATACTATTTAGTGTGACGTACGATCCACTGAGGCAAGATTGGGAGAACCCAAGTGCAGTCTTTTTATTCCATTAACTCAAAATCCCAAATCATAACATGGAACCAAGACTTGACTTCAACAAACTTGCCATAAACAGATTTGACTTCAACTCAGCACCTGTGGGTTACAACATCTAATATCAGACCAAGACTAAGGCAAACATGAGGGCTTAAGCTTGGAACACACTCTGCGGGAACAAAGACATTTGTTTGTTTCCTCGAGGTGGCAAGAACAAGAACAAAGTTCGCTAAGGCCAGTACATACCATACTTCATGAGAAAAGCAGTTTCTCCGCATTAACCACACCCACTTTAAATGTCTGACCAATCACACAATAGTTCTCGGACATCTTCAAGAAAAAAGTTCTGCTCATGCGATGTGTCGAGAACATGCTGCGAGAACTCCTGAACCAGGACTGCGAGAACGAAATGACGTAATTTGTTCTCGCAGCCCTGGGAGCGAGATTTTTTTTCTCTTTAAGTATTAAAAAAAAAGATATTTTCAAAGAAAAGTTCTTTCTTTTCAAGACGCATTCGTTGTACTGCTTTAATTTCAATGGATGTTTTCTCTGTAAAAAGAATAGAAATCAGAATCGAGCACCTCGAGTAACATCGAGTAAATGGTTTTCCCCACTCATTATTTTTGCTTACAATTAAAAAATAAACCTGATTTAAAAATAAGTCAGATGTTTTATAAAAGTTATTTGCTATATACATGGCCTACAATTTTTAATTGACATTTAAATTGACATTGACACATTACATAAAATTTGCACTTCAATAAGCTGACAGAGAGCAGGTTTAACGCGTTTACATGTTAAACGAAATCGGCGTGAGGGACAAAGATCTAGCAGTGCCGATTGGTTAACGCCTAATGCTCTGACGCCTGGCAAACACTCGAGCTAAATGAAGAGTTTTCCAGCAGATGGCGCCGTGAGCTTGTGCTGCGCTAACAGAATACGGACCATTTATGCATGTATTAGAAAATGTAATTTACGTTTGTAGTAACAGTTTAAGGCGATTTGACGATTTCAGTCTTCATACAGTAGCCAGCTAGCCTGACAAACCTGACCCACATCAAGATGTTTGGTCTGGAAACTCTCCATTGACGGCTCAATCTGAGGGGCGGATAAACGGCTGTCTGTCAAACTCCCTCTGCACGCGATAGGATAGCGCTACAACCAACCAGAGCAACGAAGGTGAAACAGAGCTGACAGATTAAACATTCGTTGTGTCCGGTCGGCTAAACTCGAACACATCTTCCCTTTTTAAGAATGACTTCAGTGCCGTTCTTTGTTCTTTTCTCAGAGAAAAGCTTAACTCAAGTCTTCCAGAGTCGCGGTCAAAGCTGATTCGACAGACCGCCGTTCGCCAGTTTCTGTGTTTACTAGAAGCACGCAAACGCAACTCGGCCGTCGTCATTATGGCCCCGCCCACCGACTCTATACACGACGTGATTGGGCCGTCCAGATTGTGAGGAAAACAGCTCAGAAGGGTATTGAGAGTTCGTAGATGACACTTGCGGGCGAATTAAATTTGCTGCCGCTAGGGTACGTCTAGATTTCTAGGCTAGCAGCCAGCACTAACCCCTTTCATAAAGCGCGAGCCTCGCTCTAGGCCGATCGCTGGGGTTGATTTGATGGGAGTCATGCGTGTGACGCATGGACACACAGGACTGATTATTCATCTTAGCCAATCACGTTGACGGGAAAAATAAATAAACATAATGTAGTGACGGCATGTTTAGGGAAAATAGCGCAGTAAAAGTACATTGTTTTTAAATCCTGAGAAAAATTACTCAATTACGAGATTATTTGTAATTTGTTACACCACTGTTAGTATGCTGTTCCTAATTATCCTTTAGGTAAGTGTATTATAGTTTTATAGAAAAACCCTGTTAGAATGCATAATATAAACAATCAACAATTCATTATGTATTATAACGAACGCCTGCACAGGGCACCAACATGAACATCTTCAATCCACTCTTATCTTTCTCTGGGTTATGTGGTTGTTGTCATATTAATAAAAATATATAAAACGTGTGTGTAATTAAAGTTAAAAGGCTTGATAAACAGGCCTTTCGAAAGGAAATAAATAACAAAAACTTTGGGTGTCTTGTTCATAATATTTATTTTCATATAAAAGCAACAGAATCCGGCTGGCCTGCACCTTTTTCTCTCCTCCCCTCACTGCAGCCGCCTAGTCTCGCCTTTATTTTCATCTCAAACAAGCCTAATGTGAAAAGGTTGAATATTGAAGACTCCTGGTGCCACACTCTAATCAGCTATTGAACTCAAAACACCTGCAAAGGCCTTTAATGGCCTCTCAGTCTAGTTCTGTCGGCTACACTATCATGGGGAAGACTGCTGACTGGAGAGCTCTGTGATATCCCCACCCGTGATAAAACGAGGGCAGGGAGCGACACACTTATATAGATGAGAGACAAACACACACCAAATAGACAAACGATTTCAACACAGAGCTCTTGTGAAGACACAGAAGCTGACACTGTTTGGTTCAGGGGTGCTATATATAGTTTATATATATATAGTTTAGCGACGTCCGTGCACGCCATTGGACTGATTTCACGAGTGCTTCATGACGTAATCACGCAGAGGCGTTCCCGCACAGTGGCGCCACCAGGGGGTGGCCAGGGGTGGCCACGGCCACCCCTGGCGAACCCCTGGCCACCCCACTGGCCATGGCGTAGGTTTGGGGGGGACGCTAGGTACTAGTCCAATCAATTTTTAAAATAAGCAAAATGACGCGTCCCGTATCAAACCAATATGGGACGCGATGCACAAGATTGCATTTTAGCGGCGCTTTGCTGCCATAGCGACGGAGTCTCGAGAACATGCGCTGGAAACCTGCGCGGTTTTTTAAAAACATGTCGAGCTCGCGTCCACAGTTTGAACGCAAGAGGATTTCCAGATATAGGGCTGTCCAGTAACTTAAGATGAACCTAAGACAAACTGCACCCTTTGCAGAGAAGCATTTCAGTGTCTCAGGCTGTCTGACTGAAAGCATGTGATGACAGACACATCCGTGAACTAAAGGTAGGCCTATTGTTTTTTTAATGGATAATATAATATAATATTCCATACTTTATCAGAGCTTGGCAGACTTATTTTTTCTAGACATTAGAACGGTTAATTTAATAGGTTATAGCCTATTAATGTTATCAATTTATCATTTAGCAGTTTGATATTTAAAAAATATTTAGATTAAAATGAGACAAATAATTACATAATAATATAGTCATAATAGTAAATTAATAAAGAGGATTAAACATTTTTGAATTTCAGATTTGTCAGTAAAGTGGTTACTGGTTCAGAATGACTGCTTAAAGAGACAGTGCACCCACAAAAAATCTGTCATAATTTCCTCACCCTCAAGTTGTTCCAAACCTGTATGCATTTCTTTATGTAGAATACAAATGAAGACACATTCCTACCATGGAAGTCAATGTTGCCCCCAAAGCAAACATTTGGTTACAAACGTTCGTCAAAATATATTATTTTATGTTCAACAGACCAAAGAAACTCAGAAATTTAATTTTTGGGTGAACTATCCCTTTAAAGTACACCAATACAGGCTTCTAAAGAGCTCTTCAGAAATAAATAAAATAATCAAAAGTAAAATAATTTAAAATGTGTTCTGTTGCAAGTTTACATACATGATTCCATGTTTATTGTTGAGCTGCTGTCATTGTTTCATTGTCACTCTTATCACTCTTTAACTGCCAAGTTCATAAATTATTTTCAAAAACGGATTCAAAACTGATTTGAAAAAAAAAAAAAACTAACACACAAAATAACTTATTTTCAATATAAAAAATGATTGTGGACTGGATATTTGTTGACCTTTTATCACATTCTTGTACGTCAAAGATTAGTAACAACACTGGCTTTGATGCATTGTTAGTTTTTGTGCAGCATCAGATTTACATTTTTTTTAATCCCTCATTTATATGCAGTTATTCTATACAAATGCCAGAAACTAAGCTTCTTCTTTTTTTCTTCAGCACAGGCCTATCTTAAGGGTTAATGGTGCCACCTGGTTATCAACTGTAAAAATTACACATTTTACCTCTTCCCAACTGGGAAAACCACCAACAATCAAAAATGCATGATTATATGGTGTCATTGCTTTCCAATCAAAAAATGTGGCTATAATGGAAGTCAATGGGGCAAAAACAGCCACGAACAGTAAATGAGGGAGAAAAAATCTGATGCTGCACAAAAACTAACAATGCATCAAAGCTAAAGTTGTTACTAATCTTTGACATGCCCAAGACTTTTATATATTTTATATTTAAAACAAGTCATTTTGTGTGTATGTTTTTTTTTCCAAATCCATTTTGAAAATCATTTATGAACTTGGAAAATAAAGAGTATTATTATTTTGGTACTGGATAATTTGAACTGAAGAGCCTCATAAATTAATAGACTTATTAATAAGTCTTTGTGCGCTCAGACAGCTACAGGTCAGCTCATGCCCGTCAGTCAACAATTTCAAAAGAAGTTAACGTTAGAAGACGTAGACTACTGGTAAGTAAATAAGTCAAAAAATATTTTTTAGTAAAAGACGACGCGGAATTATGTGTCGTGACGTGCTACAGGCCGGTTTACTACACCAGTAGAATAAAATTCTGAAATTATGGTTTCTAGTTTTGGTGTGCCACCCCAAGATTTTAAGTGATCCCATCTGGCCACCCCTATGAAAAATTTCTGGAGGCGCCACTGTTCCCGCAGTGCCGACGCAAGGCGAGTTCCCTCGATAAGGGAACTAGATGTATGCAGATCTACTTAAAGCTGAAATTGATGAGTTCTCCAACATTTGTTACTATATGTGTACTGTATAAAGTGCTTTAGAAATAAAACTTGACTTTCACAGAAGTTTTCACAACCAAACCGAAGATGGGAAATATCATTCAATACTTGATTTCAAATGATCTCACTCTCAAACTGTCCTAATGATGTTTGCATAATCAAATCTGTGGCCATGTGGAAACTCATAAACGCACACACATTCCCTGCTGAGGCACGGATGGAGAAATTAAAATGCATGTGTTTACGACGGCACATGCTCATTATTAATGCACCGCTTGATTTTGACGATGCCGAATGAGAGAATGTGGCGGAGGAGAGAAACGAGAGTGTGGTATTCGTTCTCATTCTCGCTCTAGGCCCGTAGATTGGAAGCTTGTTCTAATTCGGTCGGCTCTGTTTGGCCTACAGAGGGAATCTACATGAGGCTCCAAGGCAGCTGGTGGCCAATTTGAAGAAAAGTTTTTCAGGAGGAGTTGTCTGGCGCTCTCTCGGGGCTCGGCAGCCGCGCACTCAACAATGAAACCAGCCAATAATTGCTTTGCCTGAGGAGCTCGCATGTCTCTCGCCCACACCAGCATGAAGCACTGACAACACACAGCCTGGGGAAAAGCCAGACGCTCGAGACTAGAGGGCAAGAAGACGGCTGACAAAAGCTCCACAAGGGTTCCTGAGAGAGAGAGAGAGAGAGAGAGAGAGAGAGAGAGAGAGAGAGAGAGAGAGAGAGAGAGAGAGAGAGAGAGAGAGAGAGAGAGAGAGAGAGAGAGAGAGAGAGAGCGAGAGAGCTTCTGGTCTTTTGAGAATATGCCTGGATTTATTGTGCTAAATGTGCTGTTACAGAAGATGTTTCAGCATATCTGCAGTCAGAAGCAGATCTAGCACACATTACTGCATGTGGGAGAAATCCAGGAAGGGTTTAATATAGACTTTCCTGAAGCAGTCGTACCGGTCTGAGATGTTCACTCATAGGTCAAGAGATCAGGATTAAACAGATGCTTGTGCTTTGCATGAATACATGTATCTGTTGTATTTAAAGCGTTTTGACAGTTAAATTATTATTGCAGTATAAGAAAGTATTTTATACTTTTTTATACTGTTATGGAAACCCTTTTCCACCACATAAGAAAAAAAATCATAATAATATTTATGAGATGAACAGTCAAAATTATCACACAGACTAAATTTATTAAATGAAAGCCATATTTATGAAGTGCAAAGTCATTTTTATGATACACAAAGCCATATTTATGATACACTAAGCCATATTTATGATACACTTAGCCATATTTATGACATGAAAAGTCATATTTATGATACACTTAGCCATATTTATGATATGAAAAGTCATATTTATGATACACTAAGCCATATTTATGATACACTTAGCCATATTTATGACATGAAAAGTCATATTTATGATAAACTAAGCCATATTTATGACATGAAAAGTCATATTTATGATACACTAAGCCATATTTATGACATGAAAAGTCATATTTATGATACACTAAGCCATATTTATGATACACTTAGCCATATTTATGACATGAAAAGTCATATTTATGATACACTTAGCCATATTTATGATATGAAAAGTCATATTTATGATACACTAAGCCATATTTATGATACACTTAGCCATATTTATGACATGAAAAGTCATATTTATGATAAACTAAGCCATATTTATGACATGAAAAGTCATATTTATGATACACTAAGCCATATTTATGACATGAAAAGTCATATTTATGATACACTAAGCCATATTTATGACATGAAAAGTCATATTTATGATACACTAAGCCATATTTATGACATGAAAAGTCATATTTATGATACACTAAGCCATATTTATGACATGAAGTCATATTTATGATACACTTAGCCATATTTATGACATGAAAAGTCATATTTATGATAAACTAAGTCATATTTATGATACACTAAGCCATATTTATGACATGAAAAGTCATATTTATGATAAACTAAGTCATATTTATGATACACTAAGCCATATTTATGACATGAAAAGTCATATTTATGATAAACTAAGCCATATTTATGACATGAAAAGTCATATTTATGATAAACTAAGCCATATTTATGACATGAAAAGTCATATTTATGATAAACTAAGCCATATTTATGACATGAAAAGTCATATTTATGATAAACTAAGCCATATTTATGACATGAAAATTCATATTTATGACATGAAAAGTCATATTTATGATACACTAAGCCATATTTATGACATGAAAATTCATATTTATGATAAACTAAGCCATATTTATGATACACTAAGCCATATTTATGACATACACTAAGCCATATTTATGACATGAAAAGTCATATTTATGATACACTAAGCCATATTTATGACATGAAAAGTCATATTTATGATACACTAAGCCATATTTATGACATGAAAAGTCATATTTATGATACACTAAGCCATATTTATGACATGAAAAGTCATATTTATGATACACTAAGCCATATTTATGACATGAAAATTCATATTTATGACATGAAAAGTCATATTTATGATACACTAAGTCATATTTATGACATGAAGTCATATTTATGATACACTAAGCCATATTTATGATATGAAAAGTCATATTTATGATAAACTAAGCCATATTTATGACATGAAAAGTCATATTTATGATACACTAAGCCATATTTATGACATGAAGTCATATTTATGATACACTAAGCCATATTTATGATATGAAAAGTCATATTTATGATAAACTAAGCCATATTTATGACATGAAAATTCATATTTATGACATGAAAAGTCATATTTATGATACACTAAGCCATATTTATGACATGAAAATTCATATGTATGACATGAAAAGTCATATTTATGATAAACTAAGCCATATTTATGACATGAAAAGTCATATTTATGATACACTAAGCCATATTTATGATATGAAAAGTCATATTTATGATAAACTAAGCCATATTTATGACATGAAAATTCATATTTATGACATGAAAAGTCATATTTATGATACACTAAGCCATATTTATGACATGAAAATTCATATGTATGACATGAAAAGTCATATTTATGATACACTAAGCCATATTTATGACATGAAAAGTCATATTTATGACATACACTAAGCCATATTTATGACATGAAAAGTCATATTTATGATACACTAAGCCATATTTATGACATGAAAAGTCATATTTATGATACACTAAGCCATATTTATGACATGAAAAGTCATATTTATGATACACTAAGCCATATTTATGACATGAAAAGTCATATTTATGATACACTAAGCCATATTTATGACATGAAAAGTCATATTTATGATACACTAAGCCATATTTATGACATGAAAAGTCATATTTATGATACACTAAGCCATATTTATGACATGAAAAGTCATATTTATGATACACTTAGCCATATTTATGACATGAAAAGTCATATTTATGATACACTTAGCCATATTTATGACATGAAAAGTCATATTTATGATACACTAAGCCATATTTATGACATACACTAAGCCATATTTATGACATGAAAAGTCATATTTATGATACACTAAGCCATATTTATGACATGAAAAGTCATATATATGATACACTAAGCCATATTTATGACATGAAAAGTCATATTTATGATACACTTAGCCATATTTATGACATGAAAAGTCATATTTATGATAAACTAAGCCATATTTATGACATGAAAAGTCATATATATGATACACTAAGCCATATTTATGACATGAAAAGTCATATTTATGATAAACTAAGCCATATTTATGACATACACTAAGCCATGTTTATGACATGAAAAGTCATATTTATGATAAACTAAGCCATATTTATGACATGAAAAGTCATATTTATGATAAACTAAGCCATATTTATGACATGAAAAGTCATATTTATGATACACTAAGCCATATTTATGACATGAAAAGTCATATTTATGATACACTTAGCCATATTTATGACATGAAAAGTCATATTTATGATAAACTAAGCCATATTTATGACATGAAAAGTCATATATATGATACACTAAGCCATATTTATGACATGAAAAGTCATATTTATGATAAACTAAGCCATATTTATGACATACACTAAGCCATGTTTATGACATGAAAAGTCATATTTATGATAAACTAAGCCATATTTATGACATGAAAAGTCATATTTATGATAAACTAAGCCATATTTATGACATGAAAAGTCATATTTATGATACACTAAGCCATATTTATGACATGAAAAGTCATATTTATGATACACTAAGCCATATTTATGACATGAAAAGTCATATTTATGATACACTAAGCCATATTTATGACATGAAAAGTCATATTTATGATAAACTAAGCCATATTTATGACATACACTAAGCCATGTTTATGACATGAAAAGTCATATTTATGATAAACTAAGCCATATTTATGACATGAAAAGTCATATTTATGATACACTAAGCCATATTTATGACATGAAAAGTCATATTTATGATACACTTAGCCATATTTATGACATGAAAAGTCATATTTATGATAAACTAAGCCATATTTATGACATGAAAAGTCATATATATGATACACTAAGCCATATTTATGACATGAAAAGTCATATTTATGATAAACTAAGCCATATTTATGACATGAAAAGTCATATTTATGATACACTAAGCCATATTTATGATACACTTAGCCATATTTATGACATGAAAAGTCATATTTATGATACACTTAGCCATATTTATGATATGAAAAGTCATATTTATGATACACTAAGCCATATTTATGATACACTTAGCCATATTTATGACATGAAAAGTCATATTTATGATAAACTAAGCCATATTTATGACATACACTAAGCCATGTTTATGACATGAAAAGTCATATTTATGATACACTAAGCCATATTTATGACATGAAAAGTCATATATATGATACACTAAGCCATATTTATGACATGAAAAGTCATATTTATGATACACTAAGCCATATTTATGACATGAAAAGTCATATTTATGACATGAAAAGTCATATTTATGATACACTAAGCCATATTTATGACATGAAAAGTCATATTTATGATACACTAAGCCATATTTATGACATGAAAAGTCATATTTATGATACACTAAGCCATATTTATGACATGAAAAGTCATATTTATGATACACTAAGCCATATTTATGACATGAAAAGTCATATATATGATACACTAAGCCATATTTATGACATGAAAAGTCATATTTATGATAAACTAAGCCATATTTATGACATACACTAAGCCATGTTTATGACATGAAAAGTCATATTTATGATAAACTAAGCCATATTTATGACATGAAAAGTCATATTTATGATAAACTAAGCCATATTTATGACATGAAAAGTCATATTTATGATACACTAAGCCATATTTATGACATGAAAAGTCATATTTATGATAAACTAAGCCATATTTATGATACACTAAGCCATATTTATGACATGAAAAGTCATATTTATGATACACTAAGCCATATTTATGACATGAAAAGTCATATTTATGATACACTTAGCCATATTTATGACATGAAAAGTCATATTTATGATACACTAAGCCATATTTATGATATGAAAAGTCATATTTATGATACACTAAGCCATATTTATGACATGAAAAGTCATATTTATGATACACTAAGCCATATTTATGATATGAAAAGTCATATTTATGATACACTAAGCCATATTTATGACATGAAAAGTCATATTTATGATACACTAAGCCATATTTATGACATGAAAAGTCATATTTATGATACACTTAGCCATATTTATGACATGAAAAGTCATATTTATGATACACTAAGCCATATTTATGACATGAAAAGTCATATTTATGATACACTAAGCCATATTTATGACATGAAAAGTCATATTTATGATAAACTAAGCCATATTTATGACATGAAAAGTCATATTTATGATAAACTAAGTCATATTTATGACATGAAAAGTCATATTTATGATAAACTAAGCCATATTTATGACATGAAAAGTCATATTTATGATACACTAAGCCATATTTATGACATGAAAAGTCATATTTATGATAAACTAAGCCATATTTATGACATGAAAAGTCATATTTATGATACACTAAGCCATATTTATGACATGAAAAGTCATATTTATGATAAACTAAGCCATATTTATGATACACTAAGCCATATTTATGACATGAAAAGTCATATTTATGATACACTAAGCCATATTTATGACATGAAAAGTCATATTTATGATACACTAAGCCATATTTATGACATGAAAAGTCATATTTATGATAAACTAAGCCATATTTATGACATGAAAAGTCATATTTATGATAAACTAAGCCATATTTATGACATACACTAAGCCATATTTATGACATGAAAAGTCATATTTATGATACACTAAGCCATATTTATGACATGAAAAGTCATATTTATGATACACTAAGCCATATTTATGACATGAATGGCAACGTGGGGGAGAGGACGCTGGCGTCGTCTGTTCGCCGCTTCTCCACCCACAACAAATCATGTTAATGTACTATTAGATTTACATTTTATTTTATTTCCTTATGTTTGTGACTAGTCTAACAGTCAGAGCTACAATTGGGACTGTTGCTGATTGCTGGCAGCCACTGAGAAGTCGTTGTTCGTCGTTTCGCCGTTTTCAACCGCTTCTCTAATGTTTACATTTGAATTGCTGCGGTTGGTTTCTGGTTTGGAGGACATTTTATGTTTCTCGCCGCGGGTGCTCACTGGTGGTCTCCCTTGGGCTTAAGCTGCATGGTGGCTGAAGTTTGCACCGGGCTAGCGTCATCCGGGCTCTCGTCGTCGGTGTCCGGCATGATGTTGGGATGTTCTGCTTCTCGGCTGCGCCGCTGTTCCGTCCTGCATTGCGACCGTGGAGCGACATCTGCGCCGGCCCCGGTGTGTCCACAGAAGTGCCCGGAGGAATGTTCTGCCTCCTGCATGGTGCTGCAGCGATCCCCATCGTTTGAATCATCATGAAGAAGACCCATCATCTGGTCTTCAGCTGTCGTGCCTCAGCGATGTCATCGGGACACTGCCACTGGGAGAAATCTGAAACATGGAGTGGACCACAGTGTGCTGCGGAGCTAACAGAGACTTCCACCATCAGCTCTGTTTCTGTTCACCATCAGCTCTGTTTCTGTTCACCATCAGCTCTGTTTCTGTTCACCATCAGCTCTGTTTCTGTTCACCATCAGCTCTGTTTTCTGTTCACCATCAGCTCTGTTTTCTGTTCACCATCAGCTCTGTTTCTGTTCACCATCAGCTCTGTTTCTGTTCACCATCAGCTCTGTTTTCTGTTCACCATCAGCTCTGTTTCTGTTCACCATCAGCTCTGTTTCTGTCCACCATCAGCTCTGTTTCTGTTCACCATCAGCTCTGTTTCTGTTCACCATCAGCTCTGTTTCTGTTCACCATCAGCTCTGTTTCTGTTCACCATCAGCTCTGTTTCTGTTCACCATCAGCTCTGTTTTCTGTTCACCATCAGCTCTGTTTCTGTTCACCATCAGCTCTGTTTCTGTTCACCATCAGCTCTGTTTCTGTTCACCATCAGCTCTGTTTCTGTTCACCATCAGCTCTGTTTCTGTTCTGTTTTCTGTGTTGGTTGATTGTTTGTAGTATTCTATATTTTTACTTGTTATTCATTTTTTTGTTGTTATTCCCCCCCCCCCCCCCCCCCTTTGTTGCACTTTGAGATTCTTCGGAATGAAAAGTGCATTATAAATAAAATCTATTATTATTATTATTATTATTATATTTATGATACACTAAGCCATATTTATGACATGAAAAGTCATATTTATGATACACTAAGCCATATTTATGACATGAAAAGTCATATTTATGATACACTAAGCCATATTTATGACATACACTAAGCCATATTTATGATAAACTAAGCCATATTTATGACATGAAAAGTCATATTTATGATACACTAAGCCATATTTATGACATGAAAAGTCATATTTATGATACACTAAGCCATATTTATGACATGAAAAGTCATATTTATGATAAACTAAGCCATATTTATGACATGAAAAGTCATATTTATGATACACTAAGCCATATTTATGACATGAAAAGTCATATTTATGATAAACTAAGCCATATTTATGACATGAAAAGTCATATTTATGATACACTTAGCCATATTTATGACATGAAAAGTCATATTTATGATACACTTAGCCATATTTATGACATGAAAAGTCATATTTATGATAAACTAAGCCATATTTATGACATGAAAAGTCATATTTATGATAAACTAAGCCATATTTATGACATGAAAAGTCATATTTATGATACACTTAGCCATATTTATGACATGAAAAGTCATATTTATGATACACTAAGCCATATTTATGACATGAAAAGTCATATTTATGACATGAAAAGTCATATTTATGATACACTAAGCCATATTTATGACATGAAAAGTCATATTTATGATACACTAAGCCATATTTATGACATGAAAAGTCATATTTATGACATGAAAAGTCATATTTATGATACACTAAGCCATATTTATGACATGAAAAGTCATATTTATGATACACTAAGCCATATTTATGACATGAAAAGTCATATTTATGATAAACTAAGCCATATTTATGACATGAAAAGTCATATTTATGATACACTTAGCCATATTTATGACATGAAAAGTCATATTTATGATAAACTAAGCCATATTTATGACATGAAAAGTCATATTTATGATAAACTAAGCCATATTTATGACATGAAAAGTCATATTTATGATACACTTAGCCATATTTATGACATGAAAAGTCAAATTTATGATAAACTAAGCCATATTTATGACATGAAAAGTCATATTTATGATACACTAAGCCATATTTATGACATGAAAAGTCATATTTATGATAAACTAAGCCATATTTATGACATGAAAAGTCATATTTATGATACACTAAGCCATATTTATGACATGAAAAGTCATATTTATGATACACTTAGCCATATTTATGACATGAAAAGTCATATTTATGATACACTTAGCCATATTTATGACATGAAAAGTCATATTTATGATAAACTAAGCCATATTTATGACATGAAAAGTCATATTTATGATACACTAAGCCATATTTATGACATGAAAAGTCATATTTATGATACACTTAGCCATATTTATGACATGAAAAGTCATATTTATGATACACTTAGCCATATTTATGACATGAAAAGTCATATTTATGATAAACTAAGCCATATTTATGACATGAAAAGTCATATTTATGATACACTAAGCCATATTTATGACATGAAAAGTCATATTTATGATAAACTAAGCCATATTTATGACATACACTAAGCCATATTTATGACATGAAAAGTCATATTTATGATACACTAAGCCATATTTATGACATGAAAAGTCATATTTATGATACACTAAGCCATATTTATGACATGAAAAGTCATATTTATGATACACTAAGCCATATTTATGACATGAAAAGTCATATTTATGATACACTTAGCCATATTTATGACATGAAAAGTCATATTTATGATACACTTAGCCATATTTATGACATGAAAAGTCATATTTATGATACACTAAGCCATATTTATGACATGAAAAGTCATATTTATGATAAACTAAGCCATATTTATGACATACACTAAGCCATATTTATGACATGAAAAGTCATATTTATGATACACTAAGCCATATTTATGACATGAAAAGTCATATTTATGATACACTTAGCCATATTTATGACATGAAAAGTCATATTTATGATAAACTAAGCCATATTTATGACATGAAAAGTCATATTTATGATAAACTAAGCCATATTTATGACATGAAAAGTCATATATATGATACACTAAGCCATATTTATGACATGAAAAGTCATATTTATGATAAACTAAGCCATATTTATGACATACACTAAGCCATGTTTATGACATGAAAAGTCATATTTATGATACACTAAGCCATATTTATGACATGAAAAGTCATATTTATGATACACTAAGCCATATTTATGACATGAAAAGTCATATTTATGATACACTTAGCCATATTTATGACATGAAAAGTCATATTTATGATACACTAAGCCATATTTATGACATGAAAAGTCATATTTATGATACACTAAGCCATATTTATGACATGAAAAGTCATATTTATGATACACTTAGCCATATTTATGACATGAAAAGTCATATTTATGATACACTAAGCCATATTTATGACATGAAAATTCATATTTATGACATGAAAAGTCATATTTATGATAAACTAAGCCATATTTATGATATGAAAAGTCATATTTATGACATACACTAAGCCATATTTATGATACACTTAGCCATATTTATGACATGAAAAGTCATATTTATGATACACTTAGCCATATTTATGATATGAAAAGTCATATTTATGATACACTAAGCCATATTTATGACATGAAAAGTCATATTTATGATACACTAAGCAATATTTATGACATGAAAAGTCATATTTATGATACACTAAGCCATATTTATGACATGAAGTCATATTTATGATACACTTAGCCATATTTATGACATACACTAAGCCATATTTATGATACACTTAGCCATATTTATGATATGAAAAGTCATATTTATGACATACACTAAGTCATATTTATGATACACTTAGCCATATTTATGATATGAAAAGTCATATTTATGATACACTAAGCCATATTTATGACATGAAAAGTCATATTTATGATACACTAAGCCATATTTATGACATGAAAATTCATATTTATGATACACTAAGCAATATTTATGACATGAAAAGTCATATTTATGATACACTAAGCCATATTTATGACATGAAGTCATATTTATGATACACTTAGCCATATTTATGACATGAAAAGTCATATTTATGATACACTAAGCCATATTTATGACATGAAGTCATATTTATGATACACTTAGCCATATTTATGACATGAAAAGTCATATTTATGATAAACTAAGCCATATTTATGACATGAAAAGTCATATTTATGATAAACTAAGCCATATTTATGATACACTTAGCCATATTTATGACATGAAAAGTCATATTTATGATACACTAAGCCATATTTATGACATGAAAAGTCATATTTATGATACACTAAGCAATATTTATGACATGAAAAGTCATATTTATGATACACTAAGCCATATTTATGACATGAAGTCATATTTATGATAAACTAAGCCATATTTATGACATGAAAAGTCATATTTATGATAAACTAAGCCATATTTATGACATGAAAAGTCATATTTATAAACTAAGCCATATTTATGACATGAAAAGTCATATTTATGATAAACTAAGCCATATTTATGACATGAAGTCATATTTATGATACACTAAGCCATATTTATGACATGAAAAGTCATATTTATGATAAACTAAGCCATATTTATGACATGAAAAGTCATATTTATGATAAACTAAGCCATATTTATGACATGAAAATTCATATTTATGACATGAAAAGTCATATTTATGATAAACTAAGCCATATTTATGACATGAAAAGTCATATTTATGATAAACTAAGCCATATTTATGACATGAAAAGTCATATTTATGATAAACTAAGCCATATTTATGACATGAAAAGTCATATTTATAAACTAAGCCATATTTATGACATGAAAAGTCATATTTATGATAAACTAAGCCATATTTATGACATGAAAAGTCATATTTATGACATACACTAAGCCATATTTATGACATGAAAAGTCATATTTATGATACACTAAGCCATATTTATGACATGAAAAGTCATATTTATGATAAACTAAGCCATATTTATGACATGAAAAGTCATATTTATGATAAACTAAGCCATATTTATGACATGAAAAGTCATATTTATGATACACTAAGCCATATTTATGACATGAAAAGTCATATTTATGATAAACTAAGCCATATTTATGACATGAAAAGTCATATTTATGATAAACTAAGCCATATTTATGACATGAAAAGTCATATTTATGATAAACTAAGCCATATTTATGACATGAAAAGTCATATTTATAAACTAAGCCATATTTATGACATGAAAAGTCATATTTATGATAAACTAAGCCATATTTATGACATGAAAAGTCATATTTATGACATACACTAAGCCATATTTATGACATGAAAAGTCATATTTATGATAAACTAAGCCATATTTATGACATGAAAAGTCATATTTATGATAAACTAAGCCATATTTATGACATGAAAAGTCATATTTATGATACACTAAGCCATATTTATGACATGAAAAGTCATATTTATGATAAACTAAGCCATATTTATGACATACACTAAGCCATATTTATGACATGAAAAGTCATATTTATGATACACTAAGCCATATTTATGACATACACTAAGCCATATTTATGATAAACTAAGCCATATTTATGACATGAAAAGTCATATTTATGATAAACTAAGCCATATTTATGACATGAAAAGTCATATTTATGATAAACTAAGCCATATTTATGACATGAAAAGTCATATTTATGATAAACTAAGCCATATTTATGACATGAAAAGTCATATTTATGATAAACTAAGCCATATTTATGACATGAAAAGTCATATTTATGATAAACTAAGCCATATTTATGACATGGTCATATTTATGATAAACTAAGCCATATTTATGACATGAAAAGTCATATTTATGATACACTAAGCCATATTTATGACATGAAAAGTCATATTTATGATAAACTAAGCCATATTTATGACATGAAAAGTCATATTTATGATAAACTAAGCCATATTTATGACATGAAAAGTCATATTTATGATAAACTAAGCCATATTTATGACATGAAGTCATATTTATGATAAACTAAGCCATATTTATGACATGAAAAGTCATATTTATGATACACTAAGCCATATTTATGACATGAAAAGTCATATTTATGATACACTAAGCCATATTTATGACATGAAAAGTCATATTTATGATACACTAAGCCATATTTATGACATACACTAAGCCATATTTATGATAAACTAAGCCATATTTATGACATGAAAAGTCATATTTATGATACACTAAGCCATATTTATGACATGAAAAGTCATATTTATGATAAACTAAGCCATATTTATGACATGAAAAGTCATATTTATGATAAACTAAGCCATATTTATGACATGAAAAGTCATATTTATGATAAACTAAGCCATATTTATGACATGAAGTCATATTTATGATAAACTAAGCCATATTTATGACATGAAAAGTCATATTTATGATACACTAAGCCATATTTATGACATGAAAAGTCATATTTATGATAAACTAAGCCATATTTATGACATGAAAAGTCATATTTATGATAAACTAAGCCATATTTATGACATGAAAAGTCATATTTATGATACACTAAGCCATATTTATGACATGAAAAGTCATATTTATGATACACTAAGCCATATTTATGACATGAAAAGTCATATTTATGATAAACTAAGCCATATTTATGACATGAAAAGTCATATTTATGATAAACTAAGCCATATTTATGACATGAAAAGTCATATTTATGATAAACTAAGCCATATTTATGACATGAAAAGTCATATTTATGATACACTAAGCCATATTTATGACATGAAAAGTCATATTTATGATACACTAAGCCATATTTATGACATGAAAAGTCATATTTATGATAAACTAAGCCATATTTATGACATGAAAAGTCATATTTATGATACACTAAGCCATATTTATGACATGAAAAGTCATATTTATGATAAACTAAGCCATATTTATGACATGAAAAGTCATATTTATGATACACTAAGCCATATTTATGACATGAAAAGTCATATTTATGATACACTAAGCCATATTTATGACATGAAAAGTCATATTTATGATACACTAAGCCATATTTATGACATGAAAAGTCATATTTATGATACACTAAGCCATATTTATGACATACACTAAGCCATATTTATGATAAACTAAGCCATATTTATGACATGAAAAGTCATATTTATGATACACTAAGCCATATTTATGACATGAAAAGTCATATTTATGATAAACTAAGCCATATTTATGACATGAAAAGTCATATTTATGATACACTAAGCCATATTTATGACATGAAAAGTCATATTTATGATACACTAAGCCATATTTATGACATGAAAAGTCATATTTATGATACACTAAGCCATATTTATGACATGAAAAGTCATATTTATGATACACTAAGCCATATTTATGACATGAAAAGTCATATTTATGATAAACTAAGCCATATTTATGACATGAAAAGTCATATTTATGATACACTAAGCCATATTTATGACATGAAAAGTCATATTTATGATTAACTAAGCCATATTTATGACATGAAAAGTCATATTTATGATAAACTAAGCCATATTTATGACATGAAAAGTCATATTTATGATACACTAAGCCATATTTATGACATGAAAAGTCATATTTATGATAAACTAAGCCATATTTATGACATGAAAAGTCATATTTATGATAAACTAAGCCATATTTATGACATGAAAAGTCATATTTATGATAAACTAAGCCATATTTATGACATGAAGTCATATTTATGATAAACTAAGCCATATTTATGACATGAAAAGTCATATTTATGATACACTAAGCCATATTTATGACATGAAAAGTCATATTTATGATAAACTAAGCCATATTTATGACATGAAAAGTCATATTTATGATAAACTAAGCCATATTTATGACATGAAAAGTCATATTTATGATAAACTAAGCCATATTTATGACATGAAAAGTCATATTTATGATACACTAAGCCATATTTATGACATGAAAAGTCATATTTATGATAAACTAAGCCATATTTATGACATACACTAAGCCATATTTATGACATGAAAAGTCATATTTATGATACACTAAGCCATATTTATGACATGAAAAGTCATATTTATGATACACTAAGCCATATTTATGACATGAAAAGTCATATTTATGATACACTAAGCCATATTTATGACATGAAAAGTCATATTTATGATAAACTAAGCCATATTTATGACATGAAAAGTCATATTTATGATAAACTAAGCCATATTTATGACATGAAAAGTCATATTTATGATAAACTAAGCCATATTTATGACATGGTCATATTTATGATAAACTAAGCCATATTTATGACATGAAAAGTCATATTTATGATACACTAAGCCATATTTATGACATGAAAAGTCATATTTATGATAAACTAAGCCATATTTATGACATGAAAAGTCATATTTATGATAAACTAAGCCATATTTATGACATGAAAAGTCATATTTATGATAAACTAAGCCATATTTATGACATGAAGTCATATTTATGATAAACTAAGCCATATTTATGACATGAAAAGTCATATTTATGATACACTAAGCCATATTTATGACATGAAAAGTCATATTTATGATACACTAAGCCATATTTATGACATGAAAAGTCATATTTATGATACACTAAGCCATATTTATGACATACACTAAGCCATATTTATGATAAACTAAGCCATATTTATGACATGAAAAGTCATATTTATGATACACTAAGCCATATTTATGACATGAAAAGTCATATTTATGATAAACTAAGCCATATTTATGACATGAAAAGTCATATTTATGATAAACTAAGCCATATTTATGACATGAAAAGTCATATTTATGATAAACTAAGCCATATTTATGACATGAAGTCATATTTATGATAAACTAAGCCATATTTATGACATGAAAAGTCATATTTATGATAAACTAAGCCATATTTATGACATGAAAAGTCATATTTATGATAAACTAAGCCATATTTATGACATGAAAAGTCATATTTGTGATACACTAAGCCATATTTATGACATGAAAAGTCATATTTATGATACACTAAGCCATATTTATGACATGAAAAGTCATATTTATGATACACTAAGCCATATTTATGACATGAAAAGTCATATTTATGATAAACTAAGCCATATTTATGACATGAAAAGTCATATTTATGATAAACTAAGCCATATTTATGACATGAAAAGTCATATTTGTGATACACTAAGCCATATTTATGACATGAAAAGTCATATTTATGATACACTAAGCCATATTTATGACATGAAAAGTCATATTTATGATAAACTAAGCCATATTTATGACATGAAAAGTCATATTTATGATACACTAAGCCATATTTATGACATGAAAAGTCATATTTATGATAAACTAAGCCATATTTATGACATGAAAAGTCATATTTATGATACACTAAGCCATATTTATGACATGAAAAGTCATATTTATGATAAACTAAGCCATATTTATGACATGAAAAGTCATATTTATGATAAACTAAGCCATATTTATGACATGAAAAGTCATATTTATGATTAACTAAGCCATATTTATGACATGAAAAGTCATATTTATGATAAACTAAGCCATATTTATGACATACACTAAGCCATATTTATGACATGAAAAGTCATATTTATGATACACTAAGCCATATTTATGACATGAAAAGTCATATTTATGATACACTAAGCCATATTTATGATAAACTAAGCCATATTTATGATACACTAAGCCATATTTATGATACACTAAGCCATATTTATGATAAACTAAGCCATATTTATGACATGAAAAGTCATATTTATGATACACTAAGCCATATTTATGACATGAAAAGTCATATTTATGATAAACTAAGCCATATTTATGATACACTAAGCCATATTTATGATAAACTAAGCCATATTTATGACATGAAAAGTCATATTTATGATACACTAAGCCATATTTATGACATGAAAAGTCATATTTATGATTAACTAAGCCATATTTATGACATGAAAAGTCATATTTATGATAAACTAAGCCATATTTATGACATGAAAAGTCATATTTATGATAAACTAAGCCATATTTATGACATGAAAAGTCATATTTATGATAAACTAAGCCATATTTATGATACACTAAGCCATATTTATGATAAACTAAGCCATATTTATGACATGAAAAGTCATATTTATGATACACTAAGCCATATTTATGACATGAAAAGTCATATTTATGATTAACTAAGCCATATTTATGACATGAAAAGTCATATTTATGATAAACTAAGCCATATTTATGACATGAAAAGTCATATTTATGATACACTAAGCCATATTTATGACATGAAAAGTCATATTTATGATAAACTAAGCCATATTTATGACATACACTAAGCCATATTTATGACATGAAAAGTCATATTTATGATACACTAAGCCATATTTATGACATGAAAAGTCATATTTATGATAAACTAAGCCATATTTATGACATGAAAAGTCATATTTATGATAAACTAAGCCATATTTATGACATACACTAAGCCATATTTATGATAAACTAAGCCATATTTATGACATGAAAAGTCATATTTATGATAAACTAAGCCATATTTATGACATGAAAAGTCATATTTATGATACACTAAGCCATATTTATGACATGAAAAGTCATATTTATGATAAACTAAGCCATATTTATGACATGAAAAGTCATATTTATGATAAACTAAGCCATATTTATGACATGAAAAGTCATATTTATGATACACTAAGCCATATTTATGACATGAAAAGTCATATTTATGATAAACTAAGCCATATTTATGACATGAAAAGTCATATTTATGATAAACTAAGCCATATTTATGAGATGAAAAGTCATATTTATGATAAACTAAGCCATATTTATGACATGAAAAGTCATATTTATGATAAACTAAGCCATATTTATGACATGAAAAGTCATATTTATGATAAACTAAGCCATATTTATGACATGAAAAGTCATATTTATGATAAACTAAGCCATATTTATGACATGAAAAGTCATATTTATGATAAACTAAGCCATATTTATGACATGAAGTCATATTTATGATAAACTAAGCCATATTTATGACATGAAGTCATATTTATGATACACTAAGCCATATTTATGACATGAAAAGTCATATTTATGATAAACTAAGCCATATTTATGACATGAAAAGTCATATTTATGATAAACTAAGCCATATTTATGACATGAAAAGTCATATTTATGATACACTAAGCCATATTTATGACATGAAAAGTCATATTTATGATACACTAAGCCATATTTATGACATGAAAAGTCATATTTATGATAAACTAAGCCATATTTATGACATGAAAAGTCATATTTATGATAAACTAAGCCATATTTATGACATGAAAAGTCATATTTATGATAAACTAAGCCATATTTATGACATGAAAAGTCATATTTATGATACACTAAGCCATATTTATGACATGAAAAGTCATATTTATGATAAACTAAGCCATATTTATGACATGAAAAGTCATATTTATGATAAACTAAGCCATATTTATGACATGAAAAGTCATATTTATGATAAACTAAGCCATATTTATGACATGAAAAGTCATATTTATGATAAACTAAGCCATATTTATGACATGAAAAGTCATATTTATGATAAACTAAGCCATATTTATGACATGAAAAGTCATATTTATGATACACTAAGCCATATTTATGACATGAAAAGTCATATTTATGATAAACTAAGCCATATTTATGACATGAAAAGTCATATTTATGATAAACTAAGCCATATTTATGACATGAAAAGTCATATTTATGATAAACTAAGCCATATTTATGACATGAAAAGTCATATTTATGATACACTAAGCCATATTTATGACATGAAAAGTCATATTTATGATAAACTAAGCCATATTTATGACATGAAAAGTCATATTTATGATAAACTAAGCCATATTTATGACATGAAAAGTCATATTTATGATAAACTAAGCCATATTTATGACATGAAAAGTCATATTTATGATAAACTAAGCCATATTTATGACATGAAAAGTCATATTTATGATAAACTAAGCCATATTTATGACATGAAAAGTCATATTTATGATAAACTAAGCCATATTTATGACATGAAAAGTCATATTTATGATAAACTAAGCCATATTTATGACATGAAAAGTCATATTTATGATACACTAAGCCATATTTATGACATGAAAAGTCATATTTATGATAAACTAAGCCATATTTATGACATGAAAAGTCATATTTATGATAAACTAAGCCATATTTATGACATGAAAAGTCATATTTATGATAAACTAAGCCATATTTATGACATGAAAAGTCATATTTATGATACACTAAGCCATATTTATGACATGAAAAGTCATATTTATGATAAACTAAGCCATATTTATGACATGAAAAGTCATATTTATGATAAACTAAGCCATATTTATGACATGAAAAGTCATATTTATGATAAACTAAGCCATATTTATGACATGAAAAGTCATATTTATGATAAACTAAGCCATATTTATGACATGAAAAGTCATATTTATGATAAACTAAGCCATATTTATGACATGAAAAGTCATATTTATGATACACTAAGCCATATTTATGACATGAAAAGTCATATTTATGATAAACTAAGCCATATTTATGACATGAAAAGTCATATTTATGATAAACTAAGCCATATTTATGACATGAAAAGTCATATTTATGATACACTAAGCCATATTTATGACATGAAAAGTCATATTTATGATACACTAAGCCATATTTATGACATGAAAAGTCATATTTATGATACACTAAGCCATATTTATGACATGAAAAGTCATATTTATGATAAACTAAGCCATATTTATGACATGAAAAGTCATATTTATGATACACTAAGCCATATTTATGACATGAAATGTCATATTTATGATACACTAAGCCATATTTATGACATGAAAAGTCATATTTATGACATACACTAAGCCATATTTATGACATGAAAATTCATATTTATGATACACTAAGCCATATTTATGACATGAAAAGTCATATTTATGATACACTAAGCCATATTTATGACATGAAAAGTCATATTTATGATACACTAAGCCATATTTATGACATGAAATGTCATATTTATGATACACTAAGCCATATTTATGACATGAAAAGTCATATTTATGATACACTAAGCCATATTTATGACATGAAAAGTCATATTTATGATACACTAAGCCATATTTATGACATGAAAAGTCATATTTATGATACACTAAGCCATATTTATGACATGAAAAGTCATATTTATGATACACTAAGCCATATTTATGACATGAAAATTCATATTTATGACATGAAAAGTCATATTTATGATAAACTAAGCCATATTTATGACATGAAAAGTCATATTTATGATACACTAAGCCATATTTATGACATGAAAAGTCATATTTATGACATGAAAAGTCATATTTATGATAAACTAAGCCATATTTATGATATGAAAAGTCATATTTATGACATGAAAAGTCATATTTATGATACACTAAGCCATATTTATGACATGAAAATTCATATTTATGATACACTAAGCCATATTTATGACATGAAAAGTCATATTTATGATACACTAAGCCATATTTATGACATGAAAATTCATATTTATGATACACTAAGCCATATTTATGACATACACTAAGCCATATTTATGACATGAAAATTCATATTTATGACATGAAAAGTCATATTTATGATAAACTAAGCCATATTTATGACATGAAAAGTCATATTTATGATACACTAAGCCATATTTATGACATGAAAAGTCATATTTATGATACACTAAGCCATATTTATGACATGAAAAGTCATATTTATGATACACTAAGCCATATTTATGACATGAAAATTCATATTTATGACATGAAAAGTCATATTTATGATAAACTAAGCCATATTTATGACATGAAAAGTCATATTTATGATACACTAAGCCATATTTATGACATGAAAAGTCATATTTATGACATGAAAAGTCATATTTATGATAAACTAAGCCATATTTATGATATGAAAAGTCATATTTATGACATACACTAAGCCATATTTATGACATGAAAATTCATATTTATGATACACTAAGCCATATTTATGACATGAAAAGTCATATTTATGATACACTAAGCCATATTTATGACATGAAAAGTCATATTTATGATACACTAAGCCATATTTATGACATACACTAAGCCATATTTATGACATGAAAATTCATATTTATGACATGAAAAGTCATATTTATGATAAACTAAGCCATATTTATGACATGAAAAGTCATATTTATGATACACTAAGCCATATTTATGACATGAAAAGTCATATTTATGACATGAAAAGTCATATTTATGATAAACTAAGCCATATTTATGATATGAAAAGTCATATTTATGACATACACTAAGCCATATTTATGACATGAAAATTCATATTTATGATAAACTAAGCCATATTTATGACATGAAAAGTCATATTTATGATACACTAAGCCATATTTATGACATGAAAAGTCATATTTATGATACACTAAGCCATATTTATGACATGAAAAGTCATATTTATGATACACTAAGCCATATTTATGATATGAAAAGTCATATTTATGACATGAAAAGTCATATTTATGATAAACTAAGCCATATTTATGATATGAAAAGTCATATTTATGACATGAAAAGTCATATTTATGATAAACTAAGCCATATTTATGATATGAAAAGTCATATTTATGACATGAAAAGTCATATTTATGATAAACTAAGCCATATTTATGATATGAAAAGTCATATTTATGACATGAAAAGTCATATTTATGATAAACTAAGCCATATTTATGATATGAAAAGTCATATTTATGACATACACTAAGCCATATTTATGACATGAAAATTCATATTTATGATACACTTAGCCATATTTATGACATGAAAAGTCATATTTATGATACACTAAGCAATATTTATGACATGAAAAGTCATATTTATGATACACTAAGCCATATTTATGACATGAAGTCATATTTATGATACACTAAGCCATATTTATGACATGAAAAGTCATATTTATGATAAACTAAGCCATATTTATGACATGAAAAGTCATATTTATGATAAACTAAGCCATATTTATGACATGAAAAGTCATATTTATGATAAACTAAGCCATATTTATGACATGAAAAGTCATATTTATGATACACTAAGCCATATTTATGACATGAAAAGTCATATTTATGATAAACTAAGCCATATTTATGACATGAAAAGTCATATTTATGATACACTAAGCCATATTTATGACATGAAAAGTCATATTTATGATACACTAAGCCATATTTATGACATGAAAAGTCATATTTATGATAAACTAAGCCATATTTATGACATGAAGTCATATTTATGATACACTAAGCCATATTTATGACATGAAGTCATATTTATGATAAACTAAGCCATATTTATGACATGAAAAGTCATATTTATGATAAACTAAGCCATATTTATGACATGAAGTCATATTTATGATACACTAAGCCATATTTATGACATGAAGTCATATTTATGATACACTAAGCCATATTTATGACATGAAAAGTCATATTTATGATAAACTAAGCCATATTTATGACATGAAAAGTCATATTTATGATAAACTAAGCCATATTTATGACATGAAAAGTCATATTTATGATAAACTAAGCCATATTTATGACATGAAAATTCATATTTATGACATGAAAAGTCATATTTATGATACACTAAGCCATATTTATGACATGAAAAGTCATATTTATGATACACTAAGCCATATTTATGATACACTTAGCCATATTTATGACATGAAAAGTCATATTTATGATAAACTAAGCCATATTTATGACATGAAAAGTCATATTTATGATACACTAAGCCATATTTATGACATGAAAAGTCATATTTATGATACACTAAGCCATATTTATGACATGAAAAGTCATATTTATGATACACTAAGCCATATTTATGACATACACTAAGCCATATTTATGATAAACTAAGCCATATTTATGATACACTAAGCCATATTTATGACATGAAAAGTCATATTTATGATACACTAAGCCATATTTATGACATGAAAAGTCATATTTATGATAAACTAAGCCATATTTATGACATGAAAAGTCATATTTATGATAAACTAAGCCATATTTATGACATGAAAAGTCATATTTATGATACACTAAGCCATATTTATGATACACTTAGCCATATTTATGACATGAAAAGTCATATTTATGATAAACTAAGCCATATTTATGACATGAAAAGTCATATTTATGATACACTAAGCCATATTTATGACATGAAAAGTCATATTTATGATACACTAAGCCATATTTATGACATGAAAAGTCATATTTATGATACACTAAGCCATATTTATGACATACACTAAGCCATATTTATGATAAACTAAGTCATATTTATGATACACTAAGCCATATTTATGACATGAAAAGTCATATTTATGATACACTAAGCCATATTTATGACATGAAAAGTCATATTTATGATAAACTAAGCCATATTTATGACATGAAAAGTCATATTTATGATAAACTAAGCCATATTTATGACATGAAAAGTCATATTTATGATAAACTAAGCCATATTTATGACATGAAGTCATATTTATGATAAACTAAGCCATATTTATGACATGAAAAGTCATATTTATGATACACTAAGCCATATTTATGACATGAAAAGTCATATTTATGATAAACTAAGCCATATTTATGACATGAAAAGTCATATTTATGATAAACTAAGCCATATTTATGACATGAAAAGTCATATTTATGATACACTAAGCCATATTTATGACATGAAAAGTCATATTTATGATACACTAAGCCATATTTATGACATGAAAAGTCATATTTATGATAAACTAAGCCATATTTATGACATGAAAAGTCATATTTATGATAAACTAAGCCATATTTATGACATGAAAAGTCATATTTATGATAAACTAAGCCATATTTATGACATGAAAAGTCATATTTATGATAAACTAAGCCATATTTATGACATGAAAAGTCATATTTATGATACACTAAGCCATATTTATGACATGAAAAGTCATATTTATGATACACTAAGCCATATTTATGATATGAAAAGTCATATTTATGACATACACTAAGCCATATTTATGACATGAAAAGTCATATTTATGATAAACTAAGCCATATTTATGACATGAAAAGTCATATTTATGATACACTAAGCCATATTTATGACATGAAAAGTCATATTTATGATAAACTAAGCCATATTTATGACATGAAAAGTCATATTTATGATAAACTAAGCCATATTTATGACATGAAAAGTCATATTTATGATAAACTAAGCCATATTTATGACATGAAAAGTCATATTTATGATAAACTAAGCCATATTTATGACATGAAAAGTCATATTTATGATACACTAAGCCATATTTATGACATGAAAAGTCATATTTATGATACACTAAGCCATATTTATGATATGAAAAGTCATATTTATGACATACACTAAGCCATATTTATGACATGAAAATTCATATTTATGATACACTAAGCCATATTTATGACATGAAAAGTCATATTTATGATAAACTAAGCCATATTTATGACATGAAAAGTCATATTTATGATAAACTAAGCCATATTTATGACATACACTAAGCCATATTTATGACATGAAAAGTCATATTTATGATAAACTAAGCCATATTTATGACATGAAAAGTCATATTTATGATAAACTAAGCCATATTTATGACATGAAAAGTCATATTTATGATAAACTAAGCCATATTTATGACATGAAAAGTCATATTTATGATACACTAAGCCATATTTATGACATGAAAAGTCATATTTATGATACACTAAGCCATATTTATGATATGAAAAGTCATATTTATGACATACACTAAGCCATATTTATGACATGAAAATTCATATTTATGATACACTAAGCCATATTTATGACATGAAAAGTCATATTTATGATACACTAAGCCATATTTATGACATGAAAAGTCATATTTATGATACACTAAGCCATATTTATGACATGAAAAGTCATATTTATGATACACTAAGCCATATTTATGACATGAAAAGTCATATTTATAATACACTAAGCCATATTTATGACATGAAAAGTCATATTTATGATACACTAAGCCATATTTATGACATGAAAAGTCATATTTATGATACACTAAGCCATATTTATGACATGAAATGTCATATTTATGATACACTTAGCCATATTTATGATATGAAAAGTCATATTTATGATACACTAAGCCATATTTACGACATGAAAAGTCATATTTATGATACACTAAGCCATATTTACGACATGAAAAGTCATATTTATGATAAACTAAGCCATATTTATGACATGAAAAGTCATATTTATGATACACTAAGCCATATTTATGATATGAAAAGTCATATTTATGACATACACTAAGCCATATTTATGACATGAAAATTCATATTTATGATACACTAAGCCATATTTATGACATGAAAAGTCATATTTATGATACACTAAGCCATATTTATGACATGAAAAGTCATATTTATGATACACTAAGCCATATTTATGACATGAAAAGTCATATTTATAATACACTTAGCCATATTTATGACATGAAAAGTCATATTTATGATACACTAAGCCATATTTATGACATGAAAAGTCATATTTATGATACACTAAGCCATATTTATGACATGAAAAGTCATATTTATGATACACTAAGCCATATTTATGACATGAAAAGTCATATTTATGATACACTAAGCCATATTTATGACATGAAAATTCATATTTATGACATGAAAAGTCATATTTATGATACACTAAGCCATATTTATGACATGAAAATTCATATTTATGACATGAAAAGTCATATTTATGATAAACTAAGCCATATTTATGACATGAAAAGTCATATTTATGATACACTAAGCCATATTTATGACATGAAAAGTCATATTTATGATACACTAAGCCATATTTATGACATGAAAATTCATATTTATGACATGAAAAGTCATATTTACGATAAACTAAGCCATATTTATGACATGAAAAGTCATATTTATGATACACTAAGCCATATTTATGACATGAAAATTCATATTTATGACATGAAAAGTCATATTTATGATAAACTAAGCCATATTTATGATATGAAAAGTCATATTTATGACATACACTAAGCCATATTTATGACATGAAAATTCATATTTATGATACACTTAGCCATATTTATGACATGAAAAGTCATATTTATGATACACTAAGCCATATTTATGACATGAAAATTCATATTTATGACATGAAAAGTCATATTTACGATAAACTAAGCCATATTTATGACATGAAAAGTCATATTTATGATACACTAAGCCATATTTATGACATGAAAATTCATATTTATGACATGAAAAGTCATATTTATGATACACTAAGCCATATTTATGATATGAAAAGTCATATTTATGACATACACTAAGCCATATTTATGACATGAAAATTCATATTTATGATACACTTAGCCATATTTATGACATGAAAAGTCATATTTATGATAAATTAAGCAATATTTATGACATGAAAAGTCATATTTATGATACACTAAGCCATATTTATGACATGAAGTCATATTTATGATACACTAAGCCATATTTATGACATGAAAAGTCATATTTATGATACACTAAGCCATATTTATGACATGAAAAGTCATATTTATGATACACTAAGCCATATTTATGACATGAAAAGTCATATTTATGATACACTTAGCCATATTTATGACATGAAAAGTCATATTTATGATACACTAAGCCATATTTATGACATGAAAAGTCATATTTATGATACACTAAGCCATATTTATGATACACTTAGCCATATTTATGACATGAAAATTCATATTTATGACATGAAAAGTCATATTTATGATAAACTAAGCCATATTTATGACATGAAAAGTCATATTTATGATACACTAAGCCATATTTATGACATGAAAAGTCATATTTATGATACACTAAGCCATATTTATGACATGAAAATTCATATTTATGACATGAAAAGTCATATTTACGATAAACTAAGCCATATTTATGACATGAAAAGTCATATTTATGATACACTAAGCCATATTTATGACATGAAAATTCATATTTATGACATGAAAAGTCATATTTATGATAAACTAAGCCATATTTATGATATGAAAAGTCATATTTATGACATACACTAAGCCATATTTATGACATGAAAATTCATATTTATGATACACTTAGCCATATTTATGACATGAAAAGTCATATTTATGATAAATTAAGCAATATTTATGACATGAAAAGTCATATTTATGATACACTAAGCCATATTTATGACATGAAGTCATATTTATGATACACTAAGCCATATTTATGACATGAAAAGTCATATTTATGATAAACTAAGCCATATTTATGACATGAAAAGTCATATTTATGATACACTAAGCCATATTTATGACATGAAGTCATATTTATGATAAACTAAGCCATATTTATGACATGAAAAGTCATATTTATGATAAACTAAGCCATATTTATGACATGAAAAGTCATATTTATGATACACTAAGCCATATTTTTTGACATGAAGTCATATTTATGATAAACTAAGCCATATTTATGACATGAAAAGTCATATTTATGATAAACTAAGCCATATTTATGACATGAAGTCATATTTATGATACACTAAGCCATATTTATGACATGAAAAGTCATATTTATGATAAACTAAGCCATATTTATGACATGAAAAGTCATATTTATGATAAACTAAGCCATATTTATGACATGAAAAGTCATATTTATGATAAACTAAGCCATATTTATGACATGAAGTCATATTTATGATACACTAAGCCATATTTATGACATGAAAAGTCATATTTATGATAAACTAAGCCATATTTATGACATACACTAAGCCATATTTATGACATGAAAAGTCATATTTATGATACACTAAGCCATATTTATGACATGAAGTCATATTTATGATACACTAAGCCATATTTATGACATGAAAAGTCATATTTATGATAAACTAAGCCATATTTATGACATGAAAAGTCATATTTATGATAAACTAAGCCATATTTATGACATGAAAAGTCATATTTATGATAAACTAAGCCATATTTATGACATGAAGTCATATTTATGATACACTAAGCCATATTTATGACATGAAAAGTCATATTTATGATAAACTAAGCCATATTTATGACATACACTAAGCCATATTTATGACATGAAAAGTCATATTTATGATAAACTAAGCCATATTTATGACATGAAAAGTCATATTTATGATACACTAAGCCATATTTATGACATGAAAATTCATATTTATGACATGAAAAGTCATATTTATGATACACTAAGCCATATTTATGACATGAAAAGTCATATTTATTTTACACTAAGCCATATTTATGATACACTTAGCCATATTTATGACATGAAAAGTCATATTTATGATAAACTAAGCCATATTTATGACATGAAAATTCATATTTATGACATGAAAAGTCATATTTATGATACACTAAGCCATATTTATGACATGAAAAGTCATATTTATGATAAACTAAGCCATATTTATGACATGAAAAGTCATATTTATGATACACTAAGCAATATTTATGACATGAAAAGTCATATTTATGATACACTAAGCCATATTTATGACATGAAGTCATATTTATGATACACTAAGCCATATTTATGACATGAAAAGTCATATTTATGATAAACTAAGCCATATTTATGACATGAAAAGTCATATTTATGATAAACTAAGCCATATTTATGACATGAAGTCATATTTATGATACACTAAGCCATATTTATGACATGAAAAGTCATATTTATGATAAACTAAGCCATATTTATGACATGAAAATTCATATTTATGACATGAAAAGTCATATTTATGATACACTAAGCCATATTTATGACATGAAAAGTCATATTTATGATAAACTAAGCCATATTTATGACATGAAAAGTCATATTTATGATACACTAAGCCATATTTATGACATGAAAAGTCATATTTATGATACACTAAGCCATATTTATGACATGAAAAGTCATATTTATGATAAACTAAGCCATATTTATGACATGAAAAGTCATATTTATGATACACTTAGCCATATTTATGACATGAAGTCATATTTATGATACACTAAGCCATATTTATGACATGAAAAGTCATATTTATGATAAACTAAGCCATATTTATGACATGAAAAGTCATATTTATGATAAACTAAGCCATATTTATGACATGAAAAGTCATATTTATGATAAACTAAGCCATATTTATGACATGAAGTCATATTTATGATACACTAAGCCATATTTATGACATGAAAAGTCATATTTATGATAAACTAAGCCATATTTATGACATGAAAAGTCATATTTATGATACACTAAGCCATATTTATGACATACACTAAGCCATATTTATGACATACACTAAGCCATATTTATGACATACACTAAGCCATATTTATGATACACTAAGCCATATTTATGACATGAAAAGTCATATTTATGATAAACTAAGCCATATTTATGACATGAAAAGTCATATTTATGATAAACTAAGCCATATTTATGACATGAAAATTCATATTTATGATACACTTAGCCATATTTATGACATGAAAAGTCATATTTATGATAAACTAAGCCATATTTATGACATGAAAAGTCATATTTATGATACACTAAGCCATATTTATGACATGAAAAGTCATATTTATGATAAACTAAGCCATATTTATGATACACTTAGCCATATTTATGACATGAAAAGTCATATTTATGATACACTAAGCCATATTTATGACATGAAAAGTCATATTTATGATAAACTAAGCCATATTTATGACATGAAAAGTCATATTTATGATACACTAAGCCATATTTATGACATGAAAAGTCATATTTATGATAAACTAAGCCATATTTATGATACACTTAGCCATATTTATGACATGAAAAGTCATATTTATGATACACTAAGCCATATTTATGACATGAAAAGCCATATTTATGATACACTAAGCCATATTTATGACATGAAAAGCCATATTTATGATACACTAAGCCATATTTATGACATGAAAAGTCATATTTATGATACACTAAGCAATATTTATGACATGAAAAGTCATATTTATGATACACTAAGCCATATTTATGACATGAAGTCATATTTATGATAAACTAAGCCATATTTATGACATGAAAAGTCATATTTATGATACACTAAGCCATATTTATGACATGAAAAGTCATATTTATGATACACTAAGCCATATTTATGACATGAAAAGTCATATTTATGATACACTAAGCCATATTTATGACATGAAAAGTCATATTTATGATAAACTAAGCCATATTTATGACATGAAAAGTCATATTTATGATACACTAAGCCATATTTATGACATGAAAAGTCATATTTATGATACACTAAGCCATATTTATGACATGAAAAGTCATATTTATGATACACTAAGCCATATTTATGACATGAAAAGTCATATTTATGATACACTAAGCCATATTTATGATAAACTAAGCCATATTTATGACATGAAGTCATATTTATGATAAACTAAGCCATATTTATGACATGAAAAGTCATATTTATGATACACTAAGCCATATTTATGACATGAAAAGTCATATTTATGATACACTAAGCCATATTTATGACATGAAAAGTCATATTTATGATACACTAAGCCATATTTATGACATGAAAAGTCATATTTATGATAAACTAAGCCATATTTATGACATGAAAAGTCATATTTATGATAAACTAAGCCATATTTATGACATGAAAAGTCATATTTATGATAAACTAAGCCATATTTATGACATGAAAAGTCATATTTATGATAAACTAAGCCATATTTATGACATGAAAAGTCATATTTATGATAAACTAAGCCATATTTATGACATGAAAAGTCATATTTATGATAAACTAAGCCATATTTATGACATGAAAAGTCATATTTATGATTAACTAAGCCATATTTATGACATGAAAAGTCATATTTATGATAAACTAAGCCATATTTATGACATGAAAAGTCATATTTATGATACACTAAGCCATATTTATGACATGAAAAGTCATATTTATGATAAACTAAGCCATATTTATGACATACACTAAGCCATATTTATGACATGAAAAGTCATATTTATGATACACTAAGCCATATTTATGACATGAAAAGTCATATTTATGATAAACTAAGCCATATTTATGACATGAAAAGTCATATTTATGATAAACTAAGCCATATTTATGACATGAAAAGTCATATTTATGATACACTAAGCCATATTTATGACATGAAAAGTCATATTTATGATACACTAAGCCATATTTATGACATGAAAAGTCATATTTATGATAAACTAAGCCATATTTATGACATACACTAAGCCATGTTTATGACATGAAAAGTCATATTTATGATAAACTAAGCCATATTTATGACATGAAAAGTCATATTTATGATAAACTAAGCCATATTTATGACATACACTAAGCCATATTTATGACATGAAAAGTCATATTTATGATAAACTAAGCCATATTTATGACATGAAAAGTCATATTTATGATAAACTAAGCCATATTTATGACATGAAAAGTCATATTTATGATAAACTAAGCCATATTTATGACATGAAAAGTCATATTTATGATTAACTAAGCCATATTTATGACATGAAAAGTCATATTTATGATAAACTAAGCCATATTTATGACATGAAAAGTCATATTTATGATACACTAAGCCATATTTATGACATGAAAAGTCATATTTATGATAAACTAAGCCATATTTATGACATACACTAAGCCATATTTATGACATGAAAAGTCATATTTATGATACACTAAGCCATATTTATGACATGAAAAGTCATATTTATGATAAACTAAGCCATATTTATGACATGAAAAGTCATATTTATGATAAACTAAGCCATATTTATGACATGAAAAGTCATATTTATGATACACTAAGCCATATTTATGACATGAAAAGTCATATTTATGATACACTAAGCCATATTTATGACATGAAAAGTCATATTTATGATAAACTAAGCCATATTTATGACATGAAAAGTCATATTTATGATAAACTAAGCCATATTTATGACATGAAAAGTCATATTTATGATAAACTAAGCCATATTTATGACATGAAAAGTCATATTTATGATAAACTAAGCCATATTTATGACATGAAAAGTCATATTTATGATAAACTAAGCCATATTTATGACATGAAAAGTCATATTTATGATACACTAAGCCATATTTATGACATGAAAAGTCATATTTATGATAAACTAAGCCATATTTATGACATGAAAAGTCATATTTATGATAAACTAAGCCATATTTATGACATGAAAAGTCATATTTATGATAAACTAAGCCATATTTATGACATGAAAAGTCATATTTATGATAAACTAAGCCATATTTATGACATGAAAAGTCATATTTATGATAAACTAAGCCATATTTATGACATGAAAAGTCATATTTATGATAAACTAAGCCATATTTATGACATGAAAAGTCATATTTATGATAAACTAAGCCATATTTATGACATGAAAAGTCATATTTATGATAAACTAAGCCATATTTATGACATGAAAAGTCATATTTATAAACTAAGCCATATTTATGACATGAAAAGTCATATTTATGATAAACTAAGCCATATTTATGACATGAAAAGTCATATTTATGACATACACTAAGCCATATTTATGACATGAAAAGTCATATTTATGATACACTAAGCCATATTTATGACATGAAAAGTCATATTTATGATAAACTAAGCCATATTTATGACATGAAAAGTCATATTTATGATAAACTAAGCCATATTTATGACATGAAAAGTCATATTTATGATACACTAAGCCATATTTATGACATGAAAAGTCATATTTATGATAAACTAAGCCATATTTATGACATACACTAAGCCATATTTATGACATGAAAAGTCATATTTATGATACACTAAGCCATATTTATGACATACACTAAGCCATATTTATGATAAACTAAGCCATATTTATGACATGAAAAGTCATATTTATGATAAACTAAGCCATATTTATGACATGAAAAGTCATATTTATGATAAACTAAGCCATATTTATGACATGAAAAGTCATATTTATGATAAACTAAGCCATATTTATGACATGAAAAGTCATATTTATGATAAACTAAGCCATATTTATGACATGAAAAGTCATATTTATGATAAACTAAGCCATATTTATGACATGGTCATATTTATGATAAACTAAGCCATATTTATGACATGAAAAGTCATATTTATGATACACTAAGCCATATTTATGACATGAAAAGTCATATTTATGATAAACTAAGCCATATTTATGACATGAAAAGTCATATTTATGATAAACTAAGCCATATTTATGACATGAAAAGTCATATTTATGATAAACTAAGCCATATTTATGACATGAAAAGTCATATTTATGATACACTAAGCCATATTTATGACATGAAAAGTCATATTTATGATAAACTAAGCCATATTTATGACATGAAAAGTCATATTTATGATACACTTAGCCATATTTATGACATGAAAAGTCATATTTATGATACACTTAGCCATATTTATGACATGAAAAGTCATATTTATGATAAACTAAGCCATATTTATGACATGAAAAGTCATATTTATGATAAACTAAGCCATATTTATGACATGAAAAGTCATATTTATGATACACTTAGCCATATTTATGACATGAAAAGTCATATTTATGATACACTAAGCCATATTTATGACATGAAAAGTCATATTTATGACATGAAAAGTCATATTTATGATACACTAAGCCATATTTATGACATGAAAAGTCATATTTATGATACACTAAGCCATATTTATGACATGAAAAGTCATATTTATGACATGAAAAGTCATATTTATGATACACTAAGCCATATTTATGACATGAAAAGTCATATTTATGATACACTAAGCCATATTTATGACATGAAAAGTCATATTTATGATAACTAAGCCATATTTATGACATGAAAAGTCATATTTATGATACACTTAGCCATATTTATGACATGAAAAGTCATATTTATGATAAACTAAGCCATATTTATGACATGAAAAGTCATATTTATGATAAACTAAGCCATATTTATGACATGAAAAGTCATATTTATGATACACTTAGCCATATTTATGACATGAAAAGTCAAATTTATGATAAACTAAGCCATATTTATGACATGAAAAGTCATATTTATGATACACTAAGCCATATTTATGACATGAAAAGTCATATTTATGATAAACTAAGCCATATTTATGACATGAAAAGTCATATTTATGATACACTAAGCCATATTTATGACATGAAAAGTCATATTTATGATACACTTAGCCATATTTATGACATGAAAAGTCATATTTATGATACACTTAGCCATATTTATGACATGAAAAGTCATATTTATGATAAACTAAGCCATATTTATGACATGAAAAGTCATATTTATGATACACTAAGCCATATTTATGACATGAAAAGTCATATTTATGATACACTTAGCCATATTTATGACATGAAAAGTCATATTTATGATACACTTAGCCATATTTATGACATGAAAAGTCATATTTATGATAAACTAAGCCATATTTATGACATGAAAAGTCATATTTATGATACACTAAGCCATATTTATGACATGAAAAGTCATATTTATGATAAACTAAGCCATATTTATGACATACACTAAGCCATATTTATGACATGAAAAGTCATATTTATGATACACTAAGCCATATTTATGACATGAAAAGTCATATTTATGATACACTAAGCCATATTTATGACATGAAAAGTCATATTTATGATACACTAAGCCATATTTATGACATGAAAAGTCATATTTATGATACACTTAGCCATATTTATGACATGAAAAGTCATATTTATGATACACTTAGCCATATTTATGACATGAAAAGTCATATTTATGATACACTAAGCCATATTTATGACATGAAAAGTCATATTTATGATAAACTAAGCCATATTTATGACATACACTAAGCCATATTTATGACATGAAAAGTCATATTTATGATACACTAAGCCATATTTATGACATGAAAAGTCATATTTATGATACACTTAGCCATATTTATGACATGAAAAGTCATATTTATGATAAACTAAGCCATATTTATGACATGAAAAGTCATATTTATGATAAACTAAGCCATATTTATGACATGAAAAGTCATATATATGATACACTAAGCCATATTTATGACATGAAAAGTCATATTTATGATAAACTAAGCCATATTTATGACATACACTAAGCCATGTTTATGACATGAAAAGTCATATTTATGATACACTAAGCCATATTTATGACATGAAAAGTCATATTTATGATACACTAAGCCATATTTATGACATGAAAAGTCATATTTATGATACACTTAGCCATATTTATGACATGAAAAGTCATATTTATGATACACTAAGCCATATTTATGACATGAAAAGTCATATTTATGATACACTAAGCCATATTTATGACATGAAAAGTCATATTTATGATACACTTAGCCATATTTATGACATGAAAAGTCATATTTATGATACACTAAGCCATATTTATGACATGAAAATTCATATTTATGACATGAAAAGTCATATTTATGATAAACTAAGCCATATTTATGATATGAAAAGTCATATTTATGACATACACTAAGCCATATTTATGATACACTTAGCCATATTTATGACATGAAAAGTCATATTTATGATACACTTAGCCATATTTATGATATGAAAAGTCATATTTATGATACACTAAGCCATATTTATGACATGAAAAGTCATATTTATGATACACTAAGCAATATTTATGACATGAAAAGTCATATTTATGATACACTAAGCCATATTTATGACATGAAGTCATATTTATGATACACTTAGCCATATTTATGACATACACTAAGCCATATTTATGATACACTTAGCCATATTTATGATATGAAAAGTCATATTTATGACATACACTAAGTCATATTTATGATACACTTAGCCATATTTATGATATGAAAAGTCATATTTATGATACACTAAGCCATATTTATGACATGAAAAGTCATATTTATGATACACTAAGCCATATTTATGACATGAAAATTCATATTTATGATACACTAAGCAATATTTATGACATGAAAAGTCATATTTATGATACACTAAGCCATATTTATGACATGAAGTCATATTTATGATACACTTAGCCATATTTATGACATGAAAAGTCATATTTATGATACACTAAGCCATATTTATGACATGAAGTCATATTTATGATACACTTAGCCATATTTATGACATGAAAAGTCATATTTATGATAAACTAAGCCATATTTATGACATGAAAAGTCATATTTATGATAAACTAAGCCATATTTATGATACACTTAGCCATATTTATGACATGAAAAGTCATATTTATGATACACTAAGCCATATTTATGACATGAAAAGTCATATTTATGATACACTAAGCAATATTTATGACATGAAAAGTCATATTTATGATACACTAAGCCATATTTATGACATGAAGTCATATTTATGATAAACTAAGCCATATTTATGACATGAAAAGTCATATTTATGATAAACTAAGCCATATTTATGACATGAAAAGTCATATTTATAAACTAAGCCATATTTATGACATGAAAAGTCATATTTATGATAAACTAAGCCATATTTATGACATGAAGTCATATTTATGATACACTAAGCCATATTTATGACATGAAAAGTCATATTTATGATAAACTAAGCCATATTTATGACATGAAAAGTCATATTTATGATAAACTAAGCCATATTTATGACATGAAAATTCATATTTATGACATGAAAAGTCATATTTATGATAAACTAAGCCATATTTATGACATGAAAAGTCATATTTATGATAAACTAAGCCATATTTATGACATGAAAAGTCATATTTATGATACACTAAGCCATATTTATGACATGAAAAGTCATATTTATAAATTAAGCAATATTTATGACATGAAAAGTCATATTTATGATACACTAAGCCATATTTATGACATGAAGTCATATTTATGATACACTAAGCCATATTTATGACATGAAAAGTCATATTTATGATAAACTAAGCCATATTTATGACATGAAAAGTCATATTTATGATAAACTAAGCCATATTTATGACATGAAAATTCATATTTATGACATGAAAAGTCATATTTATGATAAACTAAGCCATATTTATGACATGAAAAGTCATATTTATGATAAACTAAGCCATATTTATGACATGAAAAGTCATATTTATGATAAACTAAGCCATATTTATGACATGAAAAGTCATATTTATAAATTAAGCAATATTTATGACATGAAAAGTCATATTTATGATACACTAAGCCATATTTATGACATGAAGTCATATTTATGATACACTAAGCCATATTTATGACATGAAAAGTCATATTTATGATAAACTAAGCCATATTTATGACATGAAAAGTCATATTTATGATAAACTAAGCCATATTTATGACATGAAAATTCATATTTATGACATGAAAAGTCATATTTATGATAAACTAAGCCATATTTATGACATGAAAAGTCATATTTATGATAAACTAAGCCATATTTATGACATGAAAAGTCATATTTATGATAAACTAAGCCATATTTATGACATGAAAAGTCATATTTATAAACTAAGCCATATTTATGACATGAAAAGTCATATTTATGATAAACTAAGCCATATTTATGACATGAAAAGTCATATTTATGACATACACTAAGCCATATTTATGACATGAAAAGTCATATTTATGATACACTAAGCCATATTTATGACATGAAAAGTCATATTTATGATAAACTAAGCCATATTTATGACATGAAAAGTCATATTTATGATAAACTAAGCCATATTTATGACATGAAAAGTCATATTTATGATACACTAAGCCATATTTATGACATGAAAAGTCATATTTATGATAAACTAAGCCATATTTATGACATGAAAAGTCATATTTATGATAAACTAAGCCATATTTATGACATGAAAAGTCATATTTATGATAAACTAAGCCATATTTATGACATGAAAAGTCATATTTATAAACTAAGCCATATTTATGACATGAAAAGTCATATTTATGATAAACTAAGCCATATTTATGACATGAAAAGTCATATTTATGACATACACTAAGCCATATTTATGACATGAAAAGTCATATTTATGATACACTAAGCCATATTTATGACATGAAAAGTCATATTTATGATAAACTAAGCCATATTTATGACATGAAAAGTCATATTTATGATAAACTAAGCCATATTTATGACATGAAAAGTCATATTTATGATACACTAAGCCATATTTATGACATGAAAAGTCATATTTATGATAAACTAAGCCATATTTATGACATACACTAAGCCATATTTATGACATGAAAAGTCATATTTATGATACACTAAGCCATATTTATGACATACACTAAGCCATATTTATGATAAACTAAGCCATATTTATGACATGAAAAGTCATATTTATGATAAACTAAGCCATATTTATGACATGAAAAGTCATATTTATGATAAACTAAGCCATATTTATGACATGAAAAGTCATATTTATGATAAACTAAGCCATATTTATGACATGAAAAGTCATATTTATGATAAACTAAGCCATATTTATGACATGAAAAGTCATATTTATGATAAACTAAGCCATATTTATGACATGAGTCATATTTATGATAAACTAAGCCATATTTATGACATGAAAAGTCATATTTATGATACACTAAGCCATATTTATGACATGAAAAGTCATATTTATGATAAACTAAGCCATATTTATGACATGAAAAGTCATATTTATGATAAACTAAGCCATATTTATGACATGAAAAGTCATATTTATGATAAACTAAGCCATATTTATGACATGAAGTCATATTTATGATAAACTAAGCCATATTTATGACATGAAAAGTCATATTTATGATACACTAAGCCATATTTATGACATGAAAAGTCATATTTATGATACACTAAGCCATATTTATGACATGAAAAGTCATATTTATGATACACTAAGCCATATTTATGACATACACTAAGCCATATTTATGATAAACTAAGCCATATTTATGACATGAAAAGTCATATTTATGATACACTAAGCCATATTTATGACATGAAAAGTCATATTTATGATAAACTAAGCCATATTTATGACATGAAAAGTCATATTTATGATAAACTAAGCCATATTTATGACATGAAAAGTCATATTTATGATAAACTAAGCCATATTTATGACATGAAAGTCATATTTATGATAAACTAAGCCATATTTATGACATGAAAAGTCATATTTATGATACACTAAGCCATATTTATGACATGAAAAGTCATATTTATGATAAACTAAGCCATATTTATGACATGAAAAGTCATATTTATGATAAACTAAGCCATATTTATGACATGAAAAGTCATATTTATGATACACTAAGCCATATTTATGACATGAAAAGTCATATTTATGATACACTAAGCCATATTTATGACATGAAAAGTCATATTTATGATAAACTAAGCCATATTTATGACATGAAAAGTCATATTTATGATAAACTAAGCCATATTTATGACATGAAAAGTCATATTTATGATAAACTAAGCCATATTTATGACATGAAAAGTCATATTTATGATACACTAAGCCATATTTATGACATGAAAAGTCATATTTATGATACACTAAGCCATATTTATGACATGAAAAGTCATATTTATGATAAACTAAGCCATATTTATGACATGAAAAGTCATATTTATGATACACTAAGCCATATTTATGACATGAAAAGTCATATTTATGATAAACTAAGCCATATTTATGACATGAAAAGTCATATTTATGATACACTAAGCCATATTTATGACATGAAAAGTCATATTTATGATACACTAAGCCATATTTATGACATGAAAAGTCATATTTATGATACACTAAGCCATATTTATGACATGAAAAGTCATATTTATGATACACTAAGCCATATTTATGACATACACTAAGCCATATTTATGATAAACTAAGCCATATTTATGACATGAAAAGTCATATTTATGATACACTAAGCCATATTTATGACATGAAAAGTCATATTTTTATT